>NC_133932.1:74604364-74910168 GCF_031877795.1 Strix aluco
GACTACTCATAAAATGAAGAAATTACTGACTATAGTAGAGTTACAATGTTTCTGGTTCTATATGCACTCACTTGTTCAGGAAAACTGCACAAATACCTGACTTCTCCCTACTCATGAGTGTGTTACAGTCTGGTTTAGAACTGCATCCCCTATTTTGCCCTGAAATGCTTGAACCCTCAAATGCTGGTGCCACAAGTCCCTGCCACTGGTGGCCCTGTATACATCCAGGCACTTTAACGTCCTGTCAAAGAAGCAGGAGGCAGCCTAGTTTCACGTAACTTGTCATATGAGTGCTCAGCATGCTTTGAGTCATCTGAGGATTATCTTTCCCACTCCAGGTATGGGTCATGGACCTTTAACTGTCAGGACATGATACAAGCTTAAGACAAGGGAATTCAAACACAGCTGGAGAACGTGGGTTTCTGCGTGTTGGTGCAAGGAATGTGAATTTCCAAGAAATAATGATGGTGGGAAGAAAATGCCAGGCATATTGACTGCTGACAGAAACCACATTTGTGCCAAAACTAAGAAAGAAATAGTCAAGAGCAGGCATTCTTCTGAAGCTGTTACCCCTGTAAGAGTGCCAGCTGAAAGGGAAAATGCAATATCTAGGACACTGTAAAGCAGTGTCTCTATGGCACACAGCTTTCAGCAAATTAACCATCTTCAATTTAGGCTATCTGTATGCTATGTATCAACAATGCATATTTTTCCTCAGTCCTCCACTTCTTTCAGAATTTGTATATTGTATCCTCCTCCCTCTCTGCAATTTAATAGCTTCATGTTGTGTGTTGATGTATGTGGCAGACAGAAACAAAGACAAACAAAAGAAAGCTCTGTTTTGTTCCCCAGGGGGAAAAAAAAACCCAACAAAACAATTAATTCATTTGTGAAAGTAGGACTTTCTGGCTACACAACGATTCATCATGTTAACAAAATAACAGAGGCAGATTTTCAGACTGTGGCTGGATTCAGCCATAGAAGTATATAATGTGTTGACAAAAAACCAAAATTGCATTATATGATTTACATCTACACAGACAACATTTCTTGCTTTCTATCTTATCAGCTCTGACATAGTTTGATAAAATTTTACTATTTTAATATGATATTACTGCTAAATATATAAGACATAATGTCCTTATCCATGAACTAAGTCTGAGCAAATTCACAAGGATTCAGAAATGTAGATAAGTGCTAAAAAAAAAGCAAACTGAGAGGGAGAAAGAAGAGAGAAGAGAAGAAGGAATGAACAGTTATCCAAACTAGCATATGCAAATGAAACATATGGTTGAGCCTGCTTATTCAACAAGCAATATACTCATAGAGGATGACTCATAAACACATGAAGTATAATACTTAGTGCGATCTAAAATAACAAAAAACAGCCCATAAGACTGGTTTAAATGTAAAATGTCTATACTGAAAAAAAAATCAAAAGCTTAAAGTTCTTTGTATTTGTCTTAAGTATGTGCTATATACAAATATGCTACTTCTTTTTCCTTCTTTCTTCATTCTTTTGTAAGGAAAAGAAGCAGTAGCTGTAATCACACTGTGACACATGAACTCATCTCTAGTCTGCAGAAACTCTGAGTTACTTTTCTGAGTAAATGTTAAATTTTAAAATGAGCTGATGTATGAGTGCATACACAAGTTCACCAAGTGGAAAGAGTTTTATATTGATAAAATCAGCGTAATTGAGTTTGAAGAATATCAAAGATCTATGCAGCGTTCTTTAATCTTTCCAAAAATCAAAACATCATGAAATTCTTTGGTGAAACAGTAAAGTTTGCAAAATCTTTCCCCCCTACAGAAAAATTCAAGCTCTCAGTCGAGTCTGAAATCTCTGTCTGTAACTGCCTACATAAAGTCAACAAGATGTTGGCTATTAACTGCTGAATTTTAGCCAATAACTGTCATCCTAACATAATGTCAGGACATGTTCAAATACTAAAACCAAAACTTGACATCAGGATATTTTTCTAGGCCTGACAATGTATACGTATGCTTACACTTAAGTCATCAGGAAGTTCCCCAGAACACAGAGCAGAGGGTAATTCTCCATTACAACAAAGGGCACTGTTTGCCCAGAAGGGGCAGGAGGTTGCCTCCTGATTTCTGAATGATACCTGGACCTTGGCCAAGTCCTTATCTCTATGGACCAGGCAAACAAGGTCCATCAAATGGGCTCTTTTGGGGATGGACAGACTCTGGAAAACACCTGCCTCCCAGTCTTGATCACCTCATGTCCCCATGGCCAGGGTGGAGGGAATGGTGGGACAACACCAGCTCTCCTCCCAGCCCTTGGCAGACCCAGAGGGCATTCAGCTAGTTGCACTGTGTTTGATGATCAAGCAGTCATTCCTTGTTTCCTCCAGGTGGAAGTGTCCTGTGGGCTACATCTGGCGATCAACTGTAGTTGGACTATCTACTGGTTTGTATAATCTAATTAGCCACTCTTTTCACCTTCCCTGATAAGGAGACCTTTGCTTAACCTTTTACTTTCACAATTTAAGTCATTATTAAAATACAGCTACACAGTAACTCCTCTACCCTTTCCCAGTCTGTTTCTCCCTCCCAAAACCTTGATTTTATTCCACAATTATTTCTGTCTATCCTTACCCTGAAATCTAAAAAGAATGCAATCTCATTGATCATCTGTCTTGCTACCAGGAACTGCACAGAGCTAAAGGGAAAGAATAATGGAATAAATCTGCAGGAGACAAACATGTACTACCCCACCAGAGAAGAGATTTAAAGCATTTAGGTGGGTAATGTTCAACACATAGTGTCCTTAGAATTGAGGTGAAAAACAAGGAATTCAAAATTCTTAGAAAAATATATTTGAGTATGATTGTATTCAAACTAAACACAAATTATAGCCATTCTGCAAACTGCTTATATTACAAACCAATTCCAGGGATTTGAAATGTTTACCACAAGGCAGTGATGGTCCTTTTGATGGTCCCTTTAAATAACAGAATTAGAGGTCTGGGGACAGAGAGTAGGCTTTCAAAGAGAAAAAGATTCAAAATTGTTATTTTGTCCTAAGACAAAATCTTAGACCAAATTTTCACTAAAAGACTGTAATAAAGGAAATAGGAGTGCAACATAGGTGTGCTGAAACCATACTGTTATGACAAAACCATGCAGCCCTGTCTCCACAGTGAATACAGAGCATAAAGAGTATAGTGCTTGATAGAATGTTGCAAATCCCCCATTCATGAAGCAAACTGTAGTGTAGATACCACAATGCAGTGTCTGAAGAGAGACTGAACCGCATTACATTTTATAATGCGTCCTTACAGAGGCCAATGCACACGGTATTTTTTTTATTCAATGTTTTAGGAAACCAGGCAGTGTAAAGTATGAATAATACTGGTATTATTAAATTAATATAACAAAGCACTCAACCGCTCAACAGTAGCAACTATTTTTGTGATTAGAAATGGGTTTCAAAATATATTCCATGGAAAGGTCGTTGAAATGTCTTAAGCTACTGGCAAACAAGAAGAAGCTATAGGGCCAAATTCTCCATTCATTTGCAACTATAGGTCATTGTTTTCTGCAAAATGCATAACTTTTTTTAATCTCATGTCTGCCTGGTCCTTGGTGCACACAGAAAATATAATTAGTTTTTTAATTCTCAGTTGGCTAGCAGACTTAGGAGAGAACACAAAGAAATAAAAGATTTTTTAATAAAATATGTTCTCTTAGTCAATTCTGGATGTTGGAGGAAGGCAGATGAGTATGAGAAACAAATTTATTCAGGTTCCCTTAAGGGTTATCTGCTCTTTATTTTAATCTATTTGATCTTTCATAAGTTGCTGACTACTATCTTACTTTTTGCATGATATGGAAAAGTTACTTTAAATACAGCTACATGCATATCCCTTTGTCTACAAAAAATTTACTCTCTTTCTCTTTTTTTCCCCATCTGCTATTTGTCTTATTATGAACTAGAAAAAGGAACTAGTTTCTCTCAGCATGTCTCAGAAACAGTGCTTCATTTTTGCACCCAGGAGTAAGTGAAGACTGTTAGTATTCCATGACAGAGATGTTGATAAGTCTCTTGTAGCAATCTAGATTTGTGGGACTTAAATCTTCTGTGTTGGTACTTAAAAATACTTATGGCAGGCTGGCAGCTGCTTGATTTGGCCAATAACCAGACTCCTGTAATTTGTAACATCACAATAAAGCAATGTTTGCAATTCCTGTCAAGGTCACTGAAGCCTTACAGGGTTCGTAGAAAGTACCCTCCATATAACTACCTTACTCTTAGGCTTTACTAAGTGTAAGGCTGCTCAGCTGCTTACAAAATGTGCTAAAAATAAAGGGCAGAGGAAAGTCCATAATGAGATCTACAGAAAAATCATGCTGTTCTTAATGTGTCTGTTAATGGCACTTCAATGTGTTAAAACCAAGTTTATCTCTGGCTCCTTCCTGGGTACATGATCATGTCTGAGGAACAAACAAGAAGTTAGGAAAACTTTTCTCTCATTCTTAGGTCCATGCATTGTTTCTTCTCCACCAGCTGTAGAACTTAAAGTCTTAAATTCATCTTGAGCTAGACAAGGAGCAGTGGGGAGGAGAATGGGCCACAGCATTAGCTGCTTAGCTGGCCAGCTGCAGAGGAGAACAGCACACATGCTGCCCTGGACACAGAAGAGCTCATGGATGACTGGTGCATTGAGAAACACAACACCTATCCACCTCCTTACAAAGTCAGGAGATAGAACTATGTGCCCTACAGAGTTTTTGAAAGGCACAATCTTCTACTTTTTTTTACATTCTTGACATTTTCTCAAGAAACACTGAACAATAAAATCTGTGAATTACAGACACATCCAGAATCATACCAAAAGGTAAGAGAATCCCAAGCCCATTTCCTCTGGCTCTCAAATCTGCCACACGTAATGAACAGCTCTGGTGCTGCAAGGCACTTATCTCTATTTACTGTACCCCCTGCCATCTGATATGAGCCAATCTTTCACACTCTTTCTCCCTTCTTCTTCTTGCAATAGGCAATAAGATAAATGCCTTAATTAGCAGAAATATTTCTTATTGGATTGGCGTATGTATGTGTCGATATATACACCCATAAAATGTTTTATAGATATAAATACAGATATACATTATATAGGTTATATAGATGATAGATATAGATGATAGATATAGATATAGATATAGATGATATAGATATAGATATAATAGATATACACACATGTGCATGTGTCTGGAGAAAGTGAATTTTTCAAAAAAAAGTACTGTAAATGTATATGAACCGCTTACAGATAATTGAATCAGTTCTGCATTTATAGCAGGTATGCATGGAACAAAGCAGCACTATGTACATGTACCTCAGCAAGGTTGGTACTTGGCACAGTGCTGGTAGTGAAACTGTGCAGGGATGCTAGCCTGGGTTTGAGAAACAGGGCAGTGACTTCATTGCAGTGATTCCTAGCTAAACTGACTTTGAGTTACAGGAACTCCTAACCCAGAGGTTTTCTAACCCTGAACTGGTTTTGCATGGACTTACACCATTACCTACGGAAGTACTGGAATCCACAGACATATTTATAGGGGTCAAAAGCAAATTCAGCAGCCTAGCTGTCATAAAAGTTCTGGATTTAGTTTTTAAATCAACACTGGTGATGCTGAAGGATCTCACTGGTGATTCCAGTGGAAGGAAGTTATAGTGTTGCAAAAAGTGCTTCTTGTATGGGATAAATTTGTGGGTGAGGTAGGACCTGTGCCACAGCTCTCTAGCTCAGTATCTGATCTAAAGTGTGAAAGACACTAATCTGCCTTTTTATCTTTATTCTTAAGACAGGAGTTTTGTGATAATGTTAGCTGAATGGAGTCTTAGCTGTATGGGGAAATTATAGGCACAACCTGAATACAAATAAATCTTTAACCACAAATAAGGCTGCAAATGAGAGTAAAGGAATACAAATAAGAAAACAAAAGTATAGACAAAATACCTGGAAAACTTCCTGCTTTTGAAATAATGATATAGGGGGTTTTAGAAATTTTCCTAACTTAAAACTATACAAAACTACTTCTTCATTGCAAATGAAGGAATAGGCTAGGCTGAATGTTTTTATCCAACTCAGATAAATTTTTATCACTTTGCTGTAATGAATATAAATGTACATTGTCTCATTTATCTTGCTTCTGGTAAGAGTTCAGTCAACCCGTGTTAGTCGGAACATGAATAGGGTACTGGGGTTCACTGCCAAGTGAACTCACATGTCTCTGGCTCATCTGAATTGATAGCAATCTGAAGAGTGTTAGCATTTAATAGATAGATAGATAAATAGACAGATAGATAGATAGATAGACAGACAGACAGACAGATAAACAAACTGCCCTTTTGTGACCTAGGCACTATTTGGTTTACATTTCTGGGTGAATTTATGCAATTATGGCAGGGGCTAAACAGTCATCTTCCATCATATTTGTTTAGTAAATCATACTTGTATCTGATCCTGAAACACAGTTGTTCTGATTGCATATTGTGTGGTGTTTCTAATGCATGACTGAATGCTTGCTTTGTTCATCTTTTCCCTGTTAGCAGCCTGTTTTCTTGTTAACCCTTTCTCAATAAGATATATGTCAAGTCCTATCCTGGAGGAAAGGATGAAGTCAACCAGATAGTTATTGCAGTTACAGTTCAGTCACATTTAGGCGTTCAGCACCTTGTTGACTCAGTTGCAGTAGTATAGATTTTCCCACACTGTTTACTTGACACTTGCAAGTCCAGCCTGTACCAACTTCTATTGTATTAAGCAAACATTCCTCCTGCACTAAAATTCCACTCATTGTTAGCACTAAAGCAACAGGATTTTCTCCAGTTCACAGACAGCAGAACCTATTGTTATAAGAAAACTCTCTCAAGATGGAATCTGAAAAGAATCATATGACCCAGAAAAGGATTAGACTTCAGGAAGTCTTTGGGCTTTACCATTTTGTGAAGGCATCCCCAGAGAGAGCAGAAAATAATAAAGAAGTAAAACATGTTTCTGAACTGAAGCCTGTTCCAAAATAGATTATAGGCACTTTCAATTGTGTGAAAAAAGAACATGTAATGGTTACTAAATGAGACTATGATTTAGGCAAGAGAGATTGTGGTGATTTGACACAAGTGAGGTCAATAAACTTTAATAAAAGAACATTTTTACTAAAGGGAGAAAACAATATCATCTTTGTGAAAGTAACTGCAGTTTTTAAAACATGAGGCAATTACATCACATACTGTTACACATGCAAACCCCTACTGCTTAAATTGTCATTGACAATTCCTTCTTAGAAGATATTTCAGTTGTTTTAAGTTAATTTCCATTTTCTTCAACACATAAAATGGATGTGTTGTCATTCAATTTTTTTAGAGCCATGCTTATGAATTTAAAATCTGTTCAAAGTATTTAGACTGCTTTTTTCTCACTTATAGCAATCAATACTGTAAGTTAAACAGCTTTACTGAGTAATATATTTGTAATATAAACTATAAATATAAATTAAAAGCTCTATCAGCAATTGTGGAGAAAGAAAGAAACAGCTAACCTTATATAAAAGAAAATACATACTTTTTCTTGGGTAGAGACAAAAATTCACATCTATCTATAGCACAGACCATCTCTTGACCACCAATATTAACTTTCCATTAACATCAGCACTTTCCGGAAACAGCAACTGGTACAAAAGAGTAGACTGCTGTAAGAAGTGTGAAAGTAAGAACTGTGGCACCCAGTCATTTCCCTGAGCTAGAGATATGGGATGGAGCACACTCCTCAGAGACAAGCCTGGAGACTGGCCCCCCAGCCTCCCCCACTGTCACCCAGCAGGCAGCACAGATGTGTGCTGAGAAGAGGCAAGGCAGCACCAGGTGTATGTAGTAAAAATCTCATCCTCTAGAGCTCCAGCATAGCTATTCCTCCTCACTCAGCATTTGCAGACAGGTCTTTGCCTAGCTTTGAGCCAGGCTCTGGTGCTGGCCAGCCCTCCCTGAGCAGGTGGCATGGTGACAGGGCCTTGGTCGCTCTTCTACTGAGCCCTGAAAGAAGGGACAACACAGGGCTCCTCAGCACCAGCAAATTGAATGTTATTGTCCCAGTGAAGCTGTCAGAAAAGCTCAGAGAAACCAAGACAAGCTAAATAGGAGCATGGGGAGCTGAGGAGTTCAGCCTCTCTCTGCTGCTGGTACAGTCTTCCACTCGTATGGCTTTTCCTAAGACAAGTACCATGCCAAAAGCTACTCCTCAAGGAGATCTGCAACCTCAGCAATAGGCAAGCAGCAGAAGTATTGTTATGGCTCTCCTTCATGGTTCTAAGTTAACACAAGCAAAGATAAAATTATTTAAGGGAGAAGACAAAGATCATCTTGCACTCTCTCCCACTCTCTCACTTCCCTAGTTTAATGCTGACCTCCATCACTGTTCATATGGAGTAAGATGTTACAGTGAGAAAATGTTCTTCGACTTTTTTTTTGTCACCTGAGAATCTACTTACAGAGTCTATTAACACAGGCCGCATAGAAAGTTGCTGCACCTGAACATGTGCTCCTGCTTACCCTGTGACCGATGGCCTGGCACTCCCCCAGCTTCTGGTCACCTTTTCAGGCAGAAGAGGTATGTGATGTGGAGCCTCCAAGCCCCATCTGGCCTAGATGTGCAGCTTGCCTTTCTTTCCACCAAGGAGGAGGACATACTTTGTACATACCAGCTAGAACAACTTTGGTTGGTACTTAAGCTTCTAGACATAAACTATACTTTTGTTTTTATTCTTTGAAATCCTACCTGAAGCCTAAAGCCTCTTTTAGGGCAACTGTGTTCATTTTTAACCTTATAAATAATTTTATATTACTCACTAAAAGGTAGGAATCCAATTTTCTTATACCACTATTTTGAAGGTATTCAAAATGATTCACATTATAAATCTTGTTGAAGGATACATGCCTGGGGTGTGGTGAAGACACACAGGAGCCAGCAGGGTGAAAGGAAATGTAGCTAAAATAAGCAGATGGGTGGACAGATGGGCATGAGAGGAAGAAATAGTATTAATCTGCAAAGCAGATAATAAAAGTCCTAGAAAGAAAAAAGTGAAAATGAAAAAGTGATGGTTAAAATATAAAGAATCAGACAGTTTACTGAGTAGGTTAGCAGTGATTCAAGGTCTCTGCTGCATTGAAAAATGAAAGGGGAAAAAAAAGGCATCTTGATCCTCATTTTAACTGTTAACTTATATTTGTTAATGTCAAAGAACATATTTCCAGGTTACAATACTCAGTTGTGAATGGATACGTTTGTGCTAATTAAGGATAAGACAAATCTCTCTGAAATCAATGGAATGCTTTGACTTCTCTAGGCTTAAATTGGGCTCTTGAAGAGATTGAGACATTGAACTCAGTGGGGGAGGGTTCATATATTCAACAGCTGTAAAAGTCACATGATTTATTATAGTGCCCTAATGTGAAAAATAGGTCCCCTGTCTATACAGTGGAGGGGCTATATTCAACCAGGATTTGCAGCTCTCTGTAGGTACGAACTTGTCTCTTTCCGTGGAAGCTCACAGGCCAGATTTGATGCCCCTAAAGGATCAGTTAAGTTTAGCTAAAGAATTTGAGAGTAGCTATGATTCTTTTATAAGAATACATTAAATATGGTCTAAGAATATATAATCTAAGTAAGTTTTTATGGACAAGGAGGTCCATTTTTCATCCTTTTCAATATAGTACATGGTGAAGAAAAAAATCTCCACAGAAACATTGTGATTTATGAAAAAAATGGTGGATCTCTTATGTATTATATAAAGTTACTTTAAATGAAAAATGCATTCATAACTCTTCTTAATCTAATTTTCACTTTTGCTGGCCAAAGGAACTCAAGGACTTTTGAAAATCAGTGTATAAAATATATTTCAAAATAGAATAGACTCACCTATGACAAATGGAAATAAATTTGGGAAGCTCTTGGGATCTCTGAAAGAATGTAATAAATGTAATGTCCATTTCTACTTGATTCTATTGTTCAGGTTTTATGGTATGGTTATGCAAGGCAGCTAATAATCTAAAATAACCAACACTAATGAATGGTATGGTTAAATGAAGCCACCCAAAACCCTTACCCCACCCAAATACATCTAAGAAATTTGAACATTGCAGAATATTGTTAGATTTATGTCTGTATAATCTTTTGTTTAAATCACAGAGGAAATGGATGTTATGGCCAGGGTAGTATTTAGCAAGCTTGCCTACAGTATTAGTGCTTTGCTGAGCCATGGCTTAATAAGTATTCACCTTAGGACTGCTGGCACTTTACTCTCAAATTATGTTCTCTAATAATGAATATAAAGAGGAGCAGCTCTTTTGCGTGACACTACTAACCATGTTGCTGCATTTCCTCTCATTTAGTTAATATTTTGATGAATAAAACCGACCAAGATTTGTCTTATTTTTCTCCCATCAGGAAGCACAAAGTTTGTGAGTGGAGTTAAATACAAGTATTGTAAATACAATAAATGCACTAAACATACGTGGGGAATATGGTGAATAAAATTCTGTACTTAGCTATGTAATCTTTTTTTAAAGCTCTTTAGACCTGAAGGAGGGCTTTTGCCTGAAATCTTGCCTAATTTTTCCAATTACACCATTTTGTTTAATAGAAGATACTACCTCTCTCCATAAGCCTTGCCCAGCCAGTGTTCATGGCTATGGCAACCTACTCCTTCCTGATGCAAACGTGTTTTAACAATTCAGCCTTAATTGGAACATTTATGTCCACTGAAGAACATAGTATACTAAGAAATACGTGACTGCTTTCAGGAGACAGGAGTCTCTACTCATCTACCTACCATGAGAAACTCCTGATGACATATAGGGTAGTAGTGAGCCCAGCTAAAATCTTCCCAAGTCCTATCTCATAGAGTAAATCAAGCACCTTCATCCAAATGCACTCCTGAAATGCTCAATTGCAACTAAAATTTTCTTCTTAATTTTGGATCACAAAATTCCTAATGCTCCTAAATATGATCAGAAACAAAATGGCCTGGTGAAAGAGATGCCTAAGCTCTGCTGGAAATCAGAGGTGTACAGAAAAGTACCTACAAAGTGGCCTTACAATGTAGGTATGGGCTTATACTTGTTTATATAACATGAAGTTATAACTCATTTATATAACACTGTGGTGCCTTTTGAATATTATCTTTGTGATTACAGTATTTATCCACACAAGGGGAAAAAAGATTGAAAAGAGGTTGAGCATACACCCCAGCATAACTAAACCATCAGCAGTGAAATATGCTGTGTGAGAGCTAATTCATCTTCACAGCCCTTGAATATGCAACCTGTAGAATTACTGTTAAATACTATATATTTTTCATATATACATACATATATGGAAAAATGTATCAGTTCTTTTGAAATGCAATGATTCTGTGTACATGATTCTAGATGAGTATCCTGTTGAACAAAAATAATTAGTGTTAGAATTTGTAAAACCAAAAAAGCACTGAAGTTGAATTTTCTGTAACATCTCTCATATTTTGGATGTTCTACTGAAATGAGAATAGAATCCAAACCAGCTTATGGTTTTGCAAGATTGCCCTCTGCTCTGTCTACAATGTAAAACTATGACCCTGCAAAGAAAGGGTCTGTATGCTTACTCTTAGATACATAAATGTCAAAGGCTTTATTCATGGTGTGCATAGATATGCAAATGAACAGTCGTTTTCAGGCTTAGGGACTAAACTGGTAGCATTCATGGTTACCTCTGTGCTTATTTTTGAATTTTACTTACATTTTTAAAAATTTTTTTTCTTTTCTTTTTCTTTCTTTTTTTTTAAATAATTCTGCATCAGATAATTTCCATCTGTCTTGGCAGATACACAGATCTGTCAGGTTTTATCCAGAGGCTCGAGGGAGATTTGCATAGAGCTGAAAGGAGATCAGGCAGAGATAGACTGGCTTTTTTCATTCTCCCATTTTACATTCTCTGCATTTTCTTCCTTTACTTTTTCTGAATGGCTTCCTTTCACTTTCCATTTTTCAGTCCCTGCTTGTGGAACTTGAATTCTTCACTGTCCCAATCACCCTTGTCCTTCGATGCAATCATCAATACTCTCTACTGTCTCTGTAACATATGGTCAGAGACAGATACATATGGTGATAAGTTACTCTCAAGGAAACAGTCGTATAACAAAGGGGGTAAAGAACAATTCATTGCTAAGCTTTCATCTAGGCCAAATTGCTTCAAAAGCAAGGGTAATGGACCAGTAGAAAATTACATAATAATCTAATCTGTTGGGGTGTGTTATGAAAATAAGGCTGGATTGGGGGAGATAAGTATACTGCGTGTAAGATGTGTAATAGCGCTTCCTTTGAGCAGATATGTGGGTAGGTGTTGTTCCTTGGACAGAGAAAAAGGAAGAAAGGCCAAACTCAGTATGAGAGAAATCCTTAATGTGGAGAGTTGGTACCCCAGGTAGAAGATTTGACAATATGAAATACATCTTAAGAAATATTTCCCTTTACAACTGTTTTCCTTCTTTCACATTCAACAATCTATACTGGTATATGAATCTTCAGCCTGATAACAACAGCCTGTGCTACACCATCCCACAAGTATGGCTTCCTCAAAGCTAAATTCCCCTTACATCCTGGCTTAGCTCTGAACCATTCATAGGGAACCACAAGACCAAACAGGTCTGTACTCCAAAACCAATCCTCACTAAAATGGTGAAGGGACACCATAATAGATGAGTATACACATGCACATTATAATCACTATGGGTTTTAACATTTTAGCTGTAGCAGCATAAAGTCGTATCCTCAGTAATGATAGTGGTATAAAATTTGTGCGTGCCATCCTGTCATTAAAGCAATTTTCTTCCCAAAAATGATTGTAAAATCAAAGCTCAGTGTTTTGCTTACGTTATCAGAAAACAACTTTTATCACTTCATAGTACTATTTACAATTGTACACCTTTACTAATGCATAGAATTTATTGATATATGATTATCATAAAGATGATTGTTTCCTCATTCCTTCCCCAGATCCACCCAGCTACAGATACATAGACTTTACATCAGTGAACACTCTGTAAATCCCATATGTATGTGACCCATTTCACTGCAATATGGGATAATGGTATGATGTTCTGATGTTCATACGATTTCACACTTTTGTACCGATTTACAGACAAGGAACGTGTTGCCATATAATTTTCACAATCAAGTGTAATCTCCTCTGTGTGAATCATTTCTGCTACCCAAAATAGTGGGTATTTTTCTCATCTATTGTAAGACTTTATTCCACGTAGATGAGCTTTAAGTATTTCAAAATAGCAATCCAGAGATTGACACAGCTCGCAAGTCTTCTTGTAAAACTAAAATAATTCAAATTTGCTATTCTCTTAGTGACACTGGCATTTTTCTTTTGTTATCAATTGGATGTGAGATGTCAAATCCTTGTGCCTTTAATGCCCATCACTGGATTGAATAACATGCCTTTCATGTTTATTTAGGGTCTGCAATTTATGTTTACTGTAAATCTGTGAAGCGGTAACTATTGCAAAGATCAGAAGTGCATGCTACAAATTAATGTCCACTGCCAGGATATAAAGCATCCAGCAAGACAGATGTGTGCAGAGAACAACTCCTTGCTAATATCTGTCAAACTGCTAAATTATGAGATATAACAGAAATCTGTCTCTTCAGTCTTTTATTATACATCATGAAAGTTATTTGTTTCTTGGGTGGAAACACCTACACTTTAGTGGATAGATGGCTTCTATGACTGGAGTGTTGGCATGAAAGGATACAGTCTGTTTAGGAAGGACAGGCAGGGGAGAGTAGGAGGCAGGGTTGCCCTCTATGTCAATGACCAGGTGGAGTGCATGGAGCCCTACCTAGGGATGGATAAGGAGCTGACCAAGATCTTATGGGTCAGGATTAAAAGGAGGGCAGGGAATATGACATTATAGTGGGGGTCTGCTACAGGCCACCCAACCATGAAGACCAAGCAGATGAGGCAATCATAGAATCATAGAATAAACTCCGAAAGAGTTGTGGTCAATGGCTCAATGTCCAAGTGGACATCAGTGACAAGTGATGTTCCTCAGGGGTCAGTATTGGGACTGGCACTGTTTAGCATCTTTGTTGGAGACATGGACAGTGGGATTCAGTGCACTCTCAGCAATTTTGCCAACGACACCAAGCTGTGTGGTCCTGTTGACACTCTGGAGGGAAGGGATGTCATCCAGAGGGACCTTGACAGGATTGAGACCATGCAAACTTCATGAAGTTCAACAAGGTCAAGTGCAAGGTCCTGCACATGTGTCAAGGCAATGTCAAGGCAATCCGAAGCACAAATACAGGCTGGGCTGAGTATGGATTGAGAGCAGCCCCGAGGAGAAGGACTTGGGTGTGTTGGTTGATGAGAAGCTCCACAAGTCCCATGGGCTACATGGGGAGAAGTGTGGCCAGCAGTTTGAGCGAGGTGATTCTCCCCCCTCTACTCCACTCTCATGAGACCCCACATGGAGTACTGCATTCAGCTCTGGGGCCCCTAGCATAAGAAGGACATGGACCTGCTCGAGCGGCTCCAGAGGAGGGCCATGAAGATGACCAGGGGACCGGAGCACCTCTCCTGTGAGGACAGGCTGAGAGAGTTGGGGTTGTTCAGCGTGGAGAAGAGAAGGTCCTGTGAGATCTTATAGCAGCCTTTCACTTACTTAAAGGGGACCTACAAGAAAGCTGGAGTGGGACTCTTTACAGAATCACAGATTCATCTAGGTTGAAAAGGACCTTGAAGATCATCTAGTCCAACCGTTAACCTAGCATTGACAGTTCCCAACTACATCATATCCCTCAGCACTGTCGACCCTACTCTTAAACACCTCCAGGGATGGGGACTCCACCACCTACCTGGGCAGCCCATTCCAACGCCTAACCACCCGTTCTGTAAAGAAATACTTCCTAATATCCAGTCTAAACCTTCTCTGGTGCAACTTGAGGCCATTACCTCTTGTCCTATCGCTTGTTACTTGGTTGAAGAGACTCATCCCCAGCTCTCTGCAACCTCCTTTCAGGTAGCTGTAGAGGGCGATGAGGTCTCCCCTCAGCCTCCTCTTCTCCAGACTAAACAACCCCAGTTCCCTCAGCCGCTCCTCATAAGACCTGTGCTCCAGACCCTTCACCAGCTTCGTTGCCCTTCTTTGGACACGCTTGAGTAATTCAATGTCCTTTTTGTAGTGAGGGGCCCAAAAGTGAACACAGTCATCGAGGTGCAGCCTGACCAGTGCTGAGTACAGGGGTAAGATCACTTCCCTGTCCCTGCTGGCCACGCTATTGCTGATACAAGCCAGGATGCCATTGGCCATCTTGGCCACCTGGGCACACTGCTGGCTCATGTTCAGCCGGCTGTCAGTCAACACCCCCAGGTCCCTCTCTGACTGGCAGCTCTCCAGCCACTCCTCCCCAAGCCTGTAGTGCTGCTGGGGGTTGTTGTGGCCGAAGTGCAGCATCCGGCATTTGGCCTTATTGAAACTCCTACAGTTGGCCTTAGCCCATGCTCCAGCCTGTCCAGATCTCTCTGCAGAGCCTCCCTACCCTCGAGCAGATCAACACTCCCACCCAACTTGGTGTCGTCTGCAAATTTACTGAGGGTGCACTCGATCCCCTCGTCCAGATCATCAATAAAGATGTTAAACAGGAGTGGCCCCAAAACCGAGCCCTGGGGGACACCACTCATGACCGGCTGCCAACCGGATTTAACTCTGTTCACCACAACTCTTTGGGCCCGGCCATCCAGCCAGTTTTTTACCCAGCAAAGCATGTGATCATCCAAGCCTCGAGCAGCCAGTTTTGCCAGGAGAATGTTGTGGGAAACAGTGTCAAAGGCCTTACTGAAGTCAAGGTAAACTACATCCACAGCCTTTCCCTCATCCAATAAGCAGGTTGCCCTGTCGTAGATCAGGTTTGTCAAGCAGGACCTGCCTTTCATAAACCCATGCTGACTGGGCCTGATCATCTGGTTGTCCTGCATGTGTTTTGTGATGGCACTCAGGATGAGCTGCTCCATCAGCTTCCCGGGCACCAACGTCAAGCTGACAGGCCTGTAATTTCCCGGATCATCCTTCCGACCCTTCTTATATATGGGTGTCACATTGGCCAGTTTCCAATCTGTCGGGACCTCCCCGGTCAGCCAGGACTGCTGGTAAATGCTGGAAAGCGGCTTGGCGAGCACCCCAGCCAGCTCCTTCAGAACCCTCGGGTGTATCCCATCAGGTCCCATAGACTTGTGTGTGTCTATGTGGTGCAGTAGGTCCCTGACTGTCTCCTCCTGGATTATGGGGGGTCATTCTCCCAGTCTCTGTCTTCTGGCTGAGGAGGCTGGATTCCCTCAATACAACTGGTCTTGTTATTAAAGACTGAGTCAAAGAAGGCATTAAGGCCCTCAGCCTTCTCCTCATCACTTGTTACCATGTTTCCTCCTGCACCTAGCAGGGGATGGAGACTCTCCCTGGTCTTTCTTTTGCTACTGACATACTTATAGAAACATTTCTTGTTATCCTTGATTGCTGAAGCCAGAGTAATTTCCAGCTGGACTTTAGACCTCCTGATTTCTGCCCGGTGCCTCTTTGTTATCACTGTGAGTGGCTAGCCCCTTCTTCCAAAGGCTGTAAACTTTCCATTTCTCCCTGAGTTCCAGCCAAACCTCCTTGTTCAGCCAGGGTGGTCTTCTCTGTCGCCGGCTTCTCTTACAGCACCTGGGGACTGCCTGCTCCTGAGCCATTAACACTTCCTTCTTAAAGAGTGTCCAGCCTTCCTGGACCCCTATACCCTTCAGGATCATCTCCCAAGGGATCCTTTCAAGCAGGTGCCTAAACAAGACAAAGTCAGCCCTTTGGAAGTCCAAGATGTCCGTTCCGCTTAGCCCTCTCCTGGCCTCTCTAAGAATAGAGAACTCTTATTATTTCATGATCGCTGTGCCCTAGTCAGCCTCCAACTGCCACATCATCCACCAGTCCTTCTCTGTTCACAAAGAGGAGATCCAGCAGGGCACCTTGTCTGGTTGGTTCTCTCACCAGCTGCATCAAGAAGTTATCTCCTTTATGAAGGAGTGTATTGATAGGACAAGGGGTAATGTCTTTAAACTGAAAGAGGGTAGCTTTAGATTAGATACAAGGAACAAATTCTTCACTGTGAGGATGCTGAGACACTGGAGCAGGTTTCCTAGAGAAGCTGTGGATGCCCCCTCCCTGGCAGTGTTCAAGGCCAGGTTGGATTGGGCTTTTAGCAATCTTGTCTAGTGGAAGGTGTCCCTGCCCACGGCAGGGGGGTTGGAACTAGACGATCTTCAAGGTCCCTTCCAACCCAAACCATTCTGTGATTCTGTGATACACTTCTGCCTGAAAGACATTATTTTTTGTCTGATTATGAGTGTAGTTAATGATGGTATAAAGACAACAGTAGCTTTCATTCTGGAGTCACTTTTGTGGGTGAAGGAGAAGGAAGAGTGTGGAAGGCAAAACAAATGGTAGATAAGATCAAGCATATTGTTTCTGTTACTTTTCACATGTAGTTAATTAAGTAATTTACAAAGGGCTAAAGAAAGCTACACACAGATAGGAATATATAGGAGAAAAAGAGCAATCAGCATGGGGACAAACTTCCACTTTATAGACAAATCCTGAACTGCTTAAAGGAGTATCAGCCAGAAACTGTATAGTTTTAAATGCCATTAAAAGAAACATCTTCCTGTTGTAAAAGAACCTTCCCTGGGAACTGCTCCATTGATGTGAGCAATATGTTCCATATTTTAATGAGATTGACAGGAAAAATGATCAGTACTTCTATATGACTTTTTACTATAGCAACTATTACAGTTTATTTCACACTTTTTCAAAGGATCTTCAAAGGCATCCACAAGGTATGTGTTTAAAATAGGATTTCATTCAATATTTTGTTAAAGATGTTCCTCCTTCAGCAGATATTTCAGTGGGAACAGAGTACTC
The DNA here is from genome assembly GCF_031877795.1 of Strix aluco. Lineage (NCBI taxonomy): Eukaryota > Metazoa > Chordata > Aves > Strigiformes > Strigidae > Strix > Strix aluco. The sequence continues at coordinate 74,622,380 of NC_133932.1, forward strand.
TGTGTCTCAGAGGAAACTTCCAGAAGCATTGATTCACTTGGGAGGATGAACATATATTTCCTACACTTTTTCATAACTTTTCTCTGAGTGACATGTATGAGACTTCAATTTTTAGGTAAATGAACTAGTGATAGAAAATTTCATTTACAAAAATGGTCTTTTTAGCCCTGTGAGACATTTCTGAGTGTTGTTCCTGGTGTACGTTTCAGAACACTGAAATTCAGAACGATATGAATATTTGGTGATGTCAGTAACAAGGTTAGAAATAATTATATCTTTCAGACATCTGTTTTTGAAAACTTGTTTAACACACATACCATGCTAACTGGAAGACTGATCCAGTAAAATGGGTGCCTTCTGGACCCTAATCCAACAAAATGCTTAATCATAACAACAGTTTGACTTGAAAACAAAGATCACCTCGGCTGCTGGTCCAGCAAAACAAGTCTCTGCAGAACCTTGAGATCTTGAAAAATCCTACTGCGCAAAAACAATGTAATTTATACATGATCCAGATTAAGCAAAAATCAAAGTGGATCAGGTCAAGAGTTCTGGACACATTGAAAAATAATTTAATGATTGACTAGTAAAATTATCAGTGTTAATTTTACAGTTGCACATAAACATTTTACAAATACAGCGATCAATAGTAAAAGCAAGAGACTGTAGAACACAGGCCTATTGCAAAAAAAAATCAACCAATACATATATTTCTTTAGGTGACCAAACCAGCTGTTAGATGAATTATAACATGTATTTAATGCCACATTTTTGAGTAAGAAAATAAAAGCAGCCAAACTGGATCATATTAATGGCTTAGTTAACATTGACACTCTGTCTCCACTGATGCTCACTAGTAGATAATATTGTATTTAGGATAATACAGTCCTTACCCTGGCATTTCATCCCAATTTCTTGTAATCCAAGGGTTGAGACAGAGTTTATATATAGTTGGGTCTGGAAGCCTTTGATGTTTGGGGTTTTTTTTCATGAATTTATTTTTATTAATTTTTAACATATTAACTTTTGACATCTGCATTGATATTGTCATCAACACAGTTCAGGAAAACCCTATTATCAAGCTGATTAGCGCAATCCTTGAAAAAAGGTGAAGTATAGCAGTACTGTAATTTCAGTATGGAGGTGCAAGATGCAGTGCAGAGACATTCCTCTAAGGCAACTTCATAACGTTGCATGGTTATTTAATTCCTTTGTAGCTAACATGAAAGACACAGGAAAGCTGGTTGCCAAACAAAAGATTTCTTTCAAGGAAAGAGAAGATTTTCACACATTTTGTTATGAGAATGTCACACCTGAAAGGATTACATGTGGAATCCAAATCCAGCTACCCGTCCTTTTTCTCAGCATCTCTATAATGCTTTCTTCCACTCTGCCATTTGCCGTTGAAGCCATCATCATGTCACACCTTCATGTCTGCAGCACCATGTTCTCCCTAAGGTAGACATTTCTCAACTCAGTCCATGCAAACTGAGATCAGCTTATCAGCTGAGCAGCACACCCACCGCCTTGGAAGTGTGACAAGGCTTTCTTCTTCCTGCTACACCAGAGTAACACTGTTACAATGCACTGTCAAAAGCTTGTACAATTTTACCTTTCCCTACAGATCTACCTTCATCTTTTTCTTCTCCACTGCTCTGTCAGTGATAACATCCTCCTCTTGTCACTATCCTGTTTTCTGGATGTGTCCAGTCTACCTCCCTTGCTATTCAGGAAAGATCTTAACAGAGCTCAGGCAGAAATATGCTTCACAGCTAGACTTCTCCATATTTAAACTCCTATTGAAGACCCCAAGATCTTCTGATGTCCCTGAACAGAACTGGTTGAGAGAGTGCACTACACTGGAGGACTAATCAAGACAGAAGTCTGGTACAAAAGACACAAGTCTGGTAATCAAGACACAAGTCTGGTAGAACATATACATTTTGTTCCCCTTTTACCATGCCCTCTCTGTGCAAGTTTTGTGTTCACACATCTACATGATCTACTTATTGAGTTCCAGAGTTTTTGTAAGTGGTTTAGAAATAGTAGAAAAGACCTGATGACAATATATAGAATTGAAATTACAAGCTCAGGAGACATTGCAATCTTGCATTTTGGGCTTCAGAAGAATCTTCCTGTGCTAGATCTCTAGAGATACTATTTCGTGAGTCTATTAAGATCCTCAAGTAAGAACTACCGATAGTTAAAATAAATCTGACAAAACACTTTTGATCAAAACCAGAGTTTACAAAAAATGGAAATGACAACCTCCCCATGCTCCCAAACATTTTATTTTCATTCCTAAAAGACATCTGAAAGTGACAAGAAGTTTCCAATTTTTCCCTTTTTGAAATGAAAATGTGAAAAGTTTTTAATGTAAAAGTAAAACAATGTGAAACAAAAGCCATTTTGAAATTATCAGCAGAAATAAACCTCTCTTACAAGTGATACTACAGAGTTATGGAGAGGATCACAAAGACTGGAAATATAGCTCATCTGTGCCAAGTGTATAACAGTGCCATCCAAAGGTTTCAGGAAACATTTGCAGGAATAGAGCTAATACCAGTCAGTTTAGAAATTTCTAATATATGCCTTTTAAAAGCTATGTCTCATCTCTCAGTACCACGTCTGCTCGCCTTGGAGGTGAAAGGCCAGGGGATAATCTGCTGTACTGTGCCCTGGTTTGAGTTTCTGAAAACATCTGAAAAGCCCTGACAGGATTATCTCTGTTTAGCCCTAACCCTACCCCATGGAGAACACTGCTTTGGAGACTTCAGCAAAACTCATGTGATGAGGCCAGTGAAGCTTCCTTGGATCTTAGCTAATTGTTGAAGAAGTGCTGGTTTTGTTAATATGCCATATTATATTGTCATAAAATAATAGAAATATTGGAGCAAGTTCTTTTAAATGTAAATCATCACTGACTGAACAGAGCTGTATTATCCAAATCAAAAATGCGACCTGTGTTACATTATTTCTACATCTGTTTTCCCTAGCAAGCAGGTAGTTAGGTAGGTACATAAGTAATGCCATTCCCTTCCTTACTGTAGCATTCACTTTTATAACTGCTTTCATCAGGGCTCCTGTCTAGTTCCTCTTGTCAGATGTATCAGAGACATAACGGTTTTTAAAAGCAGCTTTTAAAAAGCTTTTAAAAAATAATGAGAGATACTTTTGCATTGAGAAAACTTCACAACAGTCATGCTTTCACTGAAAAACACAATCTAGTAGTAGGTCTAACACAAGGACTATGCGTTTTACAGATGTGTTTTTAATTTGTACACAACAGTGACAACAATAACAGACAATGGATTTAGCACTGGCATCTTTGTCCTCGTGAAAAGGACACTTCTCCTGCTAACTATCTCCTCTGTGTTTCAGGTTAGCAAATTCTATTGACAAGGTTTTCTATTTGGATGGGCTGTTTGCATTAAAAGGGGAAACAACTGTCAAAGAAGTCTTAACAGATAACCAAATCTAAAAAAAGCTTATCATGGATTAAACTTTGTATCACTTTGTCTGATGTAAAAAGGAGATAATAGGAGACATGGGGATATATGCAAGGAAGAGAAACAATACAGAGTTTCTTAGGGGTTAATCCAGGTCTGTAGCTGAATACAACAGAGTTAATCTGACCAGAAGAGGCTTTAGGCTAAATTCTAGGCGAAAACTTGTCACTTTATGATCCAGTTGTACTAAATGAAAGGCTCTGTTTACAAAGAAGATTTTGATTCTGGGATCCATTGGGGCAGAATTTACTCCCATGATTTCCTCCTTGTTCAGCACACCAGGGGACTTGTAGTCTGATAAATGATTTTTCAAACATCTTCATTGTTACTGTCTTTCTTCTTTCTGAAAAACAACAAGTGTTACGAAAAACATACTTAAGAAAGCACACAACTTTGACCTGAGGGCAAAAAGTCTTTGATGATAAAGACTTTGCAGTTTGTTTGTCAAATTTTGCACTAAACAGCAATCATCTTGTTTATTTCTACACCTTAAGACAAAGTAAAATGATAAATTTTCATAACCTGATAATTATGCATTTAACAGATTCAGATTTTATTGATTCTCCAAAATGAAAATGTGGTAAGCAAATACATTAGATTACAGCATTTATTAGCTACTGAGGAGACAAATTCTAAAATAAAAGTTAAAAGGCTAAAAAGATATATAATTAAAATTTCCCCACAATCTTGTAATTAGACTCTTATATAGTACTTTCAACTCAGTTGTATATGAAAAATCATCAGAATTAACATATGTCCTCAATGATTAAGAACAAACTAAGAAATATAGTCACACAGTATTTTTTATCACGTTAATAATTAAAATTTTAATATGTTGTAACTTTTTAATATAATGCTACACAGATGGAAATACAAAACTGCAGCTGTGACACTTTAATTGAGAAAAAGTCTTAAAGAGATATTAATCTGAAAGATAATAGACTTTTGTGTGTAGCATATTTCTGTGCTTTTGTAATCAAACATTAATTAGAATATTATTTTCCAAAACCACTATTTATCCTGAACATCACTAACAAAAATAAAGAACTGAGATTTCATTGACTCATAAAATATGAGTTCCAGAGACTGAAATCTCTGATTTTTAAGAAAGCTTGAAAAGTGTAAAGGACTTCAAAAGAGCAAATGGTTGATTATTCTTGAACAAAATATACATATTTGAGTAACACATTCTTCCCAATTTGAGCAGTAGCTGTCACATATATAAACACTTCTACCTTTTGGCATCTCTTTTGAATACACAAGTGTCAAAGTATATTGGGTAATTGCAAGGCATGATCTTCTCTTCTACAACACAAACCCAACTTTTTTAAGGAACTGAAAATTCGAGGAAAATGTTGTAAAATATTTAGGACAAGGCCAGCATTCAGGTATGTACTGAAATGTAAAGAAAGAAACATCAGGCTTGGTGTCGCTTCCACATAAGTGGTTGGGGTATTTTCTCTTGTTAAAAATCAGAAACCATTTGTTTTCTTAACAAAGAGACACAGTTTACATCACTCTTCATGGAATTAAGCATGTCACACTCACTGGCAGGAGCATCCCTAACACAGCAAGAGGAAGTGAAAGAGCCCTGCTTGTGACACCCCTATACCAATGCTACAAGCAGTCTTCATCTCCTCAGCTCATGATTCCTCCTCTTTGGGACAAAGACAGGTAGTAAAGGGTGAGGACTATAGCCTGACTATGACTGTGCTGTTTCTCATAGTTAATGAAATTTTCTTTCTCTACAACATCTGAATAAATTATTTGAACTCTGCTTTCAACCCATCAGTAAAGGAGGAGAGGAGGGCATTAACATAGATGTAATCTCTAAACACAAAGGTAGTAAATTGAACTGTATCAAGGACTTTACATAACTCACCAGAGCAAAAAGATATGGTCTAAGGCAGATAGCAAAGAAACAAATGGCTGGTATCTCTTGGGTATCCAGCAGTAAGTTCAAGAGCCTGGTGGAAAGGGATCAGGGAAGTGGGGGAGAGGGCAGGGGTAGGAACCTCTTTCTAGCCTGTTGGGAAGATCAGTTGCTAAAACCATTAAAAAAAATAATAATTCTTTCCTTGTTTTTTAACTCATTTATCTACTCAACTTTCCACCAAAAGGCAAGGTGTCATTGCATTTGCAATTGCAGCTGATTTTTAGTCTTGCGTGTGACTGAAGCAAAAGTGTGTACAAAATTAATTTGCAAATCAGTAAGTGGTCAGCACAATTGCTTCATTGTGTTAACTATGTCCTCCATTTAGCTCTGTGCTCAGTTAATTCTGACCTCTTCTTAGGTGCTTTCTTATCCTCATTTACTTGATAGACAACTATGTGATCAACTCAGCCAGGTAAGTGAGGTCTGATAAATCCACTAAGAAAATAAATGAGGTTAAACTTTGTTCTGCCATTAGACCAACATCTAAATAATTTTGGAAATCCTTATCTGTTTCTCGACTGTAAGAGAAAGAGAACAGTAAGGAAAATCTCTGGAGGTAAGGATGTAAAAAACTTTGAGGCATTCAGAGTCCACATATTGAAGACTGCAGCATTATTGTGAACTCACTGCTAAAGCATAAGCATAATATTTTAGCACTTCTGATTACTTCTGACTCCTGTGTTATTGGCCTAGATACAGTAATGTAGTAAACTGAAAGACAAATAAACAACAACAAAAAAAACCAAACCACATGAAATACTGTTGTTTTATTCACATGTAAGAGACATAAAAGAGATTTTCTGTAACAACCATAGGTAAAATACAGTTTGTTGTACAATCTGTTGTCTCATTTTCTCTCTTTTTTACCCTCTTCCTCTCCAAACTGACGTTTCCATCTAATCAGTGTTGCTTGCAAACACTATTCCTAAGGGAACTTGGATGAGAATGGGAAGAATGGCCATGGTACGGTCAGAGGTGTGGTGGGTTGTCTTCCAGAACAGAGTTAGTGATGTCTAGTAGAATGGAGATGAAGAATGATGTGAAAGAAAACTAGAGAGGTGACAGAAGGGACAGGAGAACTGTATGAACAAGTATCAGGTCTCTTTTGCATGCTAACACTTCCCTTAAGGGAATTAAGATCCTCCACCATGCCTACCTTCTAGTCAGAGAACACACACTGCCAGTTTGAGGTAGCTGACACAGTAGGTCACTAGCACAGCCAAGGAAAAGGAAAAGGAAAAGAAGACTGTGTGAGCTGCCTACAGACATGAGGAAAAGATCAAAAGACCCAGAACATGTACATGCATTGAATATGTTCTGATTTGCCAGTAAAAGACACATTTTGTGTCTCTGGAGATCTTCTAGCCTAAGAGTGTCTACCTTTTCTCATGCCCCACACAGATACCAAACCTGAAACTTCTGCTCCTCTTGGAAGACTCATGCTGGTGTCTAGGGAAGAACAGTATGCTGGGTCAGCAGCAGAAGGCTGGGCTAGGTGATGGTGGAGACCATGAACTGCCTGAGAGTCAGCTGGGGAAAGAAAAGCACCTAGGATTGAAAACACACTTGCTGATTTTAAGGAATATGTCTTTCAACAGTCTTTGATACTGTCAGACAGGTGATTTCTAAATTAGAAAGACCATCCAGTTACTTGTTGACTCAGGAAGCTTTGTTCCAGCCATGTGAAATTATGACAATGTCTAAAGTGAGTATAGGTTTCTGTGGTGACATAACCAATGCCAGTACAGATAAAGCCGGTAAATTTTATAGACGAACTCACAAAGCTTACTGGAATACCTTGAAGGCCTGTGATCAAGCTACCTGGAGCCAGCTTGGTCCCTGTCATGTCCACACAAAGTAGGGGCAGAACTTAAATACCAACTTTCTTTTAACTAATGAATGATCTGAGTGTGAACTTGAGTCTGAGCTAACATAAACAAACTCATATCTCATATCTCTATAAATCCTAATTGTCTACAATATCAGTAATGGGCTGAACATGTGCCATGTTGTCTGTTCAACTCCTTCGTCGCCAAATAGTATCTCCTTCAGGAAGGTGGTCAGTAATGTATGACCCACCAGAGAGGAGGCTGACTGAGCATACCACATTATTTAAAGGGGTAAATAACATCTGATAAATGTCTCAGTATTTCATGGAGGGCCTTTGGCTTGATTCCTCCATGCTTTACATTTTGGTTAAAGGCATTTACAGATATGCATAAAAGGAGAGGTGGATGGCAAACTGAGTGAAATGGTGAAGTATTGCGTTCACTTCCCTGACATGTAAAAAATCCTCTGGAATTTGAGGCAGAGTAGAATCATGTCCCTGGAGTTCTGAAAGATCCCAAGGTAGGCTCTAAAAGTACTAACAGTAAGAAATATATTTTGCTTAGGGCTTCTGGGAAGTCATTGATAGGAACTAAACAAAAAAGAATAATGCTTTTCTACCTTCTGCCATACAGGGAGCTGTTTATCTGTCACATTCTAACAACCTCCAGTATCTCTAAAAAGACTTTGTTAGAAAGGGTTTTTCTGGTTGAGATGTAAGACTGTTACACAAAAGATACAAAAGGCTTGATTCTCTTTTCCCTGCTAACTTTACTGAATGGCAAAGAAATTGCCCCAATTTGCATCAGTATACCCGAAGGAATCAGCTGACAAATTCTGATCCAACCAGGAATCGATGAGCAGGAAAAAAGCCATACAGAGAAAAAACATACAAGCAAGCGTGCAGGTATAGACCAAAGTGCTGCATATCTCAAAACACATATAATTTCCATTTGGAGGCTTTTTGCACTTTGGGGTTTTTTAGCAATGGATGAGTGAGCAAACCAAAAGCCTTGATGGGCAGATAAGAGTTGAAATGGAAAAGGACAGCAATGTTAAGATGAGTTAAAAGCTCTTTTTGACCCTATCCTTAACACCATCTCCCCAAATGCTTCCCCTGTGAACTTTTTGTGTTGTATTCAGTTTGCTGAAACAGGGGATAGAGGGGCCAAGCTAAGGATCTATCCCGCTTCACTGAGTAAAGCTAGCCTACCAGAGAAGGTGATGGGTTAGAAGTTAATATAAATGACAGTTCTAAGACAAAGTTAGCCAGCGCCTTCCTGTGGAGCCCAGTACCAAGAAGGGGACCCCCTGCTGATCCCACTTCTTTACATTTCCTTTTGGTCTCCTTCCCCTTATCTGCAGGTCCTGTCGTGCCAGGCCAGGGGATCCTTATTAAAATACAATGTACTGTCACTAATAAAAGTGAGCAAAGCCTCATTAGCACAAGGGTTAGAAGAGGACTAGCTCTAATTACAGCTCACTTAGAAGAGACAATCAAATGAATAGACAAACCCTTCAAGAAAGAAGTCAATTTTTTTTTTTTACATTTGGCCAAAAGCGGATTTGTTTTAAATGCTCCTTTAAAGGAATTGAATTCATCTACTGACAGTTTTTTCCTACAGAAATTCTTTAATCATATACTTTCCGCCAGAGGACATTTAAGTTGGCTGGGTGGGTGGCTAAGGGGCTGCTTGTGTTATCCATGCCTGCGTTGGCCAGCAAAGGCACACTACAGCACTTAATATCTCCCATCAAAGATACAGCTGGGGAGGGGTAAGCTGTTCATTCAGATCCATCACATAGGAACTCTTCTTTCCCTGAGCACACAATTGGTAATCAAATGGTCCATTGCAATGTTTGGAGCGCAGTTGTCACAAAGCAGGCAGATTACTGCTTCTCCTCTGGGCAGATATACCAGGAAAAAAATGTAGATATGTAATGAGCACTGTGAGTTAAAAATGTCCCTTAAACATAGAGATTGTAATTTTTACATCTTTGGTTTCACCATCTAATCTCCTTGAAAGGCTGGAGTGAAGAGCACAGGCATAAAGTGGTTAGGAATGAACGATTTTTTGAGGTAATATAATTTTTTCATAATTTTGTGGTGACTTTATCAGATTTTGTAAAGCTCTACAGAATTTTCCTATTTTACCACACATGATTTTAGTCCAATTCTTTTAAATTCTTTTTTAGCAGTAAAATCCCCACAGCAATAGATCCCAGATGACCTAGTTCTGTCTGAGTTACTGACCAACTACATCCAAATTCTCCCAAGTTCTGCCTCTTAGGATTTTTCCCGGCACTTGCAAGTTCTGTCATGCCTACAGAAATACTCATCAAATGTCTGTACAACAGTTGCTATAAGATATATATTTGGAAAATATTTTTTAGACACACAGTTTTTAACTTTGTTATGACTCATGCTAGTTATAAATCTTATTGAAAGTCTTTATAATTGAAGTAATTTGCAAGGACATGCAGGTTTTATACTATGCCATCAACAGGTGAATTCACTAGAGCAGACGTTACAAAGTTACTGTGTCAGAGTCCTATGGCAAGTTATTTGGAAGTTTCTGGATCAAACCAGTGGTCCATCTAACACAACACTTTGTTTCTGACAGTGCACTTTACTGGCTGTGAATGCAAAATGCAAGGGGACTTTTTCTAAGTCTTGTCCAATACTTGGCTGTTGTTTTATGATGTGCTATCACATCCTCTGTGTACAGGGTCAGACTACCTGCTTTCACCTAATTTAGGAAGCCTACAGACTGGTTTTCCAAAGTGGAGCTATGAAAAAGCATTGCAGCAAAGACGGTGAAAATACAATGGCCACAGCCCCCTTTCACTGATTTATAAACTGCTTGCTACATGAAAGGAAGAGGACTGTTTTCCTTTTACAGCCCTGCTTTGACATATAAAGAGAAGAATCTCCTCTGTGTTCCCACCTTTCTGCTACACCACTGCACCAGCACTAGCCACTGACTTTGCTGCTAAAATACAGCCTAGTCTTTAACAAGAATTATGAGAGCTGATGTGTTTGGGTTTGTTTTTTTTTCTAATGTGAAAAGTTATGATACTTTCTTCCTAAGAGGACAAACTCTCTGCAGGAGACTCCAATATTCTGAGTGCTCATCTAAGACAAATAATATTCTTACCTAAAATTGTGTCTTATTACAGGGTTTTTACAGAAAAGAGTGGGATTTTTTTAAATGAAAATGCTACAAATAATAATTCTATTTATAGAATATTTTGTGGATAACAATAGTGTTTTCATTACAAAAGTTGTCTTTTGGACTATTCTGGTCTTTAAGGTATTCAGTGGCTCTCCAAGTCAGTGGGCACAACATATCTAACCATTTGGATCTGAGGCAAAACACATAAAAACTGATTACACATGCTGATCAAGCAACATCTTACTAATAAATAGAATTCTCTATATGAAGAAATGATTGCACTAGGACTTTAATCAACTGGTCTAACACTATTTCTAAAGAAAATAGATGACAGCCATGAAAGCAATTTGTAACCCTTGAAGGCGACATGCTGTATATCCTTTCATGCATTGAAGTCACCAGCACATTCAAGATCTAGATCTATTTGGTGCTAAAGCAGAATAATTCCTTGCAGTGCCATCTCCAACAGTCCCTGCAATCTAGCTATTAACTATTTATATATTTATTCAAAATATCCTCTCAGACTGTATGAGAAACTAAGACCACTTTTTTCAATAAGAACATTTAGATGTTTGTTATAACATGGTCGTAATTTATAGGGGTTTTCTCCTTTTTATTTTGTGTGTTCATAGTAAATTTTTTCTTTCTGCTAAGGCTTAATGAAAAAAAAATCAAAACCAAATCCATGGAAGTTAAGCATAATGCAATAAATGATCTATACTGGGTGAACACAAAACCATGGATAACTGCATCAGCTGGAACCTTTAGATGGTTCATAATGAAAGAGTCCAAAATTAAATTGTTTTTCTTTAATTATAGTTATATTAAATTCTGATGTATGGTATACCAATCAAATCAAATGAGTTATGTCTGAAGAATAAAGTCTGAACACAACTGGTCTTGAAAAGAGAGATCAAAAAAGGATTCATTCTTGTTCAAGTAATGAGAATCTTCTTTTAAGTGCTTATCAATATGGAAGTTAATTTGCATAGCATATTATCTATCAAAAGTCAGAATATGATTCAAACAAAAGGTTTTGTCTTTAAACAATAGTCTATTAAACATTTTTCTGTGGAAAACTTAATTTTGTAGTGGGGGGTTTTTTTGTATTTCAGGAGAGATTCTCAGCTGGTGTATATTAGCCTCATACTGCTGATATGAGAGGATCTAAGATGGTTTTCAGAGCTTTGAAAAAGCGATTGATCCATACTGAGAAAGCTGATATTTTTCATTATAATGTTCACATAAAAGACATGTCCTAGTTCATATATTATTTTTAAACCTTTTTTTTTTTCCTGTAATTTTCCCCAGATCTCTGCCATCAAGAATAAAGAACTGGAGCGGAATGCTAGCAGTTCTGAATCAGTATCACTCTACAATGATCTTTAAAAATACAAAGAGCAGAACATTCTTAAACTCCTTAGATTTCATTAGAAGTCAATAAGAATTTGGAAACTTTCAACATATTACTAGGGAAATTCAGTGCTGCAGAACCTGAACTGAAATGCAGAAACTTTGTCTCTGTTATTTATTTTGTAGTATTATTATGATTGTCTTTTAAAGACACCAAAACTACCTCCACTCTTTCCAAACCGGGGGTGGCATCACACATTTGGATTTATAGTTGCACCAAGTAAAAAGCAGAAAGCAAATTATCCCTTTTTATGTTTATAAGAATCCTCTGAAATCTCAGCTAAGTTATAATGTTCCCATATCTTATTGTTTTTCTCTACATTGCTGTCAAAATGCAGGAATAAGTTAACCTTATCTTGTACAAAACTTTAAAAATGAGAGTGAAAAAAATCAAAACCCTTTGGGAGTCTAAAACATCAGGCATGAGCAATAGGAATCATGACACAGGAAGAAAGCCAGCAGTTTGGAGCCTAAAAATATCTTTCCTCTTCCACTTTGCTGTGGTCCTATTAGAGCTTAAGCAACAGTCACTGTATTTTTTTCTCTATAACCTTTAGCTTAATAGCTGTCTGTAAAGACTTCCTTTAAATGTAAATATACTCTTTACAGTAAAAGTCATGACCCTGTACTGTATTACACACTGTAAATCCAGAAGAAAGCTATCAAAACCTATGAAACTATGTTCATAAAAAGGTACAGTAAATAAATGAAAAATCAGGGCCAGTATATTAGTAAGCTGAGGAATATCTTAATGTCTTACATTTTGCACTAAGCGGTGAACACAAAAAACAAAGGTGTTTTTATTTTTCAGTGAAGTCTTAAAATTTGTATCAAATTATTGCAATCTTCTTGGGAAAGAAAATGTATTCCTTTCTGGTTTTATTTGTCACTAGAGGTATGTGGCAGAGACTGCAAATTTTGCACACCACCTCACTTTTTCAGGGATCTAGTATAACTGATAAATTTAATTTCTTCTTTACTTGTCAAAGTATAAGGATCTCCTTTACTGTGCAAATCTGTAACATGCTTTCAGATTGCTTTGCATGCAGGGGTAAATTACACTGTAAACAAAATAAGCATGGAAGTATCCACAGAGGTATCCACAGCTGGATGTAGATAGTGGGTACATTTGAAGGGGACATATGACCGAGATGCAGAAGCATCCTGGCCTTCCGCAATTGTCAGCAGCCTGTAGCTTTTGCTGGCATGCAGAAAAAATGTAAATCCCCCTTTATGCCAGACACAGAGGTGGAACAGTGCAAAGGTTATAATTTCTTGTGTTACACATGTCGTTCTCCAGTTACATTAAATCTAGCTCAGCTGTCATTAACTGTTTGTCCAGGGCTGACTCATGCTGAGAAAGAAGGCAGGATAAGTGAAAGCACAAGAGCAATTACAATTTAAACTAGGTGTAAGAAAGGTGAGTCAAACTACTGTACTTCAGCACTTCAGCAGTACTAGCATGAAAAACATTCTCCTTATAATGGTTTTCTGACAGTCCCAAATAAATGGAGCCCTTAATTTGTTTTTTTCAAGTCTTAAGTGCAGAGAAAAGGATTAGGCCATAAATATTCTATTTGGTTGCTTTAAAATGGGGTGAAAAACAAGGTACAAGCATACAGATATATGGAAAAGACAATTTTTCAGGCTTAGTAACTCAACCAGGCTTGCTAAAAACATAGTGGACCCAATCTGGAGAATTACTGTGGTCTCTCAGATCCCATAAACCTCCTGTGAGCCTTTCCTCACCCTTTCCCCATGGATTTCACATGGTATTTGAATGCCGAGAAGGTCATGTACCTGAACAGCCTCCGCAGATCTGCATGGCCTGGGCATAGTTGCTGTCCATACTTGCTGCCTCCCAGGAGCTGTGTATTTGCTTGCAGAGACAAATATGATGGTTGGCTTGTGGGTTTTCTGCCCCATGCACAGGATACCTTATAAAAACAGATGGTCTTCTCACCAAGTGCTACGTTTGCTTTCCATGATGAGTATCGTGCATAAGCAATCCAGGAGGTTCCTGGAGTGACTTGATGATAACTTCCTTCTCCAAGTGATAGAGGAGCCAATGAGAAGAGGTCCTATGCTGGACCTTGTTCTCACCAACAAGGAGGGGCTGGTGGGGAGTGTGAAGCTCAAGGGCAGCCTTGGCTGCAGTGACCACGAAATGGTTTAGTTCAAGGTCTTTAAGGCAGTGAGGAGGGCGTGCAGCAAGCTCGCTGCCCTGGACTTCAGGAGAGAAGACTTTGACCTCTTCAGGGATCTGTTAGGCAGAATAACATGGGATAAACCACTGGGGGCAAGAGGGGCCCAAGAAATCTGGTTGATATTCAAGGATCACCTCCTCCAAGCTCAGGAGCGATGCATCTCGACAAAGAGGAAGCCAGGTAAGACCACTAGGAGTCCTGCATGGATGAACAAGGAGCTCCTGAACAAGCTCAAACATAAAAAGGAAGCCTACAGAGGGTGGAAACAAGGACAGATAGCCTGGGAGGAATACAGAGAAACTGTCCAAGCAGCCATGGATCAAGTTAGGAAGTCCAAAGCCCTGATTAATAGAACTAAATCTGACCAAGGACATCAAGGACAGCAAGAAAAACTTCTATAGGTACGTCAGTGATAAAAGGAAGACTAGAGAAAATGTAGGCCCTCTACCGAAGGAAAAGGGAGACCTGGTCACCTAGGATATGGAGAAGGCTGAGGTACTCAATGACTTTTTTTGCCTCAGTCTTCACCGACAAGGGCTCCAGCCACACTGCCTAAGACACGAAAGGTAAAGTCAGGGACTGGGAGAAAGAAGAACCACCCACTGTAGGAGAAGATCAAGTTTGAGACCATCTAAGGAACCTGAAGTTGCACAAGTCCATGAGATGCATCTGCGGGTCCTGAGAGAATCAGTGGATGAAGTGGCTATGCATCATATTTTAGAAGTCATGGCAGTCCAGTGAAGTTCCTGCTGACTGGAAAAGGGAAAACATAACCTCCATTTTTAAAAAGGGAAATAAAGAAAAACCAGAGAACTACAGGCCAGTCAGTCTCATCGCTGTGCCTGGCAAGATCATGGAGCAGATTCTTCTGGAAAACACACTAGAGCACATGGAAAACATCAACAGCTCGATGTCTAAGTGGAGACCAGTGACAAGTGGTGTTCCTCAGGGGTCGGTACTGGGGGCCAGGAATGTTTAACATCTTTGTCAGTGACATGGAAAGTGGGATTCAGTGCACATTCACTGTTGACAACAAGCTGCGTGGTGATAGTTGACAAGGTGGAGAGAAGGGATGCCATCCAGAGGGACCTTGACAGGCTTGGGAGGTGGGCCCGTGCAAACCTCATGAAGTTCAGCAAGACCAAGTGCAAGGTCCTGCACATGGGTCTGGGCAATTCCAAGCACAAATACAGGCTGGGCTGAGAATGGATTGAGAGCAGCCCTGAGGAGACGGACTTGGGGGTATTAGTGGATGGAAAACTGACTATGAGCAGGCAGTGTACACTTGCAGCCCAGAAAGCCAACCATATCCTGGCCTGCCTAGGTGTAGCTAGCAGGTCAAGGAACATGATTCTCCCCCTCTACTCCGCTCTCGTGAGACCCCATGTAGAGTCCTGTGTCCAGGTCTGGGGCCCCCAACATAAGAAGGACATAGACATGCTTGAGCAGGTCAGAGAAGGGCCACAAAGATGATCAGGGAACTGGAGCACCTCCCTGATGAGGACAGACAGAAAGAATTGGGGTTGTTCAGCCTGGAGTGGAGAAGGCTTTGGGGAGACCTTATAGCAGCCTTCCAATACCTAAAGGGGACCTACAAGAAAGATGGAGAGGGATTTTTCATCAGGGAGTGATTTGATAGGACAAGGGATAACACTTTTAAACTGAAAGAGGGTAGATTCAGATTAGATATGAGGAAGCAATTCTTCACTGTGAGGGTGGTGAAGCACTGGAACAGGTTTCCCAGAGAAGCTGTGTCTGCCCCCTCCCTGGCAGTGTTCAAGGCCAGGTTGGACGGGGCTTTGAGCAACCTGGTCTAGTGGAAGGTGTCCCTGCCCATGGCAGGGGGGTTGGAACTAGATGGTCTTTAAGGTCCCTTCCAACCCAAATCATTCTATGATTCTATGATTGTTGCACAAGGAGTTATGACAGCTACAGGGAAAGAGAATATAAAAGAGAAAGGGGTTTTTTTTCTTGTTTTTGTGGGGTTTTGTTTTTTACAGTCCTAAGTAAATCTTTGTCTTTAATGGATAGCAGGGAGGAAAGACTTTATCAAAATAATCTGGACTTGGAGTTCTACCTGGCTTCTAAAGCAACTCAGTCATTATCTTTAACCTTATCAATATCCTGAATGTCAGCCGAACAAGGCAGCTAGAAAATTTCAGCAAACAGAACAGGGAACAACAGGGAGGATGTGGTAATCTAAATCAGAAATCAATCATCCAAGAAGCTTTTTCAAATGGAAAAAGAAAAAAAAAAAAGGCAATCAACTGCCAGCCATTCTCCCCCCATCAAAAAAAAAAAAAAGGTTTTTTTTCTCTGTGTCTCTTTCATGTGCACCACACTGTTTCTGAAAACAAAAATAATAAGGGCTCTCAGGTCCTTCAAACAAAGTGAAACATAATCCCTTCACAGAGAGTGCATCAATAAATGAATGGAGTTCCTCAGTCTGTTTGGAAGAGCAGTATCAGCTATGCTTCGGGATCTTAATAATACTCTTATTAAGAACCAGAGCAGTTGAGTTGATTTGTTTTTCCTGTAACACCTGAAGCAACAAAAGTCCAGTGAGAGCACAAGAACTGGTTTTTCTTATGTCAGACTTTGAAAATCATTTTCCCTCCTTGGCAGCGCCCTGTCAGTCAAACTCCACAGGAGAGGAAAGGGTCATCTTGTCAATGCATTTTCTGAGAGGAAAGAAGTGGAGCTGCATGTTACAGATAAATTAATATGCCATTGAGAGCAACCTTGAAGAAAAAAATATAATCTGATGTATTAGTTTCCAAAATTACATTTTTATGATGGGAATGTAATTTTCTTAGCAAAGCCACAGTCTGTAGTCTAATGGGTGTAAAATCCACATGCTTGTTTTTTGTATTTTTTAAATCTTTCTTGCTTATCTAGATGTACAGATTTTTAAGACAGGGACATTATATAACCAATTGTTTTGAGCTGTTCTCACACAACTGGCACTTGCTTGAGCCGACAGACATTCCTGCAACACAAAAAAACCCACGGACCAAACCTCTAGCTGGTTAAACAAACACAGCTTCAATTAAAAACAATCGGGCCTCAACTATATCTAACAGCTAAGCAACAGGATCCTGATTTACAAAACACTGAAAATTATGGTTTTATCAATAATTTCTTCTTCTTTATTTTATTATAGGTAAATTATAATACAAGTTTGTATCTACTTTCAACCTCTTCTTCTTCACAAGTAGTTATTTAGACTCAGAGCCAAAGTCCAGTCTTTCACTACAAAATAGAGTAAGTTACCCATCATACCAAATAAACTGGGGAAAGCTTTCTGCTTGGCATCAGCTCCTGAAAAATGCAAAATCTTGGAAACTGGCTGTAACTTACAGGTGATAAATATTTGGAAATCTAACTAACTTCCAGAAACTTGAGGTAATTCTTTAGCACCAACTCATTAAAGCCCCAGATAATGTTCCCTCACTCTTCACATATTCTTTCAGTGACTCTACTACAAATAATAGCACTGCAAATTTAATGTTGATGTAATGCTGATTAAAAGTATGTGTCTTAGTGAGCAATTTGATGCAATAAAAACAGATCAGTAGATTGAACCCATAGTTGCTGAGGCCTCTCCATCTACTCAGGGTATTTATTTCAGATTAGCCTAGTCCCCTGGACTCAGTATCCCCATGACACATATAATTCAAAGATGTCCAAAAGAGCAGTTACTGGTCTAAAATCCTACATCCTATTAGGGATTTGGACACAATGGGGGAGAGCACAGACTGGTGTCTCTGGTTCTGTCACTTTAAATACGTGCAATATGTGGACCGCTATCAAATTATTTGTCTTTCCCAACACTGCAAAATCAACTACTGTATTTTAACACCTGGAAACTGTGGGTTATTTGTAAAGATACCTCGATTCAGCCACAAGTGCATGTCACACCTCTGCGTGGAAAATTATATCCCACAAGATTCTTTTCCTCCAACAGCTTTACAACCTCTGAATCTTCAGAGGTTTCTCCCAGTAACTTCTCACACCACTGTTTCACCAGGCTGGGGTGATCTGAAGATTTCAATTTAAAGAGAAGCAATTCCGAAGCAGTAAAGTTATCTGCAATTTGAGTAGTACATATAAAGCTATGGTATATAAGTGTGGAGATCCCATCTGTTCCTCAGTAAATTATTTTCTGAGGAGTTCATTCCCAAAATTACTATTTCCTGAAAGCAAAAGATGTTTTACTATTTATAGATAGACCTCTTCCATAGTCACAGGTAACTCAAGATAATGCTATGCCTATGGTCAGTTTGAAAATCTGCAATGTAATGTGTTTCCACAAATAACCATTTGTCATTCTTGTTTCAACACTGATAAATAGGACATTATTAACATCTAGTTGCTGTTTACTCAACACTGCTACATCACTTTTTTTTAGATTGCAACTGGGGATAAATAAGGAAAGCAATAAAATTGGGATGATGTTCAGTTCTTTGGAGTAGGTAGTTTATGAGTTGCAGTTTGTGAGATCAGTCACAGAATAGAATTTCAGAAGCATAAAAGAGGTTTGGACTTTTAATTATTTTAGCAGATAAGCCTTACATAATACCCCAAGACAAAACAACTGTCTTTTACATAAAAATCCTATAAAAACCTCCTAAACATTTCTATTAAAGTAAAAAAGATATATCATAGTTCTTATCAATAAGCATTGACAGAGCTAATTATAGCACAGCACATCCAGCCTTTGGTATATCTGAGAAATATCACTTAAATTAATGAAATTACATGCATCTCAGTTACCACAGAATTTATTCTGTATTTAATATCAGTAGTCCTTTCAGTCCTTAGTTGCTCACTGCCACTTGCAAAATTAAGAAACAGTCAAAATGTTTGAGAAGCTTTGGGTCATGAGCATGGTAATTTTTTTTCCATTAAGTCTTTGAAAGAAATCATCAATTAAGATGAGTATGTTATATCTTCAGCAAAAATTTGACAACCCAAAAGCCTGTAATAGTTATATTGCTAAAGGAAAGATGTTATACACATATTAATACCCATCCTAGTTTTCTAACCCTATCATTCTGAGCTCTACCAATTATATATTACAAATTTAACAAGGGAAGATATCTGTACCACCCTTAGTGTAACTCTTTAGGAACACTTTGTACTTTGGTAAGTATACATTATTTCCCAAGCCATCTGTGTCAGCAGTTCTATAGATCTTCTATAATTACCAGGTTAATAATTTTGAGAGACATAGTATTTGATCGAGGCATTCCTTCAGTTTGGCTATCATTTATGGTTTAATCACATTGCTTTCTCATTTTGTGGTATGCACACAATAGACCATAATGTAAAATTAAAAGGCAAGACAAGAACTGCTAATCCAGTAGTAAAATTTGTTCTTCTTTGCATTCCCCACACATGGCCATATGGACACACAAAAGCCTGAAGCAAAAATGATCAACTGCTATTGAAGATCTAACACTGATTGCTAGCAATAAAAATGCTCCCTGGACCGACAGCAATAATAAAAACAGGCCACCATTCAGGGTCCATCTAGCTATTGCTTTCAAAGGTAATTGCTGCATCTGCTTCTTAAAGTAGTTTAAAACCTATGTAAAGATCTTGCTTCTGTCCCACTGAATGGCAAGCAGCACTGAGTAAAGAGTAAAGGGTTTTGAACACAGCTATACTGGAGTGCACTACCAGGTCAGAAGTGAAGGCAGAAACAGCTGCTTTTTCAATAGACTCATCAGAGCTTCTTCATGCTCGCTGCACTTGTCCACAAGACTCCAGTACAGACTATTGTGTTGTGGTTTTTTTGCTGTGGGAACTTCACTCTTAAGAAACAAATGGACTGGTTTAACTACTAAGTGTCAATCAAATTGACTATAAGGGCAGGGGGGAACAATTTTAAAAATTTAATTAGCTTTCATCCTGTGATGGTTTATGCATTTGCATGGTTCAGATTGCCTCATTTGAGTCAATAAATTCTGATGAGGAGGGGAGATGTATTTTTCTACCTTAGCACCTTATTTATATATTGTAGTAGCACTAATAACAATCTCTGCTTTTGCATGAAGATTTACGGTCTTCTGACAACCTTTCATATACAGAAGGTGATAACTGTTACAATCTGCTATGCTATATCCATATCCACTGATTTTACATTAAACTACTTTTTCAGAGACTAGATGAAATAAAACAATTTTTTTTTTTCGTTCAACAATACAGATGTTCAGTAACACTTCTTAGATGTAAATAAGAATATAAGCATTGGGTAGTCCTTCATTTTCCTCTATTATTCAGACAGTAACATTGGTCTTAATAAATACTTTTTTGCTCTGTGTTTATCTCCTTACCCTAATGCACTGAGAATAAGATTGCCGTGCCCAGAGATAGAGGGAACATCCAGGATTCTCACCTAACCATAGAACCTATTTCACATTTCATTGGTTGTGTGAATGAGCTTTGAAAATTGCTTCCTGTTTCTCTAAAGTATCAGGACAGTGGTTTGCATGGGAGAGATTTCTTCTGGTTATATGAAATAACATTCATCCACTGAGTTCATTTCAAAGTCTTAAAACTACTGTGCATCTTGTTAAGTTTGAAGAAATCTTTCTGTCCTGTGAATACATGCTCCCAAATCAGAAGCATTACAGTTACCTCTTGTTTACAGCAAGCTATCTATGGAAAGAAAGAAAGATTTTTTAAAAAAAAAAAAAAAAAAAACAACCACCACAACAGGAAAACACACAGCCTTACTCTTTTCTCATAAATGTAGTCTTGGCTTTCCCAAATTGAGAGGAAGCTGTTTTCAGTGTATCAGGGGACACTCAAACAAGGACAGTCTATTTTAGTAAGAAGCTGGTTTTGTCTAACATTAAATACACAGAAAAAAATAGCTTAAATAACAGTGGTAGGAGCCTAATATTGAAAGCTAAGTTAAGCACTTCTCATCCTTTTCTCTACTAACATCCTTCTACCTCACTGAGATATTAATCAGATTTGAAGGCATCTAGTAAGTCTGACAATATTTAAAACCCATGAAATGCAAAATCACAGATTCTGTATCTATTTCCACTAGGACTAGAGTACATATAGACTGTGCATTTATCTGAGAATATTCAGGTTTAGGACTTTCAAATTACTTTGAAAAAAAATAGAAAACAAAATTCCTGCAAAATATAGATCTCAATTCTGTACAATTGAGTGGCTGAGAGCAGTGAGATTTCGCAAAATATTTATATGGTTCCAACAGGAATCTTTGGCATAAAAGCCAAAGGAATTCAAATCAACTGTGAATCCAGTCCTGCCTTCAAAGGTGTGTGTGCAGCCCTGAATGACCGAAGCCATACCTGCGGTATGCCTGCAAATCAGCATATAATGTAGCAGCCTTAATGTCTTCTACCTGACTTCAGTTCTGAGGGGTTTACTTTTTACTCTCAGGCGCGTTTGTTGTGGGGTTTTCTTTCTGTTGAAGACTAGTTCTTTTTTTTTAATAAAATCTATTACAGGCAGGAAAGTAAGTGCCAAAATGGTTCATCCTGGTTGGTTATTTTATAGCCTGAGAGATGGCAAGACAGCTAGAGGAATAATGCTGACAGAACCCTTGCACAGAGGAATGTCAGAAATTCTGTAGTTCAAGCTGACGAACTGACGAACCCTGTAATTTACAATAAAAAGTGGGGGGGATCTGAATAATCTGTATCAAAAAATATAGTTACATCATCTTACTGTGATATGTCTCATTGTCAGGAGAGACTCTAGCTAAAAAGGGAAGAGAAATTTTATTCTATGTCAAATATGAAATCCTGCATCACAGACAATGTGAATAACAAAACTGTATTTGAGTGTTTTAACCTTATACTGAGCAAACTAATGTCTTAACCAATAGGTTAACCAGGAATTGACTGTAAAAAAATCTCAGCTCTACCAAATCATATTATGGGATAAAATTCTTTTTTGACCATTCTACCTATCCTTAATTGTCAGTGAGGCATGAATTCTGTGCTGTGATAAAGATTTGTCCACTTTTTACTTCCTTCTTTGCAAACCCAGATAAAAAAAAAGAATGCTTAAAATACAATAATCATAGAGATGAAATTCTTATTTTTAATAGTAAAAATGAAGGTAGCCTGTACATTATTCAGGAAGAAGGTAGAGATTTCTTCTCATGCTGCTCAGACCAGTTTTCCCTTGGCATAAAGCCTGGTGCTCATCTCAACAGAGAATTGGGAACCAGAGCTAACTTGACTTCAGCTAATTTCCAAACAAAACGCCTAGCATTATATGGGTGAAGTTCAGCAATTCAAAAAAATTTGGCTTTAAGCCTAAAGATCCAATTCTTCAAATGCAACTTGTAAAGGAGGAGCTTCCAAAGGAGGGTCTTCCAAAGGTGGCTACTGCAGTATTCTGGTTCTGTGAGTAAATCTAATAATAGAGCCAGAAAGTAACACGCTGCTAGTTGCGTGTCTGTAACTGTGAAAGAGAGAGAGGTGCAAGTGTTAGGGAGTAGGAAGGTACTATTCTGTTCTTTAACTGAAGGCTCTGTTCTTTAACTGAGGGAAGGAAATCCAACACTCCAATTCTCCAGTGAACAGGGCTCATTTGATTCTAGTGGAAACAACTGAAATTTCAGTATCAGCAGAGCTACTATTTTTCTTTCAGAATTGCTGAGAATATCTAGCAGCGAATAACTCTTAATCAGACTTGTTTATTCACATTAAAAGTCAGTGCAGGTCACATTGTTCAATTGGTGCCATTTGGTCTGCACTTAGTCTTTCCTGAACAGGAAGTCCTTAAGATTAAAGATTGTATTTTTATGGTCCCATGCCTGCTTACCCCTAGCTATTACCTGAAGACCAATGTAACCAGGACTCAGTTTCTAGAAAGGATATTAACAACCATTAGTGTATGTGTATGTCAGGATGAAAAATAGGAGGAAATCAAAGTAGAGCAATATGGTGAAAGCAAAATTGTAAGAAACAGCAAAGTGATTGTTCACAATATTGGGAAGAAGGTGTATTCAGACAGAGGTATTTTCTATCCAGAGGTCAGCAGAGTGCTAGATCACTAGAAGGTATTTAAATTCAAGCAGCAAATGTGATTTAAATACCCCAAAGCTATTTGCCACTGGACATATATTTACGTCCATTTTATAAGGTATGAGGGATCTAAAGAGCTTGTTGTTCAGAAAAGCTAGGCTTTTTTCCCACCATAGCAGAAAACATGTAGTGGTACAAGAATGAGAAAGAAAACTAAGCAGAGTGAATAGTGTGTCTGGAAAGGCCAGGAAGACTGCTTTCATAAATTAATCATTCTGTCAGCTCTATTATTATATGGATGTTCATATTTCAATTTTATATTTCTCCTTTACTCCCTATAACTTACTCAAAGAATTAACTTGACAAGATCTCAAAAAAAAAAAAAGGAATTAGCATTTGAAATTAAAACAGCTATATACTATTTCAGCAGAAACATGTTTTGCCATTATACCTTAGGAACAAAATCCAAATGATCTTTCTGAAGAATGATTTTGTGATCAATATTTGCATAAGCAAACTGAACTTGATTACCTATGTTCTGCACTGAATCTGTGCATCAGGTGTCATTACACATTATCTGAATCAATGGGACTCTATAGCAACAACATGAGATACTTAGACAAAACTGCAGGCTGGATTCCTAGCTCATCCAGTGTCCAGTGAATGCAGTGGGACAGAGGTCACTGCCAGACAGATGGTTGTGGCTCCTGATCTCTGACCACACTGGCTACAAAAAAAGTCTGAGGCTGCAAAACCACCCATACCAGCCTTGTGCATTGCCAGGTCACATACTGTTTAAGTTTGCCTAGATCAGGAGTGGATGTATGAACTCACTTCTGTTAAATTTGCTCTGTTAATATGGAGTTTTATTATACTAGATTTGCAGTGACTGTGGGAGGACAGCAAACATTCAACACAGAATAAAGCTACACTGTAACTCAACTATCAGTTTCAGACAGCATTTCCACCAAATTAAGTAATCCCCATTTCCCATCACCACAGTCACCACTTCTCATTCCCATGTTGTTTTCTTCCTTGTGGTAAAACCATGTTTATCAGTAAATCCCAGGTTAAATTAACCTTTTCTTTCTTTCTTTCTTTCTTTCTTTCTTTCTTTCTTTCTTTCTTTCTTTCTTTCTTTCTTTCTTTCTTTCTTTCTTTCTTTCTTTCTTTCTCTTCCTTCCTTCCTTCCTTCCTTCCTTTCTTTCCCTTCCTTCCTTCCTTTCTTTCTTTCTTTCTTTCTTTCTTTCTTTCTTTCTTTCTTTCTTTCTTTCTTTCTTTCTTTCTTTCTTTCTTTCTTTCTTTCTTTCTTTCTTTCTTTCTTTCTTTCTTTCTTTCTTTTTCTGTACTGGTTTTCACCTAGGTGTGCTCCTAATGCTCTTCATTAAAGAAGGGAGTGTATAGAGGAGGGTATGAGCAGCTGGGTAGTGCAGGGCCAACTGCATGAGCATGGAGCAACCCCATTTGAGTGGTGCAGGCAGACAACTCATCATGAAAACTGCTGGTATGGAGATGAACTATTGATGAGAGACAAACTGTGTTTGTTGGAGAACTCTGCATGGCAGAGAAATTCTCTGCTAAAATGACCAGGTGGGTTTTCTTTCTCTCTGTGCTTTTGGAATACTGCAAATGATAAGAAATAGAATGATTTAGTACTGTGGTATTCAATTTTACAAGCACGTTTCGAAATAATGTCTATCACAGTCCACATTTCTACTGCTAAAATCTCTCTGAAGACAGAACTTAATGCCTTGATGAGTATTGGAGTCTCATATTCACATATTAAGAGTATGAATAGGGAAGTCTGGAGGCAGGGCTAAAAATCCCAGTCTTTCCCAGAGAAGACATCATGCTAGGAGTAGTAAATCATTTTTCATACATAATGTAAGAATAATCTCCAGCTCCAGTAGTTCCACAGAAATGTTATAGACTGAAACAGAAGAATCCTATCTTTTCTTTAAACATCTTGTGTTTGTTTCAAAACCTTGTTCTTAAATAGATGTAAAGGTTTTTATGCTACAGATATTTACTTGCAGTTAAGCATCTCAGGCTGGCTTTTCTATCAAAACTCAGCAAAGAAATGGTTTCACTAAGTAAACGGATGAGATGAAATATTAATAAATTAAACAAGTCCAAAATAAAAGGGTTATTTAACTGCAGAAGTTGTTTATGAGGAATAAAGGGTTTTAATCTAACTTGCCATCAACATTTTCAAAAGAAAAAAACATTTTTCAGTTGTGGCTTGGTCAAATTCTTTGAAGTATTACTGTAACCCTGAGAAACTGGCTATTAGTCTCAACCAATTGCTGGACATTAGACACAACAAAAACAGGAAAAGTTCAAGAGTCTCTGTTGACTTTCCGCTTGATTGTAACAAACTACTCACTTTCTGGGTTTTCTTTTTTGAAGTGGAACTTTATAGAGCAAGGCCAGGCTTTGGTGTGTGTTTTTTTTTTCTTGATACACAAATTTCCCACCAACCTGTGCTCACTCTTTTAGTTCAAACAAGGAGGACTTGTGTTTGTATTTAATGTGCACACTGCCAATTCTTTTTAATTCAAAGACACCACTCCAGTGTACCTGAAATGAAAACGTGGAACGTCAGTGCATGGGTCAGAAGCAAATCTAGCTAGTAATTACAAGATGTTGTGAAATATCATGGCAATTAAATAGTGTCTACCTATTTAGAGACAGAAAAGTACCACAAGTTCCTGTCACAAAATTTTTTATTGTGCAGTATGTTGCTGAAGTGTAAGCACTTAGATAGCCTTAAATACGGAGCACTCAGATAGCCTTTTCCATTATTGCAAGGGAAAAAAACAGCTGAATAAAATATTGTCCCATACGTCTAGAAATGCTAGGGGATAATTCACTAATGTCAGTAAGTTTGCACTGCAAAACAGAGAAAAAGAAAGAGAGGTGCATTAGCATGAGGGTATTCCATGCAGAGGCAGTCTGACTAAGAAACAACATCCCATAAAGCAGACACACACTTCACACAATATTCATATACTTAGAGGAGTGTTCTTTTATGAGTTCTTTAATACTTTGGGATTATGTGTGTTGTTTTAGAGTTGCATTAGTCACACCCTGGGGAAATGTGAGCTTCCACGCCTGCCCATTCCAGTGCTGTGCTAGCTTGACCCACTGAATTTACCACATTAAGAGAGGATTTAAATCTTGATTATTTTCACCTGTTCACTTTCAATCTTTTTTTTTTTTCACCTAAGACGCCTGCCCTCTTAGCATGATACAGTTCATAAAACTGGTGACCTTTGCCTGGCTTCTTGATTTAAGTAGAACGGGGGAGTAAAGCGACTCTCATGCACTGGGAAGGGCCTAAAAATATAAAGCAAAACTGTTGCCAGTTGCTATTCAGGTGAAAGGGTTGAGAAAGGCTCTTTCTTTTCCATTCTTATTATGAGGGTGGTCACAACAGCTTCCCATGCTTTTCTGCACCATCCAGCTCCCCACTCCAGCCCTGAGAGCGGGGGGAAGCAGCACCTTGTTTGGTCATGTCAGCCTGTTGCACATCCTGCTGGTTTAGGGGTTTGTAGTGGTTCTGTGCTGCTCTGTGTATACAGAAATTTAAGATGTTCCCCCTGATTTCTGTCCAGAGACAGAGAAAAGGAAGCAGAAAAAAACAAACATCTGTTCTACATTTTTATTCCTAAACAAAACCATCCTTAAATTTTCAAGAATGCTTAAAGCTTCAGAAAGTTATTTGGAAGAGAAAGTTGATCATCACATCCCACAGAGATCTCCCAAAACCCCTTTGCTGTAACTGCATGGTAGGAAAAACTATGTAGTTCAATTATGGGAGTAGCTCAATGCACTTGCAACTTGGTAAGATCTGGATTCCCAGCCTTGTAACCTACAAAATGGTGATACGTTATTTATTTTTCCTATGGCAGGGAAGAAAAATGTGTGGGAAAAGTGAGAGGACATGGGAAAAGAAAAGATGGAAAAATAAAAAAGGATAAAAAAATTTAAAATTGTACAATTTTTATCTTAGAAAATTCATCACATTTTCCTGTGACTTTTCCCCTCTTAACACTTTTTGTTCCAAATTCCATCAAAATAGTATAAAACATTTTTAAAAAATAAAATACAACCTTTCTCATTGTTTCCAAACCATATCATCACCACAAAAAACACTTTAGAAGGACTCAAGAACTTTTCACTATTCATCTAATTCACTAACATGAAATTTTCAGGTTCACTATTCATCACCTGACACCTAGAAGAGGTTTAGTAAAATCCAGTCAAAATTAGATCAGGTAGAAATAAACAAGGAAGGAGCTTTTGACAGTAGAAAAGACAGTGGAGTCAGTGGAGAATGTGAAGGCCCATGGTTAGAGGAGAGGAGAGTTGGTAATATGAAAGCACAGTAAGGGACAGGATAAATGGTCCTGCTGCAGTAAGGCTGATAATGATGTAGTTAGTGGAAATGGGGAGAGGATATTTAACAATCAGCAGAAATTAATAGATTTTGGAGGGTGATCAAGAATGCAATTGAATTGGGAGGAGTATGAGAGGAAGAGAGAAGCCCTTAGAGGTTTTGGAAAAGATTTATTTGAACTGAAACTTCAGTTGATTTACATCTCAAGAGAGAAGTATAGCTTAATAATTCAAAATATGCCTCTTCTTTAATATTGCAGAATACAATGACAAATGTTATTACACAAACTTCTCCTTAAATAACTATCCCAAGATATCTTTAATGTCATTCACAATATTGGATTATCTATATTAAGTAATCACATTCCCAGCTCAGGCCTGTGATAACATACAGTGGTACTCTTCCATTTGAAATCTGTTGGACCTCTGTAATTCAGAAACTATAAGGCAAACAAGTAATACAAGAGATTTTCTGCATTCTTCTTTTTGCTTTTTATTTCAACTGAAATAAAACATCAACTGTTAAATACAGATATCCAGCCAGTTTTCTTTTCTTTTTAACCTCTGAAGAGGTGTCTTGACTAGATGTGTAATACAGATTTAAGTGAACATGATACTGGATTCTTTCTATGCCCAACACTTCTTTTTTCTTCTAATGATCTGTGTTTCTCTTCTCAAAACTGTTCCCATTTCCTCTTGATGTCATTGCCACTAATGTTATTCTCTCAAGTAAACTTTTACTATTTCTGTTCTCCCAGCTGTCCTTGCTATTGTTCTCCTCCCCCTTGTATTGCTGTCCTGTATCTTATGACCTTATTACTGTGCAACTCTTAACCTTTTCTTTTGGCAACCATTTCCAGGAAGAACATGAAGGTACTGAGCTGACCAGCAATGAGCTAAATATCTTAACTCTCAGTACTGACAGCTAGTGCCTGAACTGTAGGATTTTTATGGTAGAAATTAGGGGCAAGCAAGTACGGTAAACAAAGCTTAATGATAAATGACAATGTGTTAGCCTATAGAGACCTGGCCAGTGGTTTACTGCAGGGATCCCTGTTACACTGACTTTTATTTAAAGTTTTAAATTATGACCTGGAAGATGACATGCTTAATTCAGCTCACAGATGTAGTATACAGACAGCCTGAGAATTACTAGACAAGAATGGGATCAAGGTATACCAAAGTCTGATAACATCAGTGCAGCTGAATGTGAATACGGAGAGAGAGTGGAGCCAGAGACGAAAGACAAATAGGTAAGAAAAAAAAGACAGAAAACAGATTTTCTCTGAAACGTCTTCTCATAGAATTTCCTACAAGTGATAAAGGGCAAACAAAGCACCAAAACAGCCTTCCCTGTTCTGTCCCATCTGTAGCTCCTTCCTGATTTTGTGGTTTTGAACAACTAATTTCATTTCTGCAGTCCAGAGTCCCTTCAACACCGCTATGATTCTGTCCCTGATTAGGAACTGTATCACTGAACTCAGTCTATTCTATGATGGCAGAGGAACAAAACACGATCTGCAAAATTAAGGTCTTTAGAAAGACAATGCCATGAACTCCTCTCTAGCAGACTAAAACATCAGCTCTCTGCAAACGATTTGACTAAATGTAAAAGCACACAGGTAAAAGATCGTCTACCCATAACTACCATCTACCTTGCAAAAGCAAATGAAAAGTTACTTTGGTTCTTTCTGTATGTAAGGACTTCAGACAGCAGATAGTCCCCTAAGTCATGGACTATTTCCAAAAATTTGGAGTCTACATTCAGTATTGGGCTCCATATACACACCAATAGGAAGTGGTAAGTGAACAGGCAGAACTTGTAGCAAAGTACATATCTATACTGCAACTCAAAGATGATGTCACCATTCACGCAGGCTTACCTGAAACAGTTCTAAACAATCTGAGTTGACGAGTAATAAAAAAACATCAGCATGGTTCCCAGGTTGGAACAGCGCCCTGAGTGAGTTTTGCAGATGCTGTCGAAACCCAGGCATAGCAACTACACCACTCAAATTTTCACTAATAGATTTCTGTACTTGAAATCACATCTTTGAGCTTCAAGATGGGCATAGCTGTTTGGGAAAGTATTTATTAAAGAGATGAAAAGTGAAAAAAAGTTATAAAAAGTCCACAGTCTGGACAAATAACAGAAACTCAGTCTAGGGAAAACAGCAACTCTTCAGTGGAAACCTATGAGAACAGTAATTTCAGCAATTTTGTGAGTAATGAGGCTTTTTCTCCCTGAACTGTTGTCATGGTTGCATGCTTACACATTCATTAGTTTGTCCTTTGCTAAAAATCACTGGTAAAACCAGAAAATACTCTCCTATCTCCAGAGGACCTCCAGTCTTTCTTAGACTCACTTCCTCCTCCCACCAAAAAAACCACCCCTAGGTTAACCTTGAAGTCACTGAAGTCTAATAAGAGGTAAAGAAAAAAAAAATTATCTGTACTTGTTTATTGTGATATTGGCCACTTTAATATTCTGATGTTGTTTTATAACAAATGAACAATTTTCTTTCAGTAGTTGGTTCATTTAACTTAAGAAAAGTTAGAAGAATCTTTTTGGTAATTATTGCTCAAGTGTTCTGCCAAGTCCATCTGCAGAGGCAAAGAGAGCTGGGCATCAGGCGGTACATGAATATACACTATTTATTTTGCCTCATTTTTAAGATGTTTTGTTTTGGTTTGTGGGGTTTTTTAATGGCTACCCTACTGTACGACCTTTGGTTGTTTCAGAGCAAGGAAGTCTGCCCTCTGAAATCATTTCAGCACTTCTCAGCCCAGTGCTGAGTGCCCAGAGTATCTATAACATTCTCAAGCAGGACATTGATAGTAACACAGAATCTAAAGCAAAAGGTCAAAACCCCTGCTATAATCAGGGGTGTTTAAAGTACCCAGGAAGGCAGATTTGAGTAACACATAGATGAAGCAGAAAGGCAGTTTTCACTGGGAAAAGAAGCTGTAGAATAGAGTAAAAAGTAGAGGGAAGGAAGTGTGAAGGCTTTGAAGTTGAGACACAACTCAGCTAACACTCTGATTTATACACACAATCTTTCTTACTCTTTCCCACAATAAATCACTATTGCATGACAGGTTCTGGTATCTAATGGCTGCACAAGAGGAATTCTCATGTCATTTTGCTTTTGCACTAGGTAAGCCTCCCTTCTAACTCTTCCCTTCCAAATTCCCAGAATTTTGAATCTATATGCAAAGTCTGCAGGCACAAAACAGGCTAAACAAATTGACTCTGAAATATCTCTGCAGAGTTATATCATTCCAAGTATTACCTCCAGATTATGTTTTCTACTTTATTTGCTGAATCAGATCCTTAACTAGTGTACACTTGGCATATTTTAATTACATTTTCAGGTCTAACTTGCCATGTCAATATAGAAAACATAGTCCAGTACCTATTTTGATAGTAGAGGCGTAGGGGGAAAAATCAGTAACTAGTTTTTAAAGACTTGAAGCCTAACACAAATGTTCCATATTTAGAGATGATGAGAATCTCCTGCATTCACTGACATCACTGTAAATTTCTCCACACTGCCAAAAATCAGGCAGTCAGAGCAGATTTAATTCAGTAAATAATCACTCTTGTATATGCTGTAGTTCAGAACTGAGGCCTGAGGGTACACAGAACTGTTGCAGTGTTTTGCTGTTGTACTCGAAGCATTTGATTTTGCTAAATCTTATGTGCCACCAGCTAGAAGTATTCACTGTCTACAGTGGGTAAGTTCATTTACCTGGGAAGCATTGAATTAAGTGAGATGATGCAATCACAACTATCCGAAGTCAGCGGTGCTTTAGAAGGATTTGAGTGAGACTCTGGAGGAAAGTATAGCAGTATCAAAAGTTAAAGCTCATTGAGGCAATATCAGAACATCTCTGCTTTGCATGTAGGGTATCTGGATTGATTACAAGGCTGTGTTAAGAACCATGTTAGGAAACTCAGCTTGTGTTAGCTAAACTGTACCAGAAAGATTATGGAAATGCACAGGGGCCATTAGACATGAGGGACAAGACACTGGACACTGAAATCCTAAAATCAATACATTTTCCAGGCAGTCAGGCAAGGATAGAAACAAGATGACTTGACTACTCAGTCCAGTGTCTAGTAGTGGAGAAATAGCCTAGGAAAGCAATCTTTCATTAAACAAAAAATTTACAATGCTCTTGTCATCGTCAGCCTAGGAGCTAATGATTGCCAAGTTGGATGTTAAAAAAGTGGAACATCTGCTAGCACAAAGAAAAAAAGTGCTTGTGACAAAAAAAACCCAAACAAACAAAAAAACCCCCAAAACACCAGCAGTGGGAGAAAATCATTTATGATATTCTACTTACATTTGAGATAACTTTTCTCTAACTACCTGGATAAGTGAGACTCCAAAGGCAGTGTAGGAGAATATGATCTTCTGTCAATTTGACATTTGTTTTTCTAAGTGTGGAAGAGCAGTTCAAGAGAAAAAAAAAAAATACATTTGAACACACATTTTTATATATATATATACACATATGAGTGTATATATACATAAATATAGGCACACTTCAGCTAGTATCACTACACTTAGGCTATATCTATCAAACCCCTCAACCATTTCTGATGACGGCAATTTCAAATCCTTCCCCAAACTGGAACAGAAATGCTAGTACTTCATTTTGCTTCTAAGCCTTTCCTCCAATGTCATGACACTTTCATGGAGGTGCCTGCACATTTGGGTAGCACCCTCTGTATTCCACCATACAGACCTTTAGTGTAAGTACTGTGACAAGCACAGGCATCATCAGTAGCTGCAGTCACTACATAGAGAGACACTGGTAACCTCCCCAGCTGAAGCCCAGGAGAGAACAAGACTGCACCTTCTCCTTCCCCACGTCACTCACACTGACAACTGAACAGGGATGGGTTTCTGCACCAGTTGTAGCTCTCCTGTAACCTAGCTCAGTTCAAATCCTGTCATTCCCTTTCTCATTGTTACTGATAACTGCAGCAGACATGGGGAAACAACTTGCTTCGGATACCTTCTCTTAACTGAATTTATGGGTTGCCATAGATGATATCCAAGTCCTATTTAAACTGAAAAGAAATCTGCACCATTGAAGAATCAATCCTAGTTCTCACTAGCTCTTGCTAAGCATACAAGAAAAGTTAGTCCAGGTTCACATTATTGCAGTCTTTTGAGGGTAGAGAGGGTCATCAGTCTGCTCCTGTTCACTGGAGGAGAGGCTTTCACTCTGATCCCAGAATGGCTGTATTGCAACAGTGCAAATTCAGTGTTAAAATCATCATATTATTGCAATTTAAGGTAGGTGAATCAGCCGAATCATGGTAAATCATTACATATTCTTGTCTCAAAAATCGGATAAAACATGTTCACTTAATCTTTTTATCTGAACTTTAAAGGAATATATTATCTTATTTTGCCTTGGAAGCCACAAAAATTTATTCATAAGGCTAAGTCCTAGATATATAGTCACATCATTAAAGAATGTACAGCACTCAACACCTAGCAAAAATGTGCCCATGTACTCATACATGTACTCCAATGTACTCATACATGGTGTGAGTAGTATCTTAAAATGCTGTACATCTACCTAATCAACACTGCTGCTGATTCAGGTCTGTGCATGATTTGGACATGATTCTCAACAAAAAGCATTTACTAGGTGTTAGCACAGCTGACAAAAGTAAGAAAAAAGATGTTTTTGTGGAGACAGCATTGCTTTGGGACACCAGACCTAGTTTTAGTACCCTGGATCAACCACAGAGCTTCACACAGTTTCCATTTGACTTCAGGCAAGATTCTTCACCTACCCTGTGATTCAGTTCCCCAGGCACAAAATAAAGATATTTTCTTATCTCAGTGAGATGCTATAATGACAAAACTGAGTAACTGTGATGTGCTTACATGCCAGAGCAGACAGCCACGGAAGTACTTAGACCGACAGTAAGACATACAACCCAAAAGTTTAACTCAAATTATCTGATACATTCTAAGGGCTCTTATCTTTAAAGGGAAGCC
Source organism: Strix aluco (assembly GCF_031877795.1). Lineage (NCBI taxonomy): Eukaryota > Metazoa > Chordata > Aves > Strigiformes > Strigidae > Strix > Strix aluco. The sequence continues at coordinate 74,655,904 of NC_133932.1, forward strand.
TTTCCATAAGTAAACCAAATGCTCTAGTCTCAGGCTAACCAGGCTAAGTGGGATCTTTCTTCTTTGCTTTGAACAGGTTTCAAAGTAAAACAAGATAAGCAGAAGCTCCTTAGAGGACTTCTCTTCACAGAGAGCTGGGATGTGACAAGAAGCTCAAAGTATCTCTAGTTTCAGGAGCAAAAGCTTTAGTTTGGAAGGGTGAGATGTAGTGTTTACACCCACAATAGATAAAAGAAAGAAATTCCCCAGTCCTCAGGGGATGTGCCACAGGGAATTCTTTTCCCTTTGTTTTTCCCTTTGTTTTAAGTACAGACAGATGCCAATCAATGAAATACGTGTCCTGTGGGAATTTACTGAAGGATTTCTATAAGGGACTAAAACATACACCTTTGCTTTCTCTTCAGAGATGGATCCATTTATGTGTAATTTATAGCTGCTACTAAATAAATGAATTGCCTTGGAAGTTATTTTTTATTAATCAATTAGCACTAAAAATATACTGCTAGTAAGCTTTTACAAGAGTTGTTTTGGTTGAAAATTGATACTTATTCTAACATAAATGACTGTCGTGGGTTTTTGACATAATAATGACAATATTGTGAAAACACATTTCTACAAAAGTATTTTAAACAGTCGAGATTTCTATCATATTCTTAAATATGACTTCTATTTTGTTCAACAATAACCTCATCCTATTCTCCAATAAGTAATGCATGGTTTAACATTTGTGTGTGAAGATTTTCTTTAGAGACAGACAAACAATTTTCTCAGTAAATTTAGCAAGTATTTCTATTCTGAGAATGACTGCAAACTGATTATTCTTTCCTAAAAAAAGGCATTTTCCTGCACTGTAGGCTGAGTCTTAATGATTTCTCTAAGTATTTGATACTTGATACTGAGGCAGTTCCCCATCCCGACTAATATTACATACACCTTCTTCTCTGCAATGACACAAAATAATTGTGTGTGCATTCAAACTCCTGTTTCAGTCAGTTAATCATTTTTGTACCAAAGCTCTCTGGAGAGACTTACGGGACCTGCCAATAGTCCCCTCTCTATAAAAACAAACTAATAGCTGTCATTGTTCTTCAGCACACACTGAAGAAAAACAGTTATAGCTTAACAGGTCAGACAGTTTGTATGTTATCTCACAAGTTCATGTCCCATCAATACCAACTGTGAATCAGCCTCATTGCCTGACATATTTACTGTTCTGCAGGTAATAATAGATTGGTATGTCATCCTACTGCTGCTTTGCCACTTGGGTGGATGTGAAGTGCACTTTTTGAGGTCACAGATCTATTGTCCCACAACAACAGCACGGAGCAGATTACCCTGACGTAGATGTGTTATTAAACCAGGAAGAAATTTCAACGAGGGGTGATACAGTGCAAGTTACAGTGAGACATGTTGCTTTTTGCTGTTCCTCCTTTTTTTGGAGAGGGTGGGGGGTGGGGAAGAGATGTCAGAGAAAGTGTCTGCATGAGCATGTTTTGATAAGCTGCTCAATATCTTTCCGTCTCAAAATAAGGCTCGACTCTCTATTTCTGCCCAAAATTTCCAAAAATTAATATAGCAGCTGTATAATAGAACATAATGACAATAAAAACAACATCCTTTATAGAATGTAAGTACCTAATCTTGACATATTGAAATGGGAGTTTTAGTCTAGATCTGGAGAAAAATTTTGCCCAGAATTTAACAAGATCTCTAAGTTGTGATACCTCCTGCATTCACAGTTGACAGTGAGGAACATGACATGCAGCACTTGGCTGGTCCAACAATGTGAAAGTTAAACAAACAACAGTCTGGTCCAACAGATTTCAGTAAAATAACTAAGTAACTCTGATTTAGCATGTGTCATTTAGGAACAGTTACACACTGAATAACATAAATACAAAGGAAGAATATGCTATATCTTCCTTTGCCTGTCATTAAACACCCTCAGATATCCATATATAAGGGAGGAGAAAACACAAAAAAAACCCCAAATAATATTTATTGCAACTGTAAATCTTCTAATTTAATCTCATAGCATGATTATGCTATCTATAAAAACTTAGGAAAAGGTTCCCTTCACTCTGCCTTCTCTCACATTGCCTAGTTATCTTAAAGCAAAAAGGTCTCTACTAAAAGACATAGCTTTTCAGATAAATCCTTAGAAATACAGGCATTTCTTATAAAATACTGAAATTTAGAGTTCAATAGGGAGCTTTATCCCAGCTATCTAATGCTTTTAAAACTCTGGGGAAAAGTTGCCATATCTATTAAAATCCATTAAATTAATTTAAACATAAAACTCCTGTAAATGAATTGCATGTGCTCTTTTGAGACATTCCCCCCTCTGTCATGCCAACAGCCTGAGATATGTGGGTTCAACCAGCTCAGCTTGAATCTACTGCAAAACTTCCTGTAAATGTGGCAGCTGGTAGTGGTAGGCCTGACATCCAGGAGGAAATTAGCATTGCCTAAACTGAATTAGTTTAATGAAACACATGTAACAATCGCAGGAACTTTTTTCTGAGGCTGACAAAGTAAGGCCCTGAGCTCCTCCACCTTCGCTTGCTCCCTAATTGAGCACGGGTAATGAATATACATGTTAACCAGCTCTATTCTTCCTTCTGGGTTTCGTGGCAGCACTGCCGCAGCCTGTGCGCCATTGTTTAACGGAAGGGTGCTGGACATACACTGAAGGATTGCTACCCAGATGTTTCAAGCCACCCACAGAAAGCCATCAATGGGCTATAAATTTGTGAGGAGAGAGGAAGATTTGCAAAAGAATTGGAGGCAACCACAGGGAGAAGCTTGAATAAAAGGAGCTCTGCTGGTGGTAAGGTACCAGTAGATGGACAGGCTGAGGGCTTTCCTGTGGCAATCTGTTCCCTGCTAGCCATGAATTTTAACTAGCTGTATACAGAGTGACTACTTTACTGGTTTAGCCTTCTCATTTTATTGACACACAGCCATGTAGTTAAACAAAGGTCAGAATTACCGAAATACCATAAACTGCCTACACACAACCATTCGGGAAAAGGAAGCAGCTGGCTTACCGACATAGGGTTCTTTTAAATCCTTGTGCAATCGCATTGGGGAATTTCTTTTCTTTTTTCTTTAAATTCTATGTGGTGTTAACTTTCATTAGTGATTACATTTCTCTCTTCATGTAAATAATACATGCTGCATTTTTTACATTTGTTTTTAAATTACTAAGAAGGAGACAATTCTAATCCTAGACAATTTAGGAAAAAAAATTAAGGTCCTGATTCCACCATTTTTCTTCATACTGAGTAATAACACTTTCCCCAACAAAGTTCAGTCTGGAAACTCTCAAACACAAGAAAGGGCAAGCATTTTTATTTTGTCGTAAACCAACCATGGTTAGATTGTACCAGCGAGAGCCATGTATACGTGGATGCCAGCACATCTTGCACCAGTGGGACTTCGCTGTCTTTCTTTCCCCAGTCCTCTCAGCTCCTCATTCTACCTAAACTGCCTCTCACTGCAGTGCAGTTTCTCAACCAGATTATATTATACATACCCACTAATTATCTACTGATTTCCTATCTCTTTTATAGGCAGCAGCAATGGGGCAGGAGATCATTGCTCCCCTTTCCACTGGACCCGTCTTGAAAAGGGTGAGGTGTGTTCCTGAGGTTATAGCCAAAGCAGGAATAGCCACAACTGACTCAGTTTTCCTTAGATTTTCCTTAGGGGATTTATTAGATAAGAACAGAGGCTCAGTGGCTTTTACTCTGGTGCACTGCTTTTCTGCATATCATATTGCAAGAAATTGTGGCAAAGGAATTTGCCACCAAAATTATCTTCCTGGGGCTTTTCATGCAGGAGATGGCCCTCAGGTTTTAATTTTTAACTCAAGAATCTTAAAATTTATCTGAAACTAAAATCAAGGAAAATCAGCATGATATTAAAGCTTAAGAAAGTTCCAATATATGAACTAAAATTTTAAATATAATACAATGTATATTAAAGGAAATTACACTGAGAGACAAACCCCTCCTGGTACAATGTTCTCCAGATGATCAATAAAAGCAGGGTGTTGTATCGCAGAAGTCTGACTAGTGTAGCTGCAGAGGAGGCCTGCGCAGCTCTTAACAAAAGCCCTTTGGGGACAGACATCCTTGTTTCTAAACAGTGCTATTTATCATCAGAAAGGCAAAAACCTATTATGAAACATATTGTCTGACATTAGGGCGTATGCATATGCACAAGATTGAAATACCTTAAAACACCTGACTTAAACTAAGGAGATGCATATTACAGGTATTTGCTTAATTTACAGCAAAGAACACAGATTGTTCCCTTCATATGAGGTCTCACCCTGAAGCTGCCATACAAGATGACATGATTGCATGACAGAGCACAAATGTCACACCAACAACCAGTGCCCTTTGGCCATAATAATTATAATATGATCAGAACATCCGTGGCCAAGATGAGTGTAACCAAAGATCCCAGTTGTATCAGATAAACACATGCTCTTTGAATTGTACAGAGCATCAAGTTAGCTGATATTTTAAGTTAGAAAAGCACAGTCATCACTGGCTATGTAAGGTTTACTTTCCTTCTTCAGGGCTAAAAATCCTTTCAGATGTCACTGAATATAAACAGACAAATGAACAAACCATTAGACTGGATCTTGAGGACAAGTAATTTATAGTATTTGTAGTCTTCAAGCCCAGAATGCTGTGATTGTGTTTGATGTTTCCTACCCCATTACATGCCTTCCATAAGCAAACTCAGAGGCTGAGGTTGAGTTTTCAGGTTATTTTTAAAACCTGCATTATGCATTTAGGGTAAGATTTTTAAGGACAAGACATTTTGAAGTACATTACATCTGACTCAAGCTAACAATTAATTTCTCTGTGGTCTTACTGAATGAAAAGGAAGTCTTGGGTGAACCTGTTCTCTTTAATCACAGTGAAATAATACTCTTTGATTTTCAGTGCATGTCATTCACAGTTATTTATAGGACAATGCTGGAAGTCAAAACAGTCATCAAGGGTTAGTAGATATTAGACTTAACATCATACGTTTTCATTAATGGGCTTAAATGAACAAGTAAAGAAATACTCCAGTGATTAAGGCTATTAGAAAACTAGTCACTCATATCAGACACCAAACATGAGTCTCAAATTTCCATTAAAAAAGTATTTTCTGTCTTAATGAATGATTATTTGGTCACAATATGATTTTCTGAAAACAGCTAAATTATGATGCATCACTAAGTACTGATGGCTCAAAAATTTAATTGCCTGTGTCAGGCTCTTTTCCTAAAATCAGGCACCAGAATCCAAGCAGCTAAAACTATTATTTCTACAAATATAGCTGGTTTTAAGCAACATTACAGTCTTTTAAAAGCCCATTGCCATCTGCTCTGTCAAAGTAATAAATGAAGAAGTTGGATTTACATGTGGCACACTGTTAAATGAGGTAAAGTTCAGGACAGAGTTTCACTTCCCAGCAGATGGGGATCTCCCAGCAGGGATGGAAGTCAACAAAGAGGGTAGCAGGGGGTTTCCATAAATTCATGTGATCCCTGGGCAGAACTAAATGGATTAAATAACAAGGACTCTAGGAGTTAAGCTGTATCTTGTTATACTAAGATGTCTCTGCATATTAGGTACACAACAGTTATTCAACGTTTCTTGATACAGTAGAGAAAACATGCTATCCTTTTTCTTTGAATTTTGAGCTTGTTTTGCCTTGTGTCTTCTTTTGGAACTGCAAAGCACAAGACAAACTATAAATCTCTTCCAGACAATAAGAAGGTATTGAAAAGTCTATATTATTGTAAAGAAAGGCAAAAAGTATCTGTTATTCAATGGTTTCACTCAAGTGTCCTAAAAGTGCTACCATTCATTGTTCATTAATATTTGCATCACAGGGACTTATTGTTAGAGGTTGTTAAAAGTCTTTTTTTTTTTATTGTTTGTCTTTTTCACGGGAAAAGTGGACAATTTTTCCACAGAAGTTTCCCTTGTTTTGCAAACTTCTATTTACCACCCAGATTCATCGCACTCAAGGAATTCAGCAATTAAATAGTAGTGTTTAAAGAATTAAAATATACACAGGAAAATGCTTGAATGAGTACAATATATATCTTTAAAGTTATTTGTATGTATGTGGGCAATGAAATCTGTATTGAGAGTTTGGGGTTTTACTTTAGGACCATTGAGCTTGAACAAAAAGTTGAATAGCCAGTATTATAATGCATTACAGTGAACAGATATGTTTGCCTTTGAATAAACTTTCATGTTTGTTTTTGACAGCATTCCAAAATAAGTCTCTGGAAATTTTTAAGCTTTCTCTGACATGGTTTCTGACATTCCTTGTAACAAACACCTGATCTGGAGTGAGAGTTTTGAGTTTGGGCTGTTTGTTTGTTTGTTTGTTTAAATTTACTTTGTCTGAAATCATTCAGTTATTTGCATCATGAGGCTGTATTATCAAGATCACTGCTTCCTTTACCACAGCATGGTAAGGCTGTCTTTTTTAATGTTTCATGGCATTAGATTTTCAGCAGAGGAAAACCAAAATTTGCCTGCTTATGGTTTCTATAGGTCATATAAACTGTGTATTTGCAGTGCAGCTGATTTTGGATGTTGTATTTCACTTAATTCCAACTCAGAAAAACACAAAGAAAGAAAAAATGTTTGCTGCTGTATCAGAACTAATAGACATTTGTTTAGTCTGAATGGTATTTTAAGCAAAATTATTTGAAATTATGCTTTGTGTTTATATAGAGAGGTGTATGGTTTTAGGCATAATACAGATGTATGCACATCCATACAGATGTATACCTGTAGATGAGTTTCAGATGGTTTTAATTAGAGACATCACTACAGCGCCTGTGTCACCTGATTGCTTGACTGCTGAAAAATGTTTTCCTCACTTAGGAATGATGATTGATTAAATAATATAGAATAATTAATATTAATATTACAGATCTTAAAACATTATTGCTTACGTACTTTTCTTTTATAATAGTCTTTTGTACATGTTCTGAGACAAAACCTCATGCAGGAAAATCCCTTTCCCAAGGAGGGAATGCGTTTCCAAAAGTCCTTTGTTAAGATGACAGGCTAGTAATTCTACCCCCATCAGCCATGTTTTTCCCATATTACCAAGTCTTAGTATGTAAAAGAAGTTTAAGGGGAGGATCACTTTGTCAAAATGAGTTAACTTCATCACAATCTCAACCAAAATTCTGGCACACATTCATTTTCACGTTTCCTCTAAAAGTATATGGCAATTTTAACAGCTGTTAACTTTGAACTGATTGGCTTTGGGTCTCTTAAGGAAAAAAACAAGTCCAACAGAAGAGTGTAAGCCAATAGAAGTAGATTGCCCAGTCTCTGCAACAGTAGGGCCTATTTCCTACTGCAGAAAAACTGAGCTGTTCGGTTCTCAAACACACAGTGGGATATTGCCAGTTGATTTGCCAATGAATATCTAGAGACAAGATAATGGTGAGGTGGGGGTAGAGTCAGGCTACAAACTTTGAACCCCTTCCACATTTTTGTTTTCACATCCAGCTGGGCTGTCTTTTATATCTGTCTCCCTGCTTCCTAGCATTACCCTGGTTATGAGCGGATGCGATAGTGAGTACAGTTTGGGCACTGAAATATGTCCTTCTGCTGCTATATTGGTTTTAATATGCATATTTATTTCAAATAATATTTTTGAAAGCCTCAACTTGTTTTTTAAGAAAGCTGCAACAATAGAGAGATGGGTCTTTCATTTGTTTCCCCTGAAGTCAGCATCCAGCTCCTATTGTTTTCAGAAATGAAGGATCAAGTTCATGACATGTTTACAAGACAATACAAAGGGAAGGCAGAAAACATAACAAAATTATAAATATCTCTATACACCTTTCTATATATAAAAGTAAAAACTTTTAAAGCAGCCTGTTCCTATTTCAAGAAATACACAAATGGTCCTATTAACATCTGAATACACTGTATTGCATTGTTTCATTGAAAGGGGAGGGGGAAAAAGGCAACAGAAAGTTTGAGAGCACTTGAAAAGTGTGATGAAGGACTGCACAGTGCTATAGGAGGGAATATTGAAGACAGGCTTGGATCCTGGAGTCATTTTGTGAAAGGCTCTTTGTCTGGACTTCTTCAGAGAGTGTGGGGCTGTCTCAGAGCATCTCCCTGACTTCACAGCATATCTGAGCTGTGGATCTTCATGGGAGCCACAGACCCAAGCTCACATAGCAGCTTAATCCCTGCATGCACTTAAGGGAACACATGTCCTGAGGTCTCTCCAGTTACTTTTTGGAATGTCTTCCTAGTCTGATTGTATTTTTTAGCAGTGTCCTGCTTTTATTAGTCTCAAAAGCCCATGCTTTTGATATTATTCACTGATACGGACTATTTTAAAGTGACTACCAATTTGTCAAATCCCCATGAGTGCCTGTGGCTGTCAAAAGTGCCAGGAAGTTTAGTTCATGTCTGAGTGTCATAGCATTTACCTCTTCAGTCACCCTTCTGTCTTTTGTAGTTTCTTAGACCTCACCATATATCTTCCAATTGTGTATGACAGCTGCGAAAAAGGGCAGCCATGGATTACAGTTGATAGTCCTGGTATTTTTATGCTGCGATGTAAAAAAATTTTACCCTATCATTTTCCCTTCGGAATAGCCATTGTTATCATAAGTAAGGGTACTTTCATAACTTCTGCAGCTATTGGATCTATTTCTTCATAACAAAACCTGATAATTTGCCTTAAAATTATTGACTGTTAATAGTGCAATCTAATTTGTTCAGAAAATAATGCAATTAAATTCTACCTCCCTTCTGGAAAAGGGAGGGTTCTAGCTCCAGAAAAAGATAGGTTTTGGTTTTAGTTTAATCAAGCTATTTTTAGGTGCCTTAGGTTAGACTCATGCAAGGACTCAGGCAATGGTGAGAAATGCAGGTCATATCTTCTAGACAATGTTGGCTCTTATTAGGTCCCACTGCCCTGTGTCAAATTAAATTAGATGTCTTGTACAGAACACATGAACAACACAGTTTTTAAGGGAGCCTCCAGAAAAAGCTTAGTCATGAGGCTATATATTACTCTGAGGTGACAGAGTCTGGGCATTAAGCTAGTCATTTTAGATGTCAGGCATCATCAAGACTTAGGTAAATACATGCACAGACACAGGCAGGGCTTTAGGAAACATGACCAACAGATGCCTACCTATTTTGGTCCCTCAAGTACTGAGACACAGAAAACATATTCTTAAGGTTCTTAAAAGCTTTGTTACACCTCCAAATTAGTCAGCAAGGCCTAAAATCTGTCCTAGTCTTTTAACAGAATTAACCTTAAATTCCTTCAAATGTCAATTGTTACTTGAACAGAGGTGAGCTGTGCAAACTGATCCAAATATTGCCACTTTAAGGTGGAAGCGTGCTGTTTCAATATTATTTTCAACAGAAAGATTGAAACAAAAACCCCCACTTTTTAAAGACAGCAGCTACCCAAACATTTCTTTGGTAGTTTAATTATCGCTTATGATTTTCCTAAGGTCAAATGTCCCTTTACATAGTACATACAGAACTACATTTAATTTGCTGACAAATGCTATATGCAATGTGACAAATCTGCAAAACAAAGGAATTAATGTGATTTTAAATGAGATGTTCATTGAAGACCTTTTACTTTTAGTTGGCAGATTCCATTTCTTTGACTCAGTGCAAATCCGTAAAACAAGTTTCAGATGTAACCTACATTATGGTCAGGTTAGAAGAAAAATATCTTGTCCAAAACTGTGCAAAGAATAAAACAACATTTTCCCTCAGCTGGCTGCTTATGAACAAGATGCTGAAAAGCAGAATTATGACTTCTCGAGAAAAGCTATTTTTAAATTAGTTTTTTAATCCCATGGTGAAATAAAAGCAAGTTTTACTGTTCCAAAAGATAAATTTCATTTAGAAAAATAAAAACCAGATTTTTTTTTTTATTTTGAAGTCTTCCTAAAGTTACTTTGAGCTGAAATGATAAAGTATATATTTATAACTTTAACTTTTTACACAGGAATTAGAGTAAAATTGTTTCAGATTCATACACTGCAGATCAAGGACAGAATTGATGCAACTGTCCTATACAGTGTTCATGATTATTCATCCAGATATGTTTATTTATACTTAATGTGAATTTTCACATGCATGATAAAATGGAAGAAAAACATATAAACGTTTTCTGTAACTAAGAGTTTCATCATGAACATTCCACTCAGCATGGGTGACCAGAACCTAGGAAATGTGATTGTTTCGTCAACATTGACCATAAATATACATTTACACTACATTTACAGTAAGTTCAGAACAAATCTGGTAAAGCCCATGAACATATTCTGGATTTTCAGCAGCCTAAACGACAGTAGAAGCGTATCCCTGGCTGCCCCTGACAGTGTTTCACTTAAGTGTTACTTAAAACAAATTTCCAGCGCAATAAAGCCTCTCCCCTTTGCAAACGTAAATTATATTTAATATGCCTGGGAACAAGTGAGGCTGCCAAAGTCTGAGGCAAGCCAGCCTTTATGACTTCAGTCCGTTCTCAGCCCTTGATTACAATTTGATTTCCTTTGGCATCAAAAGACAAACTATTTTAGTGAACAATGTTCTTCCTTTACCAAGAGTGAGCTCTAGTTACTTGGCAGAGGGCCTATTTACTTGCAGACAACATGTCCAACCTCCCAGCAATAGCAGACCCGTGGACTTTGATTTAAAGCAGCACAAAGTAAGAAAAACAGAACAGAATGTATATTGCTCACTTGAGAGGCTTATTGTTTAAACGGCCTACTTATCATTAGACTGTGCTCCAATCCTCAACACTTTCTTTTGTGTACTTTATGTTAGACATATGGCCACATTGGGAGGCTGACAGCAGTTTTAACACTGCTGCACTATACATACTACTTGCAATTTGTTCTATCTTATAGTTGGGGCTTTCTTCAAAGAAAAAAGTGAATTTTAAATGCTGCTGTTAATAACTGTAACCGTCTGACAAGAAGATATAAAAGTGATGTGCTTGGAATGACGACAGAGTTCATTCGTTTATACTGAGAGCCTTGTAGATGTTAAAGCATTCGAAATGAAGCATCTATTATACTAAGAAATGAAACCCACACCACAAAAGCTTCTGAATTCAGTAACACAAAATAAAATGTTGTTCCCATACTCTTAACTCCGCCCCCCCCCCCCCCCATGTCGCAAGGAAAAAAAAGGGGGAAACACATTTCAAACAGACACAAATTTCACTCAGCTTTTTTGTTTACCTCCACCTTTGGGTAACCATATACCTCCCTCGCGCTTTCAAGAGCATGTTTTTCCCCTTCTCATCACCATCTGATCACCAAGACTGCCCTTTTACCTCTTTTGCTGTTTGTTGTTTTACTTAAGTACCTTAAACCCGATATAGTGATGAGGAGGGAAGAGCGGGTGCGGCAGCACTCGGGTCCCAGGCAGCCCTGCCTATCCCGTCCAGGCATGACAGCACCAGGGTTTCCTTGCTCTTCCCCGGGGCCAAGGTGCCTCCTAAACGGATTAGGCTCCTCTTTGATTTCAGCTGAATTCTACACCTTACAAGACCTTATCAGCTCCAGTATGGAGTAAGAAGCTTCCAACAATTATGTTCCTACATTAGAAAATGCTGTTTCATTTACAGGGGAAAAAAAAAAAAAATGTGAGGAAATATCCTGGTTCAGGGACTATTTAATTTTAAAATTTCTGATAGAAAATACTGATAATGTCAGAACTGTATTTTATTTTTATTTTTATTTTTTTAGGCAAAAATGGAATAAAAAAATTACAGGTCTGAATCAGAGCACAATATTTCAATGGTCTCTAAGCAGAACATATTCATTGGTCTCCAATCATTTGTTCAAAATTTCAGTCAATTTGGAATTTAAAAAAAAACATATCTCAGAATTTTCCAAAGAACAGACATTCCAAAGTTTAACCAGCTTCGCTCAAGATCAAAATCCAGCTGAACAGAAGAATGTGATTATATAAACTAACCTCCTTCACTACTATAACAGAGGCACTAGACTGAAACAGAAGTGAACATCACATAATTATAGTACCTGGTAAAACAATCAAAATAATTAGAAAAATGACATGTTTGCATATCTTGTTGAAAAATTCAAAAGCACCTTAGGAAAGGGAGGAAGGGGGAGAGAGAGGATTATATCTCTGTCTGAACTATTATTGATAGCAAAAATGAAATTGCATAAGATCATTAAGGTCTTGAGCATTGTGTCATTGTCAGGATGAATAAAGAATAAGCTCTGGGAAAAAAAAAAATGTCTCCTGTGCACTCTGAAGATTGTCATAAGTAATAAAGAAAAGTGCAGCTGGGTGTGCGTTCTGAGAACATGTTCATTGTGAGTCTGCTGGAGTAGAACATGAAGGTAGGTTATTATATCTCAGCTGGAAAATTCCTGTAATATTTAAGGGAAAATATCAGGAAAAAAAATCTACAGGGATTTTTTAACCATTCCCAGATTTATTGAGAAATAAGAGCAATATAGGGTAATTCAGAAATGCTGAAGCATTATTACTGTGTAGGATTTAGGATAAATTTTGTAGAAATGTAATTTATTTTATATGGAATCTTACTGAGCTAACCACAGTGAAATACAGCAGATTTGATTTGCTGGCATAACTCTCAGAAATCTCTGGATTGTTTGTTGGTTCTGGCAAACAGGGGTAACTGGAGAATTGCTACACGGCAGCCATAGTCTTTTTTCCCTTAAATAGGGGGATAGTCAGATACCTCAAAAACTAGCTAAGCAGGATTGTGCACAATTTAACAAAGAGTAATATTCAGAGTCAATGCTTATGCCCCTGTCACACTGACATGATCCATGTGAAGCACTGGGACGATGTTTCTCTGCATTGAGACAGATTGTCAGGCATGAATTTACTCTAAGGGCATTCATGTCTAGTTTTACCTATTAGTGAAAAACCACAGAAAGTCAGAGAAACCATCAAGTAGATGCTTTCTTGGATCATTCACCTGTGCTTTAAGAGACTTGAATCTAAATAATCTCTCTTGTAACTTCACGGAGGCAGTAATCTGAACTCACTTTATAAGAGATTAACTTTAGCAGTTAGTTACTGAATATTATGTTACTGGTCCATGTCATTCTCCCAGTTAGAGGAATTCCATTTTGCTCACTGGACCACAGACAGAAAGAGCTGCTGTCCCCTAGTTCTTAAGACACATACCCAAAATGCTGGTGTGAGTCTCCGCTCCAATGACTACCTCATCACTTACGTGAAATAAAACTCCAACAGCTTGATGGCTGGAGCTCTCACAAAGTTCAGTTTGAAGTCCTGTCATCAAAACAAAAGTCTCGGATACAGCTTGTTACAGTCAACTTGAACATACTACTGTCAACAACAAAAAGCAGAAAGCAGCAGAAGAGTATGTTTTATGCATCAAGCTCACAGGAGACAGAAGTAGATAAATGGTGCATTTGCGTAGCCATATTTTGGAGGCTGGAAAGTTTTTGTTTCAGTTAGGAAACCTACTGTGGGATGGTCAGTAGGCACAGTGGCTACCTAAGACACCATCCAAGGTGTGTACGCTTAGACACTCGAATGTTGGCAAGGTATTGAAGCAGATCAATGCAGCTGAAGATAACTTTGAGGGTGTTAGTCATGCCTAAAGGAGAACCTTGGCACTTTTTAGGGAGCGGTAGGTGCCTTACATCTTTAAGACTCTGGATTTCAGTTGGCAACAATTCCTCCACGTACAGAAGTGCAAAGCTAATAAACAGACTAAATAATGATTTGGACAAGGACAAGGACAAAGATGAACTAGAGCAATATTCTACTCTGGCTTTCATGATCCTTAAAAATACTATTTGCTCAGGCTTCCAAAGCTTATTCACATTCTAAGCAAAGAGGAAAATTATGATAACACCACCATTTTAAAGCTTCAAATTCAAGAGCCAAATTCATCCCTGATGTGATCTCATTAGCTTAATGAGATTACACCAGGGATGTAATTGTCCCAAGGTCTAAATTAAATGAACAGTAATATATGTTTTTTGTAAAATCCTGTAATATGCTTTCATTAACTTTGTTCCCCTAACCACATATTTAACCTCTCTTCCTCTCTCTCCACTCATTGTCAGTGTAAATGCAGCTCATCACCTAGGTAAGATTAAGCACATTAACTACATGAAGGAGTCAGCATGTTGAATTTACCTATTAATCTTTTCTCCCACCCTCTTAATGGACTGATTTCAACTCCATGAAGCAAAAAGCAAATATTGCTTCTCTCCATAATGAAAAGTTTAAAAAAAAGCATTAGGTACCAGGTGCATTTTTTAATTATATTTTTTTTCTTCATTCTCTCTCCTTCTCTATCTCCTTCAAACTGGCAAAAATCCAGTGACAGTTTTGCTGCATCATGTATGAAATGTTTTGCTTCATTATAATACCAAGGCTGCAATCCTTCTTTCAAACTGTGACTATTAATATGTATTTCATCCTCTGGCTTTCCTGAGCCAAAGCAAATGAACTGTGGCCTCATTGAAATGATACGGTCTCTTGACCCTTTGTGCAGTTTGAAATGATGTAACCTGAACCATTTTAATCTGAAGGCTGGAACAAGTCAAAAGCTGTAATGAGTTCAGGACTCTTCAAGACATTAGAAGAGCTATCTTGCCATAAAAGATGCATCTTTTGCATACAGAAGCTATAACATCATATACCTCATGAGTGACACAGACATAAAAAAACTACCCAGTAGTAGATTTTTCTACCTCTTCCCAGTAATGACTTCAGAGACCAGATCTTACAGAAGGGATGAAATAATCGACAGTAAAAGTGACACCAGGGTTAAATGCCTCTGTCAACTTTTCCAACAGAACAAACATTATAGAGAGGGTTTAAACCTATGCAATTTCTAAACTGGCAGGCTATTAAAAACTTAGGGGAAATGTTGCCTTTTGGTGGTCTGAGTTTGTTACAGATTTTGAGAATAACATATTTGTCTCTCCAGCCAGCTCTGAGATGCCACTTCTGAAAACAACCTTCAGATATATTTGGAGTTCTGTCTCACTTCCACTGTGATCACATCCAGAGATCTCGTGGACTCCGCAGACCTCAGAGACAAACTTTGACTCCACTGACGTCAGTGAAAAATGAATATAATAAAACTTTATATGTTGATTTGTTTTTTTTTAAGACCTCTAAACACTTTATAAAATGGGAGGAGTCCAGTCTTAAAAGTGGGAAAACTTAAGGATAATGATCCCAGCCTGGAAAACAATTAAACTACGCACAAACACTCTGTCCCAAATGTCAAATCCAAAGGATCATCCTATCTGTTTTAACAGTTTAAGAAACAGCTTCTGCTCATACTACATAGTGGTGAGTTAGTGCTGAGGTCTCATCTTGAGAGCTAACAATCTAATGGCAGAGGGAAAAAGCAAATTAAACAAGGCAGAATGAATTCAGACTGCAGAGCATCCAGCAGAGCTGAACGTAACAAGCTTGAATTAAATAATTAGAATACCAAGGAAAAAAACCTTCAGAGAGCAAAGGGTGTTCTTGGTCACTGATTGCTATTTAAATTGGTTTGGCCTCTAACGATTTAGAGATGGTCAAAATGCATAAATTTCCCCAAGCTTTATGTGCTTGACTGTGATGACTGAAGAAGAGAAAAAGTCCAATTTGCATAGCACACTTTTATAGATGGTTAAGTCTTTAAGTGGATTAATAAAGTTTGGTACTTCTAAAGGCATTCAGGTTAAAAATAAAATGAAAACAACATACATACACACTGTTTAGAAACACGTACAATACCTATTTACCAAGGTTAAGGTCAAAGAGTTATTATAGTCTGATAACCAAAACATCTGCACAGGAAAAGCTTTCAGATTTCACCAAATTATGTATCAAATAATTTTATGGGTCTCGTGGTACTGTTGAAATCCTTGAAGACTAGTGCTGAAATAGCTTGCCAGCTTGGGACTCCAGCTAAAACCCTTCTGATACTTATTCATTCACTTTCCAAGTGGGATTCTATTCAAGCTTGCCACTTTAATTCACCACCCCAATATTTTTTCCATTAAATGATGAAAAAATTTTTTGTGACATGGTTTGACATCAGAATGAGAGAAATAGAAAAATAATAACTGCTTTCAAACACAAAAAAACTAAAGCCTAACATGCAAATTTCCTCCCTTAGAGGTTTTTGCCAGTAGAGAAACTGTGTATTAAAGAACAAATTATGGCTGAACTGGTGAGAGTATTTTTTTTTAGTTCCTGGTTAAATCAGAAAGAAAATTTGGGACCTACTTATATTTCATTTTTTATATATTCTTGACAAAATTAAAAGAAAAAGAAAATAATTTGCAAATGAATGGTATTTTTTACATGAAACAAAGTAGTCTCATTTTTAAAATCTTAAAAATATAATTTTGAAATGAATAAAGTAAACATTTCAATTGTATGATGTTAAAATGAAAGTCACATTGTCTAGTATATTTTAATATGTATTCTAATATTCTATTTTTTACGACAAGGTGACTTCATTAGTGAGACAAAATGCGCAAGATGTGACCCAAACCAACATTTTACAACCTTAAAAAAGTGAAAACAAATAAAAGTCTTGTGCTGCATTGGCAAACATTATTTTGGGCTACCTCTGTCAGCAAATCAAAATTGTCATGGCATCCTCTTGAATAAGAACTGCCGTATAAATGCAAATTACAGCTCCAGTTTGTAAAACAATGTAATTAACAAAAAAAGGAAAGCACCCATAGTCTGCCAGTATCTGAGTTCATTATATTCATAGTTATGTCAGTAGACATGGTCTCAAATTAGTCTAATATTCCATACTACTCTTTAGTGCAGTGATTTTCCTTTCTTTTACCAATAAGTCAAGACACTTAATACTATTTTTATGTATAGCTTTACTTACCTAAAATTACATTATTCAAGGTTTGACTTTTATAAGCACACAATGAAAATGGAACATGCATTTCCATTACTTAAGGTGCCTATATTATATACCCAAAACCAGAATGGGCATATATGACTCAAAAAAGTATGTTATACAGACTTTTTTTTTCCAGATAAAAACATTTCACCAGTAGCTGGATATGAATCTTGAAAACATAGGGAAAGAACCCTCAAAAAAGGACCCAATCAAGAAAAATACAAAGCACAAGGTATGGAGGGGGCCAAGGCCTCCTTTAGACCCCAGAATTTGACTGCAGAAGCTTGCTTAATGCAAGCACTATCTCCTCCTCCTATTAAACAACTAAACAGCATATCTATATAGAAATGCTAGTTTACAGAATTGGACGTAGTGATCAGTTTACTAATAACACTTCAATGGGGCCTTTGAAAGACAGTTATGTAATTAAGCTATTAATCAAAATAATAAAAAGGTATAAAAAGTCACTGATTAACAGTATTTTAAAGGAGCTATAAGCAGGAATTTCAGTCTTAGTGGAGACTCTTGCACTAGCAAAATGAAATTCAGGCCTATGGAGCACTGTTGCTTGGAGAGCACTACCAGTAATGCCCTGCAGGGAAGTCAGTGCAGCCAGGGGTCCAATTTGCCTCGGTACTAACATCAACACTCCAGCTGTTTCCAGTTGTGTTCAGTGTGAGCACAGTGAGGCTCTAAATTACGACACCAAGCTTTGTTTCATAGCTTGCATTTGGAATGAAATTGCAAAGGGTTAGCCAAATGTTAGTCAGGTGGTGTCTGCTTTGGTTGCATAAGTTACTGTGAAAATCTGGGAATCCCTGAAAAAGTCAAAGGAAACTGCTTTGTGGGTGTAGCTTCAAAAGGCTGGATGGACAGTGTGCTGGATTCTTTTTCCCAACAGCATCTAAATTTATCTCCATTGTTCTTTTTTTTCTTTTTTTTTCTGCTTAGTACTAAACCTGGAGCCCAGCCAGCGAGGGATAACAATATCTTGACAGAGAACCTCATGCATCCCACACGGGTCATCTACATTGTCCGGGATCTGTGTGCATCAGAGATTACAACAGTGGAAAACAAAAGAATTACGCAACAGAAAGGTCTTGATGAGAGTAAACAAGAGAAACGTGACTTACTGCTGAAGCACTTTCCTGCCTGTAGTTGAAGCAGAGGGACAAGAGGAGGTCCACCCTTCAAATCTCAGAGAGTAACATAAAAATGCAGCAAATAAGCAACTGGAGTCTCATGTACTGTTGTCTGGTGTTTCTGTTTAGTCAGTACTGTTCCTTAGAGCAGAGATAAAGGACTAAATCATATGCAATTTCATACAAAAATATGTATTTGTTTTAAGATCCAGCTGATAACATTGATAAAGCCCTAGGTAAATTAAAAGTGTGTTACTAAAGTCAATGTCAGTTTATTCAAAAGGAAAATCAACCATACCCGTGAGAGAGCTTGACTGAGAGGAAGACTGTGGGACCATTAAAATCCTGGTTTGTTCTGAAAGAGGTCACTTGACCTCACGTTAGTCATCAGAGTGGTGTGGCCAGCCTAAGTTAGCTCAGAGCCCTTGGCACACCCAGCCCTCTAAGCACCTGCTCTGTGAATGGTTCAGCTTGCCAAGGCTCAGCAGGCTCCCCAGCCCCAACAATGTATGCCCATGGCACCACTGCCCTTACTTTTAACCCTGCCTTTGGCTCTGCATGTGCCAGCAGTGGACCAACCCAGCTCTGAAGAAAGGGGATTGCAAGGTATGGAGTATTAAGCTGGAAACTGGCTCCTGCTCACACTCTTTTCTCCTGCAATTCATCAGCAACAGCACATTGCTTCAGTGGGCACAAGTACATCTGTTCCACGTGGAAAGGGGACACCCAGCCAGAAACAGGTTGAAAGTGGTGTTGAATATATACAAAAATTGATGAGGAGCTTACTATCCAAAAGCGCTTGGAAAGATGCTGCCTAGTGCCCTAAGATGTTGGGAAGCCTCAAGGCACACCAAATACTGTCTTTTTCTGACCTGTCCCTATGCATGCATTGACTGCTTGGTATAGTCAGTCTTTAGTCTCTTGCCCTTTTGGGGGCAAAGCTTGTGTTGCCTGTGTATGAGCTGTGTTCTGAGATAACCGTAAGGGCAGTGCAAGTTGAAAGAAATTGCAATCAGAGGTAGCTTAAGCATTGGATTTAAGCAGAATTTAGGCATATATGACAAAGATGTAGTATTCTGAAAAGCGTTTTTCAGCTGATGCCTAATCCTGGAGTTACCTAAACCCCTTTGTTAAGTCCATGGAGTTTTGTGGTAGTCCAGAAAGCACAGAAGTATCTCTGCTTTCACAGAACTAAGTCGACAAATACATATTCCCCTCACCTAAACCAGATCAGAATAAAAATATCAGATGCTTCTCTACCTATTTTGACATCGTGATCCAATAAGTATTCTCATAGCATACCTAGCATCAACACACAGCATTAGGACACACACAAAGTGTGCTGCTTCCTTTGAAGATAAAACCTAATGATTGGTACATTCAGTCAGGATGTAGAAAACAGATTCAGCTGCCTCCCTTATTGAACCAATGCAAATCCACAACTATTATCACCCCTAGGGAATGCTATAAACACCAGGATACAGAGTATTCAAAACAAGGGTAGTCTCAAACCAATGCTGTTGAAGCAGTGCCACTGTGCACAATAGTGAATTGTAGCCAGCAGGTGAAAAGAAGTGTTTATTTCCTTTATTTGGCACTTGTGAGGCTGCATCTGCAATCTCGTTTCTCCAGTTTCTCTGCAAGAAAGCTACTGAGAGACTGGAGCAAGTCCAGAGGAGAGGCAGCAAGATGAGTACATGGCATATGAGGAGAGGCCGAGAGAACTGGGTCTGTTCAGCCTTGAGAGGAGAAGGTGAAGGGGAAATCTTACTGCTCTCTGCAGCTGCCATATGGAAGGATGCAGAGATGACACAACCAGGCTCTTCCCAGAGGAAGAGCACTGAAGATCTCACACACTGATGGCATGAGAAATGATGGGCACAAGCTGGAAAACAGGAAATTCTCTTTAGATGTATGGAGGGAAAGATGTACCATGGAGACGGTTGGATGCCTGAGCAAGTTGCCCAGAAAGGCTGTAGAATTTGGAGATACTAAAAGCTTTGCTGGCCAAGTTTCCCAGCAACCTGATCTAACTGAGCCTGCTTTGTGCAGAAGACTGGAGATGATGACCTCAGGAAGTCCCTTCCAACCTCAGTTTTTCTATGATTCTGTGACTCTATGAGAGGAAGAAACAACAGATGAAGGCCTGCTGTAATTTCATAGCTGGAGCACTTGATTTGCAAGAGATCTGAGTTCTGGACCCTAGAACCAAATGTCTACTTACATATGTGTATAACACACACAGGCACAGAGGAAATGTTAAAGCTCTGTCAAAAACAGTAGACAAAAATGTGCCACTCCTTTTTAAAATGCCGTATGTTCCTGCCTCCAGGACCGAGCTTGTGTTCTGGGCTGCAGATTACACATGAAGAGGAGCGTCTCTAGAAACTGCAAGTCAGAAAACCAGTGAGTGAGATTTGAGACATATACCCAACTTTCCAACTGGTTAGACTTAGGCAGAATTACACCCATTTACTTACCCCAGGTAGGTCCCTCCCTCTATTCCAAGATGCCTAAATTTCTCCATGCTTTTGTAGAAGCAGCCTGTACCTGATTCCCACCCAAATATTTGGGTGCCTTAATTTAACCATCTTCTAGCACTTATTAGATTTCCTACCAACATACCAATAGTCTTGAAAAGTTTCTGCCTTCCATGAACTAAATGCACAACCTTTCACCTGTTATATGGTCGATTTCTAATACACTTTAAAAAAAGGCACTTTAACCCCCTGATCTTCAAGTTAGTAGATGCTATAGCATTTAAATTATAAAAGTGGACACTACCTCTTTCAGAGATAGCCTGATCTTTATACATACATGCCTTGTTTGATATCATTTTTCTCTTGCAGTCTCCCCATAAGTGTGTATTATCTGTTATC
This sequence comes from Strix aluco, assembly GCF_031877795.1. Taxonomy (NCBI): domain Eukaryota; kingdom Metazoa; phylum Chordata; class Aves; order Strigiformes; family Strigidae; genus Strix; species Strix aluco. The sequence continues at coordinate 74,676,899 of NC_133932.1, forward strand.
TCTTGTCTTACAACATATTCTCTTGAGAAGCTGTGAATGGGAAAACTAATTTCCAGTTCTGTGCTTTTTTTTAAGGATCTCACCACATGAGGTCTTTGTTATGGGTGCAGGCCCCAGGTGCTATAGTTACACGTTTTTTTTTATTATAAACATTGGTATTATTATATACTTTGTAAGAAAGAGGGAGGTGTAATTACCAAATTAAACAGGAAGACAGTGGTCAGTGAGGACTGACATGTAAGCAAATGGTTTCACAAAAAGGGAAAACTGTTTTTATATCTTGTTAAAAATAGGCATCAGCATTACAACCTCTTATACACCCATATAAATAGAATATACTTCACCTATGCAAAAGCCTGAAATGAGCTCAGCATGCAAATAATATTTTCTGCATGCAAATCTATTGTAAATCATTTTAAAAGATATTCACCTTTGCCCCATGTAATTAATTATTGAAATAATCCTCCTACTCTTCTTACCATTCTCATTGAGTGTGGAGGTTCTGAACTATATATTGCTAATGAATCAGTACTGAATTTGGCACTAGTGATATAAGAAAGTAGAGGTGGATGTTTAAGAGATTTCATGCAGGCAGGAAATGCTGATATGTTACAGAACAAAATAAATTTCCCACCGTGATCGGTAGGTTGGAGTCTATTTCCAAACTATAGTAGAAGTCTCCATCTTAATGTCGCTAATCATATTAGCTAAATATCACAGCAGGTAAAATGAGTTTTCAATAACACTGCTGAGTAATTTTCCAGCTAGTTTCATGCTTGGGATAATCTTATTTTTTTCTTTGTAAGTTTTGCATGGATATACTGGGGCAATTATCTTCAGGCATTTGGAAACTAAGCTAGCACAGCAGCTTGCCAGTCTGCCTTAGTGTGACCCACTGTGGTGTTTATGTTCTGCATGCCAGTTGTTATTAGCTCACATGTGCATGGAATACCATTTTCCTCTTTATTGGTTTAACATAATGGTATACCATGGGGAGTGTTTTACAGAAGGGACAGGATCTGAATATAAAGGCCTTCCTTCAAAGCGGGTATTTATTTCCATACAGTGGAAATTTCACTCATTCCTCATGTTGTATTTCATTCATGAACACCAAAATAGATATCATGGAGGACCATAAAAATTTATAGATAATGGCAAAAATTATTGCAATTATCTTCTGAGCAATCACAGTTTTCTTGGTGTTGTATAAACACTTTCCCAGTCTGAGGCATTTGTACAATAAAGGCCAGATTAAGGCGGTCCACCACAGGAGAGGACAAATTTCACAGTAAATTTCTCAGTACATTCAAGATGATCAAGTGATCAGTGTCCTCTTCTAACACTGTGGTTATATCCTTCTCAGAGGTAGGGCTGTCTTAAATGTCTCTTTACATCCCCACCATAAAGCTGCCTCTGGTCTGTTCCTTCAATGGGGCACAGTGAGCCAGGTCAGAGAACCATCCAGGCCAAAAAAACCCCCAAAACCAAATGAAAATCAAAACCCTCACAAAAGAAAAGTTATTTTTTCTTTATCCTAGTCTAGTGCTTACGCTGCCTCACAAATAATTAGCAAAGCAACACAGGATAGCATACACGGGAGGAACAAAAAGGCAGGGATAGCAAGGTAAGGGCTGTTTATATCCAAAAAACTGCAGAATAATGTGCAGGGAAACAGGACAGAGAAAGAGAGGAAAGAGAAAGGTGTCTTGTCCCCAAATTTGCCCAGAATTTGAAGTTTTCATTAGAAAGAGAGATAATATCCTAATATGAATGAGGAAATGGGAGCCAAACCACATTCTGCATCAGTGCACACAGCAAGATAACATACCTCAGGCTAGATCAGGGAAGAGAACAAGCCCAAGGTAAGGGACTGCAGATGCATAGAGGTGTCCTTCTTCTGCTTTCTCTCCACTCAGCACAGAAGGCAGAACCCCCCATGCTGCACCAGGAAGGTGCAGGCTCCAGTCCCGCAGCAGAGGAGTGGACAAGTTGCCCAAAGCCACCTGCCACTCTTGAGACACAGACCTGCAGATATGCAGAGGCAAGCCTACTCCTTTGGGTCCAGCCATTGGTGACTTCTTATGTTAATGTCTCAGTTTTGCCTAAGCATGCCAAAAAAGTGCCAGACCAAAAGAGTAAAGAAGTAAAAACTACAGGGCTAAAAAATACGAACAGCCTTGCTCAAGTGAGCTGTTTTGGGAATGGACTAACAATGCAGCAAGAAAGAAATTTTGGTTCCAGTCTAATGTTACTCCACCTTTCTCCCCAGAGTCCATGAAGGTTCAGTCTAATCATGCAGTTCATGTCCAAAGTCTTCTGTAGTATCTGGCAAAAATGTGAGGAAAATGGGTTTTGGCCTCATTGTATGCAACGATATGCTTACATGGAAGGCCGCAACAGCTCCATTAGTGCTGATACACTTTGAAGTAGATTATAAATATGTATATCTCATTCATTTTATGTTGTGGGTTAAATTTAAAAGACAACACAGAGAAAATGCTTTAGGAAGCTATTTAAATAAGGACAAGCAGATAAATTGCTAAATGTAAAGAAATTAAGAGATCCTGAAACAGGCATGATTGTAAACACCCAAATGGACAGAACCCCTCTAATTTTGACCCACACTTACCTCCTGATCTAATGTGAGACTCCAAACCCCAAACCCCAAGTTTCTAACAGATTTGTATCATATAGTTCTTTTCTGTTTTAACTGAATTAGAATAAAGCAGCAACTTAAATTTTATGTATATTTTTTATATACTGGGTAGTCCATGCAGCAGAAAGACAGTTATATGTCCTAACTTTGGGGAAAACTTGAGTCAGTGTTCATGCCTTATTAGATGTCAGAGGACCAGCCTGTCAGCTGTGAGAAACATCATGTGTAGGTTTCTTGATTGCTAAAAAAAAATTACAATGACTAGAAAGATTTTGTTTTGCTTTGCTTTTTTTTTCCCTCTCCAGTTAAGCCATTCATAACATACTTGTCCCAAGTTCTCTGATCTTTGCCTGAGTTCATGCCCCATCCCTTATCCTCACTGAGGGCATTAAGCAGGTTCTCTACTTGGCTGCTATTTTCGATAATCACGTGAGAAATCTGTATCTTCATACACCTACCTCTCTGTCTGATTTGGAAGTTGGCCAGTGGGTTCCAAAGTTATTAAGAGGAGAAAAATGAGAGTGAGCAGAGTGACAGGCAACATGGTGACAGCAGCTTCACTTCTTTTGGAAACCAGACTAAAATAGCTGCTTGCATATCCTAAATGCTGAAATTAAGTGGAAGGCAACTTTTCTGGGCTTCCGGTCTAAACGGAAACCAGATGTTCCAGGGTTATTTTCTCTGGTCCTTCAGAGAAGAGTTGCTTTGTCAATAAGTTGCTTCCTCCGTCACGGCCTGAGACTTTTTCCGCTAGTATTCAAGTGCACTTAAGGCTGGGGGGGCAGCCAACAAACCTTTCTCCAGAATTTTGGAAACTCGTTATAAAAAAACAAGTTCAGCACAAATAAGTGTGTGCTCATATTTTTGAGTTTTAGATCCACTTTCTTCTTTCAGATGAGAACAGCCAAATCCTCAGCTTGTCTAAATCAGCACAGAATCATTCAGCAGCACCGTGCCAATTTAAACCAATTGAGAGTCCTTGTATGTAAAACCAGATGATTTCCCACACATGTCAGGTTTGATAGCTGGCAAAAGTATGGAAGCCAATTCTGTTTTGGATGGTACTATTGAAATAAAGAAACTGGTCTTAATTCTCCAGCCTACTGATTTGCTCCTACAGACAATCAAGTGGCAATCCCCAAGGGTAGGAGTGTTGTGAAGGTACTGGGGAAGGAAAGCATGTGAAAGACCATACTAAAAATAAAAGCCAACTAGGGGATGTTTTGAAAGAAATATTATCTAGTTTTACTTTTTTAAAAAAGAGATTAAAAAAAATTTAGGATAACAGGCATCCCATCAGACTTTCTTCTGATGGCAAGATAAGAAATAAAATGTTATCGAGGAAGATAAACATCTATTAATTCAATTTGCATTTTACACACTCCAGTTGGGGGAAGATTGATGCAAGACATGCTGAAAATTATCAAAAGACATGCTCACCATCAAGGAATCAATCTTCAGAGGTTTACACATGCATTTAGCCTTGCATGTTACAGTCATGAGAAAACCAGGATGTGTAAAGTTGAATCACAGAATCATCTAGGTTGGAAAGGACCTTGAAGATCATCTAGTCCAACCGTTAACCTAGCATTGACAGTTCCCAACTACACCAGATCCCCAAGCTCCATGTCAACCCAACTCTTGAACACCTCCAGGGATGGGGACTCCACCACCTCCCTGGGCAGCCCATTCCAACACCTCACAACCCGTTCTGTAAAGAAATGCTTCCTAATATCCAGTCTAAACCTTCCCTAGCGCAACTTGAGGCCATTACCTCTTGTCCTATTGCTTGTTACTTGGTTAAAGAGACTCATCCCCAGCTCTCTGCAACCTCCTTTCAGGTAGTTGTAGAGGGCGATGAGGTCTCCCCTCAGCCTCCTCTTCTCTAGACTAAACACTCCCAGTTCCCTCAGCCGCTCCTCATAAGACCTGTGCTCCAGACCCTTCACCAGCTTCGTTGCCCTTCTCTGGACACGCTCGAGTAATTCAATGTCCTTTTTGTAGTGAGGGGCCCAAAAGTGAACACAGTCATCTAGGTGCAGCCTCACCAGTGCCAAGTACAGGGGCAAGATCACTTCCCTGTCCCTGCTGGCCACGCTATTGCTGATACAAGCCAGGATGCCATTGGCCATCTTGGCCACCTGGGCATACTGCTGGCTCATGTTCAGCCGGCTGTCAGTCAACACCCCCAGGTCCCTCTCTGACTGGCAGCTCTCCAGCCACTCCTCCCCAAGCCTGTAGTGCTGCTGGGGGTTGTTGTGGCTGAAGAGCAGCACCCGGCATTTGGCCTTATTGAAGATCATACAGTTGGCCTTAGCCCATCGCTCCAGCCTGTCCAGATCTCTCTGCAGACCCTCCCTACCCTCGAGCAGATCAACACTCCCACCCAACTTGGTGTCGTCTGCAAACTTACTGAGGGTGCACTCGATCCCCTCGTCCAGATCATCAATAAAGATGTTAAACAGGAGTGGCCCCAAAACCAAGCCCTGGGGGACACCACTCGTGACCAGCCGCCAACTGGATTTAACTCTGTCCACCACAACTGTTTGGGCCCGGCCATCCAGCCAGTTTTTTACCCAACAAAGTGTGTGATTATCCAAGCCTCGAGCAGCCAGTTTGAGCTAACACCTGTTTTGCAGGAAAAGGACTGTAACTAATAAAACTGAGGACACAGAATCACAGAATCATCTAGGTTGGAAAGGACCTTGAAGATCATCTAGTCCAACTGTTAACATAGCATTGGCAGTTTCCAACTACACCAGATCCCTCAGCGCCATGTCAACCCTACTCTTAAACACCTCCAGGGATGGGGACTCCACCACCTCCCTGGGCAGCCCATTCCAATGCCTAACAACCCGTTCTGTAAAGAAATACTTCCTAATATCTAGTCTAAACCTTCCCTGGCGCAACTTGAGGCCATTACCTCTTGTCTTATCACTCATTACTTGGTTAAAGAGGCTCATCCCCAGCTCTCTGAACCCAAGTCTTAATGTCAGTTCCAATGCCGATATAAACAACGATAATTCTTTACTCTAACCTGATAGGCCATATCAATGTTTTTTCTGTCACTACTCTTTTATTTTTCTAGATCAAACATCACTATGAATTACATATGAAGATTTGGGGGGTTAGTTTATTGTCTTTGTTTCAGGGTGAGTTTGTCTTCATTTATTACAAATATTTCCTTCATTAAGAAGCAACATGCAAACTGAAAGGGGATAACATAAATTATATGAAGTGTTAAACTATAAAGTATTGCAAAACGTCTACAGGTTATTAGGGGTACTAGGGTGAGAAAACAAAATACATTTAGGTAGACTTGACAATATTTTAAAAGCAAGAGAGGAGTTCACACACACAAAGGTAATAACAGATACAAAGAAATAATTTCTTTTGAACTTTTTCAGTTTTATTTATACGGAAGTACATTTCATGTATCCCAGCAGATCCATTACACAGATCATCACAGATATGTATAAACATGATGAAAAACAAACACATGATGAATGAATTCTACTTTAAGAAACATGAGGTCCTTCCAGAAATGTATTATTTATTTTGATGTATTCTACAATGATAGAAGTCTTTTGACATACTTGTTACGTGGCTGAAGAACATCACACTTGGATTTCCTGCTTCAATACACAAGATACATTGATATCCTAATAATAAGCATTCTAAAATGCCTTATTACCATGCTAGGTCCACTGACTTCTCAAGTTTCAACCCAGAAATGGAGACACTAATTTTATTATCATAAAGATAGAATTTTCATAATGGCCCTTATGTAAAAATCAACCTATCAATTTTTTAAGGCTCCCTCCTATGACTCTATTATTTCATGCAAAGCTGGCACTTAACTTGCTGACATACTTATTTCTTGATTTGGCACCTAGCAATAGAAACTATCTTGTGTTGTGTATTTTTTGTATCCTTTGGGAAAGTCATGGGAAAATGTATTGCACACGTAGGGTCCTTTTTATGACCATGGGCATTCAGTCTGAGTTAGCTGGGTTTGCTTTTTAAAAAATGGAGGCAATGCTATGCCCTATCTTACAGTGACACTGTGCAGCTGTGCACAGGCTGAGTCCATATTACTGTTAAAATGAAGTTTGACAAGTGCCGTGAACACAGTATTAAATGAGGCAATGGCAAGACTTAAACTAAAGAAATTACAATTCCTCAGTTTATGGTTTAGCAACCAAATTAAGAAGTCTGTAAAAGGTATTATTATAAATGTACCCTCCTTATCAGTTGTCCAAGTTAATTTTTTGAGTGAAATCAGCATTTCAGTAGCAAAAATGTCAATATAATAGGAAATTGTATTGCACAGGAGTCACGAAAGGTTTCAGTCTTGTAAAACTGTTACAAAATCTTGGAATATCACAGAGTTTCAGAAAGACCAGGAAGATTTATCTGAGAAATATTTCCTGACAAATAGAAATAGACCCATCTCTACCAATGTCCAAGGTCAGACCCAGAAGTAATGGGTCTATTTAAAATTGAAGGTAGAAAGCACAGGCAAGCTAGGACAGGGAAGCCATACAAGGAGAAGTATCACTCTAAATTTGATTAAAATGCATACCAATTACCTCATGCCTCCACTACTAGCTGCCATTGGAGACATGACTCTGGGCTAGATAGCTCATGCTGACTGTGTTATAACTATACAGCTAAATGCATCTGTCCCACTGGTGAACAGTCGTTCAGCTCTGGGCAAGTGCTGCAGTGTGCCTTTATAAACATTACTTGGCTGTCCCCATCTAGAGTAGACTGGCCTCATCCACACTGCATGGCATTTCCTATGGGTCTCCCCTCTGATGCATTTTTGTGGCCCTAGAACACAATATTTTTTGTGTGCACGTTTTTTTTTTCCAGTTCAAAGAGTTCAAAATATTGTGAGGTCAACACTTCTGTCCACCAGCACAGCAGTTATATGTCACACACTATGGAGTTGTTGCAGGTCCCAGGGCATGATGTGAAGGTGTTTGGAGCGTCTGAGGGTGCAAATCTTGCCAGGAGCATCAAATAACCAAATTTATTGAAATCTTGTCTATTTTTCCTATAATGAGGGACCTTCAAAATGAACTATCCCCCAAACTATAGCTGGGTTTTGTCTGACGGAGAGCTATTAGCATACTTCAAAAGGAAGCCAAGGAGTGAATGAATACTTCCAGTCTGTAAGACTTCAGCCCATTTCACTCTGTGCAGTTTCTTATATGGATGGACAAATCAATTACACTGCAGCTGTGAGAAGGAACAGGAGTATTTGGGACAGTATCCCTGTCACACATCTGCAATCAGGACCCTACTACTGGTCCTTTACCTCCACCCACATGCTCTTGTTTGGTTCATACCTGAATAAAAAACAAAGCATCACCTAGATGAAAATGACTTCTAAAGGATGCGAATGGGTGCTCTGTTCAAACATTCAGAGCTAAGGATATCAGATAGGGGTAATGAGAAAATAACCTCATAGCACTCCTTCAGAAACTTGTCAGATCAAGTCGTAGGGAAGGTATGGATATTTATATACATAAACACCATACCACTAAACACAGATTAGATACCACTATGTAATGCAAATGGATTGAACATGAGCAGCAGTATGCCATATGAGATTGTACAATGAAACCACAACTGTAAATATTAAACTTTGCCTAGACAAGCACATCACTGGTGCAGGCAAGTTATTACTTCCCTAAATACTATTTACCAACGTCTAACTACAGTAACCAAATGTTTGGTTTGAACATGTATTTTAAAGGTTGCCTTAGCTCAGCTATTCCAGTAGCCCTATCTCAAACAAAACCCCAGCCTAGACAAAACCTGCAGCTGGGAATTTTACAGGAGGGACTTCATGTATTTGTACAAAGCACTGAGGCTGAAGACCTGACTAGGAGTGCTGGTGGGTGACTGCAATTTAAGTGATTCTTATAGTTCTGTTTAGGTGCACTGTTCAGGTAAGATTTCATTCTTCACTGAAAACCTCTGTTTATACCAATTTGTTGAGCATAAAATAACATCAGTTATTTTTCAAAAATAATTTTGCAAGGTGTGGACTGAATAAAGATTGGAATATAAAAAACCCAAAATAAAACAACAAAACAGGGGGGAGGGTGTGTGTGATTGAAGTTAAAAAGTACATAAATCACTTCAGAAATATAATTTGCAAATTCATTGTGTGAAGTAATTAATCAAAGCATGGCTGAGTTATAGTACTTGAGAGACTTTGATCTGACAACTGGAAGAAATATAAAGAAACTACTGGGTATCAAGCTACAGTGTTAGGATGTAAAATGTTTCTCCATGCTAGTCACAAGTTTAATTACTTCTTCTTTTCTGCTGACAGACTCAAATTAAAATAAATGGGCCACATCAAGACAAATTTTAGATGCATGGAGCGCTTAAGAATATATTGTTCACATAATATAGAAATACCATGGAATTTATTAATAAAGCTGTTCAGTTTTTTTCTTTCACTGGGAATTGTACTCGAAAAGTAAAATGGAATACATAACAAGTGCTTAGCATTTTCTATTTTAGATGCTTAATTTAGAGATTTTAAAATGTTGGGTTTATTTTTACAATAGTATATATGTCTACCCAGATTCACAGCAGCATGTGACAAGAAAAATAGTTATGGTAAAAAAACATAGACAGTAGTCAAATATTAACCGAACTGCTTTAGTAGTGTCATTCCTCACTCTCAATGCGAAGAATTTCAGTTCGAGTAACACACACAGATTGTTCTGCTAATCTGTATGGGTTTGACATTGCTGAAAGTGACTTGAGATACTTTTAAAGTAACTAAATGCACTTTTAATTCTTAATTGCAAGAATAAAAATGAAAATACAAAATATTTCTTGTAAAATGTATGCAAATCTATGCTACAAAATTGAAGTTTTTAGGAAGTAAATGGCACTACTGCTAAACAAAATTATTAAGTCAGTATGTACTGCTACCATACCCTGTGAAGCACGGCTGGGGCTGGTCCATCATACTGGAACTTATATCAATATGCATGCAGTCAGAAACCAGGCATCAGGATCAGCATAGCCAGGGTCAACGTTTCTAGTCATTTGCCTTAAATGAAAAGCCACAAACCTGAAAAGAAGCGTCATTGTTACATCACCTGTGTTACGGCTTTTAAAACCATAGGACAAGTTTATTGCCTGGTCTTTACCCAACAGTATGGACTATTATTATATATCCAAAAAAGCAAATTAACAGCAACATATAAGAGCATTCCCCCTACCATCCTAACCCTGGCTGATAGGAAGAGGTCTTGAACTGGTCTTTAATCTCCAGAGTAATGATCTCACCCTTTCCCTTTCCTCTTTCTCATCCTCCTAAAGCTACCTTCCAGTATATTTCTCCTGCTGTTTCACAGTCTCTCACCTTCTTCTCACAGTTTTCTGCCCTGAGTTATCTGTAGTCTGTACATAGCATTCAGCAGAGATAACATATAATTGCTTACGTTAATGAAGAAGTATGAAAAAATCCTCCTTTTCGTCCATTTGGGTGGCCAGCCAAATACAGATGCTTCAATGGCTGCTGCTGCTGTTATTTAGCCATAACTCCTCTGCATAGGCTACACACAATGGCAGTGAAGAAGCCTCACTCTCCTGTCCCTGCTGACTAAACTTCATGAGCGATTATGCAATCTTGCAGCAGTGGGCTCCAGAAACACTCCTTTTTGTGCATGAGCCAGCAGTGCCTGTGGGTAAGTTGGAGTTGTAGGAAAAAGGTGAACTATGTAAGAGAAGGAGAGTAGTAGTTAATGCACTAGCACTTCCTCTGGAAAACATACATGAAAGCCAAACAATTCAGAGGATGTGAACATCTTTTTTCTGTGCAATTCACTAGTGAAATTATCCTTAAATAGGGTTGTTTTAAAGCAGATCCTTCATTCTTAAGAGTCTGAGATTTGAAGGTCCCCAGCACCTGGGATGCACTGGCGTCTTCAGATCTTATTTACTTCACAGGAATAAAGGATCCAGAAACTCACATGGACTATCAAGCCTGAAGTATCAGTCCTAAAGCAAAAACCTACAATCTTTCTGCAGACAAAACAAAACACAATCTTAAAGCAACGAAATGTTTCTAAACACAATGTGCTTTGCAAGTCCCAGCCTCACCATATCCTTCCTGAGGCCCTGCTTCCTTCCAGACATCAGTGCTGGTTCACAGGCACCCGATCTCAGCTCTCAGACTACAATTTGCTGAGTTCTCGTGTCACTAAAACTTTGTTTTGCAATCCACCCGTTCCCACAACTTTCCAAAGGTTGTCTCGATCTCTTGGAAGGCTATGAAAGACGGTATAGCAGGGGTGAACAGGAAAAGCAGAGCCTGTTTGGAAATAAAAAAAAAAAAAAAAAAAAAAAAAAAAAGAAATGAAACAAAACTCTTGACTGCTTCCTTGCTCTACATGGACCCATATAAGCAAACAAGATTAGGAAAGGCCATCCCTCAAATGGGATGTACTGTTGTTCATACAAGTTCCTTTAAAATGTATATATATGTCTAAAATCCTGACATAAGTAACATTTTTCTTTATTGAGATTTCTTTGTCTTCCACATAAGTTCACTGAGGAAAAAACAAAAAATGCAAAAAAAGCTTGTCTTCTCACTCACAATGAGGAACTAATTGAGTAGTTTTCCAGAATAACTTCATCAGGAAAAAAAGAATTGCAAGGATACTTGAAAAATAAAACATCAGACAATCCAGAACATCATTAACCCTGGTTATATTTATTGGAAATTCATCCTTATGCACTTTCTTCAGTACCTTACACACAAAGGGAAGATTATGTGACTGTAGTCTCCTTTCTCCTGCCTCAATTCAATTTTCTTTCGACAAATGTGTTTACTGTGAGAAAAAAGAATGGAAGCATTTGATTCAGAAGACAAACCTGGAGGGAGGATGTAGAGGAGCAGGAAAGCAGAGAAAAGCAGGCAGAATAGGGATCTTTGTGAATAAAAGGAAAAGGTAAAGGGACACAAGAAAGTAAAATACAAAAGGGAAGAAAGGAGAAATGGTGAAATGTCATATCAAATGGTAGAGAATATTTTTTGATAACAACCTAACTTTTAGCTTTAAAGGACAATGTCTAAATGTTGCATTAACTAGTGGTCAGGGCTTTATTCTGTCTGTATAAATAAAATTGCCATAAGCGCTGGTACCTCTGTAGCCACTATTTTTCCATTTTCTGATGTTTCTTTTTGTCTGTCACAAAGACATGTAATATTCTTCTCCACTGGATGAAGCACTTTGAATTTTTGTAAATTCTTATGTTGTCTTACTGCAAGTGATGTTTTACATATGTCTGCAGATATTTAATCTTGATTTTCCTTCTATTGAAAGTTTCCTTCTATACATTCAAACTGTATAACCCTCGTTTCTCACACAAAAGCAAACAATGTTCCACAAAAGCGAGCATCTGTTTCTTTCATCACTTTGCTTTACCAGCAGGTTATTTCCAGAATCTTCTGTCCTCTATCCCCTTTTGCTTGAAGGAAATGAAAAGTTACTGATATGATTGCTAGGAATTCTTCTCCTTTAGCAAGCTTTGAGGCTCCTTGAAGTTGTTCATTTGCTGTGAGGTATCCAGCGATATCAAGTCATTACAGAGGATGTACACCACCATTCATACTTCTCCACATTCTGAATTAAGAGCCTGTATGATATCAATATCAAGCCTCACAAAAAACATTATTGCTCATCCTCTAAATAAACTCTTTCGCAAAGACCATCTCTCTGTCTTAGGTGGCTGTGGATACGTTTAAATTGTTTCTTTTGTTTTCAAAATTGAGTAGTTTTCCACAAAATATGTGTCATTCTGTATCGTTACCTGCAGTTCAGAAGATATCATGCAATTTCTATGTTGTGGACATGGTAACAACTGAAAATTTCCATCAGCATGGATTCAATCCCTTTTGATGTCCTTTTCCTTCATAGCCACAGCTTGCTCCTCCTCGATACTCTCTGATTACTTTTCCATTGAGTTCCATGGTACTCCTTCTTGAATCTGAGCTGGGGAAATTTCTTAAATCTGGTTGTCCAAGAAATAATTTGATTCTTTCTTTTTTTGCATCTGAAAATTCATGGGAAATTTTAAAAATAAAATTGCCAACTTTTTGTGAAATTCCCTACAGGAGGGAATTCCCTTACAGCTAGAAAACAGAAAAAGTTAACGCCATAAACCCAAAGTCAAACATGGGAAATCTGTGGTTGCATGTGGTATATGAAAGCTTTGGGCAGCATCCCCTCCTCCTCACCCTCTGAGGTTAGGCCTACAACTTAAGCTTGTGGAAATGTACTTAACTGGCACCAAAGAGTGTTCTCTGCGCTGGTATATCATACTGCAGAAAAAATGGAACACATCACAAATTTGTGATTTCGAGGTGTGAGATCTGCAAGCACTTCGATGTAGAACGAAACAGGAGGGGGAGCTCTCAGTACATCGGCCAGTGAGGAAGGCACGCTTCAGTGCTGCAATGTTTCCCCAGCCAGGAAAGGAGAATCAGCTCACCCTCTGCTTTCTGCAGGGAAAAAGTACATTCTTCTCACCCGCAGAGTCTGACCTTCGGCATTTACTGGCACACTAGTTTTCGTAAAATTCCATCATCCCTTCATCAAAACCTTTCTTGATCACTGATAATACGTGGTAACTTGTTTGTTGGATTACACAGGAAAAACTGAGCTAATTACCTTCTCACCTTTGCCTTTTTGATAAAATATATAAAATCTAACTTGGTTCAGCAAGCAACTATAGCAAACAGCTAGAGAAAGAGCAAGTACAACACCAGTAACAAATCAGAGATCCAAGAAGTGCTGCACAGCAAGAGAACCACACACGACTGCTTTCTCCCTCATTTTCTCTCTTAGTTAGGTCTTTACTTCATATGCTTGCAGATCAGCACCACAACCTTCTCCTGCCCTGTGGCCCTATATGCCAAATGCAAACCATGCCTTGGCCTGTGATCTGCTGATGACAAGATCACCGCTAGAAATCACATTTCCTCTTTGCAGCTTTTTCCTCATTTATTGCAAGGTGCTGCACTTTCTCAACTTAGAGACACTTGGGATGTCTGAAAAGGAAACAGCTAATTATAGAGTAGCTACACATGCAAGTAATAGGGCAAAGAAGTTAATTTTATGAGCAAAACCAAAATACTATTGAAATCAGTCAGGAATAATTCATCCAGCCATTGTTGCCTAGCAATTTTATAGCAGGTAACAAGAAGAACATGCAGAAGGATTGAAACCAAGGTTTAATAGACATAGGACAGGCTAGACATAGAAGGTAGACTGCATATATTTTCAGTTATCACCCATCATAAATTTGTAATAAAGCGGGATGATTTCTAGAGTAATAACCCTAGGCAAGACATGTATGACCCAGGAAAGAAAATCTTGAAATGGTTCTAAAATTATGTAATTTTACTTGTCTAGTAATTCTGCAAGTCTTATACCTTCAAAAGAGAAAACAATGGGACACTTTCTATCCTTTTATTATGAGTTGAATTCAGCCCACTGAATACTGTAAAATCAATAGGTTTTGGGTAAACTACAATAAAAATAAAGGCTTAGAGAAAGATTATGAATAAAAACAATTCTTGAGACAAATCAGCATTGAATGTTGATTATTAAATACTTACCAACTATTCATGATTGGTCTCTGAAGTTAGAAAAAACAGCTGAATTAAGTCAAATGATAATAAAAGTAAGAAATCTGAATAGATGGAAAAAAGACTTCCTAGGATGGTCCAGGGAATAGAAAGAAAATTTAGATGAGGCTTGCTTAATTTAGCAAACCAGATGCTGAGAAATGAGTATACACTAGAGAAGACAAAGAGCTAGTAAAACTGAAAACCAAAGTTCATCCAAGAATGATCAAAAAAATGTAGTCTTGGGTAAGATTAGACTGGAAAATTAGAAGGTTTCTAACTGCCAGATAGCAGCTTAACTACTTTTAAGATCAAACTGGATAAGATTCTAAAAGGAATTATATGACATGGCTGCCAGCAAAAGCAGAGAGCTGTTACCCAGGAGGACGTTGCTGCTCCCCATTACCCAGGACGATGTAGCTGCTCCCCACTACCCAGGACATCCTTTCTTATCTAATGTCTTTACCATGCAGAGGCCTGTCAGCACTGGTTGGTATTCCACAAACAGAAAAAGAGGCTAAATTTGTCAAATGCACTCTAGAAGTAAATTATCCATTGCAAATTATTCACTAGTTTTATTATTCTATAACTCATGTAGTGAATGAAGTTCATCTAATATTAATGAATTCTCTTAGTAGGACTAAATTAAAGATTTGTGGTTAAGTGCTCAAATGACATGCATCAGGCTCTCAAAGAACACTGGCTACTATTTACTTCCCTGACATCAAGATTTTGCAGGTTTGTTTGGGTTTTTTTCTGGGACACATATTTTCCATCAAGGATTTATGTAAAAACTTATAAAGTTAAAATGTACTTTGAAAGTAAGAACAACTGGGTCCAAAACCTGTGTGTTTTGATACATCCTCGAGGCACTCCACTGACCTAGCACCCAGCCTCTCTGATGAAAGCTATCTACATATGAAGAGGAGGTGGGTGGGGGCATGGGGGGGAGTGAGTGGGAGAGAGAGAAGATGGATGAATGGATGGATGGATAGATAGACAGACAGACAGACAGGTATGAAAAGTTGTAGGGAAACATCTAAATTGTGATCCCAAAGTTGTAGATAAACAAACACAATAGTCTTATTTATCAGTGGAAATGAAGGAAAGAACATCAGTAATGGAAAATATTAAATGTGGCAAAAGCAGAGACCACACTAAATCAACTTGGAAACACCTGCAGACAGATATCAAAAATGATAAACAGAAGCTCTATATTCTGACTAAAAGAAACGATCTAGAAGTTTGCTTTGAAAAATGCTCAACTGCTAAACAAAGAATATCCAAATGTATAGTCAAGAATTGGCAGTTGTCTAAAAATTAGAGAAAAGGCAAAGGGAATACAAAGCAAACCGATTGTAAAAATTTCAGTTTTGAGCTGGAAAAGACAGAATGTTGTTAGTAATACAAGAAAGCAAAATCTCTTCCACAGTGGATGACTTCCAGTTTCATCCCCAGCTTTCAAACCTTCTGACCAAAAAATGCATGTATAAGATGATTTTGTTTTCAGCCAAATTTTGGGTCATCTACAAATGAAAACCAAAGTACTTATTTTCAGGCTATGAATCTTAAGCATCCCTTTGAATGGCATTGATAGCAAAATGGAGGAGGATAAACCAGGATTAGAGAAGGATGCTAAAGCTTAATGAAGGGTCTGTTTGTCATCACACCTGGGGATTTGTCATAGCTTTCTATGAATTTACTAAATAGGGGATTGAGCTATAGGTTTGGTGGTGTGGGTGTTGGGAGTTCAATGTTTAGCTGTACTTAACTGATAGAAGAGCTTTCAAGGGAAAATTTTATTTTATTTCCTTGTAATTGTTTCTCATTTTCATTCTGATTTGGATCTGGTTTACTCATTGTGGTATATAGATAAGAAATTACTGGTTTAGTCATGCCATTGATGGAAATGACACAGCTTCTTGTTTCATTTGCTCCTATCATCAGTAACATGCTTGCTGCCAACACTGTTCCTGTGTTTTGTTCAAGGATGGTTCAAGATATTAAGAAGATATTAACAGCCGTAGAAGCAGGAACAGAGGCCATGAATCAGGTACATGTCCCATAGCTTCATTTAGCCTGCTACTCCCTCTTTCCAAGTCAATGGCTATTTCTATTTCTGCAAAGCAGCAGAAATTTGGAAGGTCCCTTACTGAAACATGTTACAGAACAGCCTTTGGGCAGTAGCTGGAGAGCTCTGAGCTCCTAGAAGCTAGATCTCACATAGCTGGAGTACCACACACACACACATTTTTGTATGGCTACTCTTTTTTTCACAGAGCTCATTCCTGGCGTTACATGGTGTCCATGATCCAGACCAGTCTTCAGGCATGCAGGTGTGAATCACTGAAATGAGCCTGAGCATACTATAGTTTGCCAGATTTTCTCCTTGACCAAATTTGAATCTGCACGGTCCAAAACCAGCCAAGCGGAGAAAGTGGAAGAGCTTACCTTTAGCCAGAGGTACTTAATTTACAGTCATGTCACGTACCTTTAAAATTAATTACCCATTTGCAGATGCAGATCTTTGTGCTCTATTGTTTACACTTATAAATTAAAAGAATTCTTTACCTAGCAAGTTTTAAGTGCTGCTATGACTCTGCAAGTGGAGCAACACAATCACAAAGAGAGAGAAGGAAATAAAACATAAACAGCAACATGAGTCTCCTCGATTCCTGTGAGAGAAGAGAGAAGGAAGTTAAGGTGTGGGTCATTTGCAGATTTAGTTTTGGAGCTCATTGGGAGGTACTCAGCCTCAGCTAAAATGGCTGCCATTATAAAATCTTGGGTAGATGAGATGCGTAGTAGATAAAGTGGTAACCAGTGTCTCCCTTGGAGCACTTTAACAACTCGGTTTGAATTCGTAAGCGGTCTGATTGTACATGTGCAAATGCTTCCCTATAAAGGTTAGGCACCCATTGTTATTGCAGTGTCTGTTAAAAAAGATAGCCATATCGGTTGCTAGGAGATGGTAGACTTCTCCTGGAGAAAAATCACTCCTGATAAAAAAAAATGATTTTACATAAAGACCCTCTTAAATATAAATATCTTTGACAGCAGCTATTATTATTCACTGAGTTCCTTCACAACTGAATAAATGGCAGAAAAATATATTATTTGAA
Source organism: Strix aluco (assembly GCF_031877795.1). Taxonomy (NCBI): domain Eukaryota; kingdom Metazoa; phylum Chordata; class Aves; order Strigiformes; family Strigidae; genus Strix; species Strix aluco. Next base: position 74,694,351 of record NC_133932.1, read on the forward strand.
TACCATTATATCCTAAAGTGTTAAATAGATTCTTCTCCCTTTTCTCTCCTCCATTTTTTTGTTACTCCGAAGTGATATTTGCTTCCAGCTAAAATTGCTGCCTTCCTTTTTCTACAGACCATTCCATGAAAGAAATATTTGGAGAACTGAGCTCAAAAATTGAACTCGCTTGTCTTCCCTTCCACCGTGAAACCAGCTTCGGTTAAAATGAATTGTACAGTAGGATAAACACTGTATCGGGAAGGAACCTGGATGCAAGAAGACGAAAAAATACCTGCAGCAAGTCTTCACAAATGGATGGCTGGGAGAAGGCAGGTGGGAGGCTGTGCCACATGAAAGCAACCAACCATCCAATTTCATTTCAATAATGTTTGTAATTTTCTTCCTACTGGGGTGGCTGGAAGTACAGCTGCCCTGTATTTGTGTCCATGTGCCCAGCTTTTGGTGAAAATGACCTTAACAAATAAAACATGAAACAAATGATATACTTGCTGTTTTAAACTTGTGTAGTCAATAAATGAAACAATAATCTTTCCTAATTTAGTGTGCTCAGACTTGCTATTGTGGACATGAGAACTCCCCAGCTGCAGAACACAAAGGCACGCTGCCTGCACAATATGGGGTTTCAGCAGCTGTGCCTTCCATTGACCGGAGCTGGGAGAAATGTAGATCAAATACTGACAATAAGAGATCGATGTTGTAAATATTAGCATGAGAAAGAGTGCACCAAACTCTGAGTGTGTCCTTTTTTTGTCTGGTTGTATTAAAGTTTCTCAAGAATTTTGCATGCAGGGGGGCATGTGTGCATGCGCATGTGTGTGAAGTACCTCCGAATCAGGCAGCAGCATGTTTCCTAATACAAATATTGACAGGAATCCTTCGGTTTATTTGGAATTTTCCTGAGAAAGCTGCAACAATATGGTAATACCTCTTCACTACTTTTCACACAGTTGTTTCAACTGTTGGCACCAGGAAATCCTTATTGTTTTAATCAATACCATTTGGAGTGATGACGTTTCTTTTTTTCTTTTAGTGACAGACACGGTGCATTTCCTCACACAAAGTTCTCATGAGAGACTTTCTTAATGTGCTCAGTATATCCAACAGTAAATAAGTATTTGCCCGAGGGCTGAGAGAAGGGGTCACTATTTTTTCCTCTCCTGTTTTTCATCCTGATACTTTATGCTTCATTGCTGTACTTTCAAATTCACAAATGACCCCGATAAAAGCAATGGGACTACTGTCAACAGTTATAATGAAACATCTGAGGAATATTTGGAAGATCAGGAGTTGTTCATTTAGTGAAGCTCTGAATTTAACCTTGATTCTGCCCTCCTCCTCTATCTCCTTTCTGCCGCTTACATTTGAACAAAAACCATAGAGTAATGCTTTAAATGCATTCTTTAATGTTTTACATTAATTACAGGCTTGATTAAAGTTATTAAGGTAATTTGAATGTAATATGTGTATACCCAACTAATATACTGTGATGAATGTTGTTACAGCACCATACTCTGCAATTGGGTATAGTATATAGCACAGACAGAAACGGGAGGCAAGAAATGTCTTCTCTTAGGGCATGTGGAGAAGAGCTTAGTCTCTGTCATTATGCTGGTGACAGCGAGAAATACTCTGTTTCCACTGCTCAGAGAAAACAGGCAGGCCCTCACTCCCTGTTCCCACAGACCCCAGGCAATGAAGGAATTCACCACCTGCAGCACTCATGTCAGCGTTTGGGACAAACAGAAAATGCACTTGTTTGCATAGTGCTATACGTGTTCATCACGCAGCACAATGACTAACTGCGCAAAATAAACATTTCTGACTTCAAACTTTTACAACTTAACACATGCCCTTTAAAGAGCTTAATTGCAGCAGCTGCACATCCACTGATCTGCTGAAGCTTATGTGTTTTGACATCCTCTCCATTTTTTTCCTGCCTTGATCAAGTAAATTTGTAGCTTCCAAACTTCATTCAGTTAAGTATTGCGAAGCAAACATTTTGTGCTTTCTGAGTTGTTTTTTTTCCCCATTTCTCCTCTCTTTCCATGATTGAGACTTCCTGTTTACCTCTCAAAGACCTTGGCATCATCCTTCAGTCCCAAACTTCCTCTTTCTGCACTATCGTGTACCACTCCAGCCAGCAAAAACTTTGACATCAGCTTTAATGAAGGTGGGATTAAAGCCCAAATTTTACTTGTTGCACAAGGCTCAAGCCTATGAGTTGTTGAATGCATTTTCTTCTCATTGATGCTTGAGTGTAAGTGACTGCATCATGGTCCACATTTTGGTAGTTAGGGCACAAAAAGCCCTAAAACCATCTCATCCTATTTTGGTGGTGCAAAACCAATGCAGGTAACTGAAGGAAGTAGCAGTAAAACACGTCTTAGTTTCTGAAAAGATGCAGGTATGACAAGGAGCATCCAGATGGTTGGATTGGCATTTTTTTCACACTGAACTCATTTCTCTGTTTTGAACATGACCAGTCTTAAAAGAAGATCTCAAACAGCCAGTTCAAGGAGGAAAAAATCATTATTGACACTTAGACCTTGCAATAATATAACAAAACAGTATAATTTTTCCAGTCTGCTAAGTTATAAACCAGTCACTAGGTAAATGTTTGAAAATAGCTATTTTTTAGAACACTCACATTTAACCATCTGATTTGGGGCAAATGCAGGGCCTTATTCCCTAAAACAATGTTGAAGAACAAATACCCATATTTGGAAACAGTAAAGATCATGGTCATTTTCCTGGAAATTCTTCCAAAAGAGAGAACTATGTGAATGGTAAGTTATTACTGCTATGTTGTAAGATTAATCAGGATCTTCTTTTAAAAGTTTATAAACTGAAAAAAGAATTAAAGCATGCATAGAACTTTGTATATTTGTACGACTTAAATTCAACAGTAGAAAGCATAGAATAAACATGAAGGGGAAAAAGACAATACATCAGGAAAAATACCTACCTTCAGTTTTTTTTTTAATGCACATAAGTTAATTGCTGCTTCACATACAGAAGCAACTTTGGACAATGGGACTGTGACTGTAAAATGCTCTTGAAAAAGAACTTGGTGAGACTTGTTCATGTTCAGCTCGAACAACTTTATTCTGAAATTCCTTTAAAAAATACAAAAAGAAGAAACAACTCTAGACATGCAAGAAATACCTGGTTTTGTGTTGTAGTCAATCATGAAAATTAGGAAATACATTTTGAACTGTCTTGAACTACAGCCCATTTGACTATGATAGACATTTAGCTCTTATGTCACCGGTGTTTAATGCCAATTCTCTGACTAATAAATGCACGTAGCTGGGTAGGACACAGCTGGGTGCACAGCTGAGTACAGCACAAAACTTTCAGAGTATTAGAGATGGTAAAATTACCTTTGACTTCAGTGAAATAGGACATACATCACTTAAATAACTGACTTGCAACACTTTTGACATTTATCCCATCCATCTCTTTAAAAACACATTTAATTATTTGAACTTGATCCAGACAACTTTTTAAAATTACAATAAAAATAAATAAATCCCCTGATATCCCCATTTTACTAGCAATAAATAGAGAAAAGTCTGCTAGCTTTGACCTGTGCTCCTGGCACAAAGTTAATGTCCCCCCAAAAAAAGAGAGTGAATCCAGTATGTCTTTTATCAAAAGTCAATTCAAAGCTCGATATCAAGTTCAAACCTTCTGCAGCATACATTACCATTAAGATGAAATATTTAGTGGCTCTGTATTCCGGTCATCTTTTGACAATAACCTACAATGTCTCAGAGGTGGCGGGTGCTGGAGAATTCAGTCAATTATTAAAGAATATCTCATTTTTCAGGAAGAAGGGTTGAAAACTGCTAATTTGTATTAGTATGCCATCGATTAAATTGCACCTTCCATTTTAAAGTCCTGAACAAATTCTATAAACATTAAAAATTTTAGCTGCTTTGAATCTTTTACAGTAGCTTTATAAAACCTTGAAACACTGCTTTTTAATAGCCATCTCCATCTCTTGCCCCAGTGAATAGGTATAACTCTTTGTCCTGTGGACAATAGGAAGTCACATTTTTGGACTTCATGTAATGTTCTTCAGAGATAAGCTTGTCACAAATTATAGCTACTAATAATGTTTCAGGCTTCCCTATGTGATAGTTGCAAGGTGAACACAAGGTTGGATTAAAATTAAAGTAGAACTGCTCTTACACTTTTTTCAGATTAAAGCCTCGCTAATATTTAATATTTGAATTTAAGCAAATGTTTAAAATGTAAAGCTCTTGTGATTATTAAATGAGTATTAAAACGAAATGGAAATTGGATTGCTAAACATCCCATTGCATTCACATGGATATGCACACAGGAGATGTCACATTTTGGAAAGCATTTACCAAGAAAAAGACTCTTAGATGCTTATTTTTGTTTGAAACTCTACTCACAGAGTTAATTCACACACACACACAGGGCAGGAAAAAAAATACTTCATGGGGTTTCAGAACAGTTCTCCAAGCAAAAACTGCTCTGAGACTTTCAGTGTCATCATTGTACATGGTGTTACATTTCCATGAGACTTTACCAACCAAAGAGGATTAGGCTGATCTGATACCAAGGGGTAAGATCACTGAGGAACACTACCACATTTCATGTCCACTGTTATCAGCCATGCTTACAAAGAGTGTCTTCTCCATGAGCAGTCCCAATCCATTCAGCAGGCTCACTTGTGACAGCCAGCTGTAACTGGAGTGGGTGACAGTAGAGTTGTGCCATTGCAGGAGAGAGCAGGGGGGAAACCTTTGCCTCTGAGAAGTACAGCACAGGTCTCTGGCTGTGAAGGAGAACATAACTTTGGACACCTTTGCCAGATCTCTGATGAGCATTAAGGGCTTGGACTGAGCATGGCTCCGCCGTTGCATTCATTCCCTTCATCTTTCTTTTCTGTGATGCCACAGAGAACAAATGAGCAGCTATTTTGCACTTGCCTGATGGAAAGCTCTGGATACCACTTACACATGCCACACTTGAGAAGATAACCGTAATTTTTAAGAAAAGGTCATTTCTATAAACATTTCCACCTGAATATATGCAGAGCAAAACATTAACTGAAAAAGCTGGGAACAAAGCTGAAGTAAACTTACAAAACCAGCTGCATTAACAATGGAAAGTTTTTTTCTTTTTTCCTTTTAATTTCCTCTCCTCTGGCAATAAGGTTCTAGAGAAACCAGCTTCACAGAAAATGAGCAAGTGAACAAGTGCCTAGTGACTAGACCTACACTGGAAATAAGGACTGCCCAGAAGAGATCTAATGACATTTTGAGGTTGACTTCACAGAGGAAATGAACCCTTTGATTAATATTGACTGACTCTGTTTCCTTGTCTTCAGTGATATTTTTTATTCTGAGAAAGTAAAATCCAGATTGTTGTGACAATAGTGAGAACAAATTAGTCGGTATTTATAAATCATTTGGAAGAAAAAGTGCAAATGCTGATAATTATGAAATTGGATGAAATCACCAAAACATGTTGGATGGGAAACCAGTTGTTTCTTCTTCCTTTACATCTCAAAGTTGGAAACACAGAACTGCAGTAATCTGTTAGTGATGCAGTGATGTCGGCTCTAGTACTCCACTGAAGTCTTTGGACTCCATACTCCTACCTGAGTATTCGCATAATTTTGCCTTTCCAGTTTTGTAGGAATGTGAAGACAACTGACTCATTTGCACAAAATGTGAGCATTTCAAAAACTTTACTAAGCTTCTTTTTTGCTCACAACCACCTAAACTGTGCAAGAAATAGCTCTGTATGCTTTGGTCTTCAAAAAATACATCAGATGACTCCTGGCTTCTTAAATGTATAATTCACACCTCAGCTAACCCACATTCCTTTGAAAATACCAGCATTTGATTGTGTGGAATTGAGGGTAAAAAACTATTGGAGATGGGAAGACTCAGAGATCAGCTTCCCCTGGAGCCAACCAGCCACACCTGCACACATACACACACACACATACAACCCATGCTTCTTACAGCAGAGTTGTGTTTTGTTTGCATTTTATTTTATTTTATTTTGTTTTTACAGTTAAACTGAGGTTTGCATTGACAAAATTACAATAGTTCTTTCTTAGCTGTATGATGAATAAGGGCCACTGTTTGTATGTTTGGTCTTGAATGACAAAACACTGGTACTAAAATATTTAAGAATAAACACTAGAAAGAAGGGATAAGTTTTTGGTTTTAAACATCTGTTTTAAAGTGATACGAGGGAGTGAAACTAAATTTAATAATCTCTCTTCCTTCCTCTGCTTTTGAAATCATAAGACAATGTGGTAGGACATGTGTTTCAGATGTAGTGTGGTATTTTCGGATGTAGACAATTCATTATCCGTGGTTCTCCTTTTCTGCATAAACCATTGATTTTTTTGAGTACAAAATTGTCTGCTAAATTGTCCCCAGGTTACACAACACAAAACAGCATTTGTGTATAATAAGGCATTACCTCCACCTGCTACAGACAGTGTTTATTCTGCACATTTTGTTTTCTCTGTTGGATTGCGGCCAGTGAACTCAATAGTTTGTTGGAAAGCAAAGGATCTTACATGTCAAATTGTCCAATTTATTTTACATAAGTTTAATCAACTGTCAGCCCTTTTTCAAGGGAGTAGAAGGGAGGTTCTTCCATGGATATTTCTCCAGTGAAAAATTCATTTTTAATATCTTTGTTATATCCTAATTCACATATGTGTGTGCTTAAATCATGCCACAGGGTGTGAGCTGATTTAGAGACCCAGCTACAGGACTTCTGTGCCCACATTAATCATGCGCTTGAAAATGCTCATGAGTTGTGCCAACCACCTGCTCATTCTGATTTACACAGTGTTTTCTGGACAACTTTGATTATACCTGTGCCCATCTTTATGCCTATACCTGTATGCCTCAGGACATCACCCCTTCTTGGACAGGTAGATCAGCCTAACCAGAACTTTACCACACAGAAGCTAAAATGTTTGACTGACTGTCCATTTAAATCAGTCAGTTTAGTACAAAGCAGCAAGTGACATTTTTTCTCTCTGGTGGGGGACAGAACTGTGCTTAATTAGGCATTTAAGAGAGACTTAACTTCCACAGTTCTCACCACACATGTTATTTTCAAGCAGTTCAGTGATCTGAAACACCAATTAGGTTCAATTCACACCTATTATCCTCCTTTAGTTCACTGTTAATTCAAAGTCCAAATTCCCTTCCTTGTCAAAAAGTGCCAATTTTGTCTTTTTGTAAGTGTTTCATCTGAAGTTCTGAAAACTATAGTACCAAATGCCATTACTTAAAACTTCATATGGAGGCCTTATACCATTTGCCAAGTTTCCTATTTTCATGTTTCTATACCCAGTGTGTATTCTCTTGCTTTCCCTCCATTAATGATCGTATTGTTTCAACTCCCTTGAAACATATTCTCTCTTCAACATTCTTCTTCCTAAACTAGTTACAGATTTTTACAGGACGCCATAGTGATACCCTCAAAGGGGACTAAGATGACTGCAGTCTCAAAAAACACTGCAAATAAACATGCAATAGAAGTTAAAGCATAAAGGTTGAAACATGAGGTCTTCCCCTTTCTCACACATCACAAGACATTCTGCAGTAACATCAGAAAAACACTCAATGCTTAATATGAAAAAAACAGAAGCCTTCAAAGCCTACATTAGTTAAGGATGCCTACAAAAAAAAAATTCTCCGTTAATTTTCAGATCACTCATATTCACCAGTCAATAGTCCAAAGAGTGAGGAATATTCTTAGCCAGATTTTTACCATACATGCTTACTAGCTCATAAAATCAGTGATATCTACAGCTCTTTGGGCATAGTTTATGGGAGTCCTTTATTTGTTCCAAATATTACTATTACTTAATAGCTGAAAGTAAGGGGGAGGGAATAACTTATTCCTTAAATATGCCTTTTGTTTGAATGTCTTTTCTGCAACTTAAATCAGGTCACACTTAGAAAAATAATAATCACAAAAACCAATCAAGTATCAACATAAGCACTTTAAAAATGCATTTGTTACTACTATATCCCACTATTTTTTCCTTTTGAAAACTAATGCTTGTAAATTCTGACTGATTAATTGCCCTTATTAACTTTTTTAATAGTTTATTCTACATAGTCGTAAAATTGTTCAGCTGTTCCTTAGTTTGTGAATGCTTATTTTGAATTTTGTGAAAAATATAAGAGGTGGGATGACAATTCAAAACTCCTGCTGATGAGTTGACAGTACAGAATTACTCATCACCACCAAATTACTTTCCCTTCATACACAGTACAAAGTTACTTACCTGTGCACCTGCTGATATTCCTTCATACAAATTAGCATGTTGTATATACTGCTTCCAGCTACTGCAAAACAAAAATCAGTTAAACATTAATCTTTTCAGTTAAGCTGCCAATGTTGCTCAAAATCTGTTGGAGTGCTTTCTCAGTCCAGCCCACCATCAAATCTCTACACATTTCATGTCTATCTGACAAGTTTTACATGTGATTCTCTTTATTATGGTGACAGACTGCATAAAAATTTATTGTGTTTGTATTTAAAAAAAAAAAAAAAAACAGGATTTTGTCCAAAAAGTGGAGAGACAGTTCTGCACTTGATGATGGGATTTTCAGAAAAATATGACGTGAATCTGTTGGTTTGGCTTGAAATCTGGAACTATGTCTGATATGAACTATGGGCATGTCTTACTTTGGCACAAATGTAAACCTTAGTTTATATGTATGCATGCTATATGCTACTGCCAAACAAAATATCTCCAAGCTCAGTCTTATAGGTCTCCTGCACACTTGCAGTCAAATGTACATATGAAAAACACTCAAAGGAGAAATTGAATTTTCCCTCATATCAGCAGCTGAGAGATCTAGCATATGTACAAGGGTCAAAATTTGCAGGTAACTGTGTTGGAGACACAAATAACCTCAATGCCAGATGAAATTTAAAAGCCAGACTAGAATAAGTCCAAGATGGACTACCCACTTGAGACAATTTTTATTTAGATTTATAGAACTACCTTCTTATACTAATTTTCCAAAATGGAAAGGCTAGACAGTGCAGAACAACAGCAAAGCATTCAAGTCCACAAAAAATGTTAAACAAAATGGTCCTTCTCTATGTGTGAATTTGCACAGACCCTCCACAGCATTTGAAGACATCAAAACAAAGCAAGGATAAAACTTACCCACAAGTGTAATTAATAAACTTCATATTTGTATAAGGGCAGTGAACAAGGATTAACAAAAACCAAGCAAAGCACACCTATAAATCATAGCCATGTTCCCAAACCAGTGAGGAATATAACTGCACTTGCTTTGCCAAGGGTTAATTCTGGGTATCTCAACAGCACATTTTCCAGAGATTTTTGTTCCAGATTGCAGTTAAATCTGGCCTATCACCAAGGATTCAGCCTCTCAAAATTGAAGATGTTCAACCTCTAAACACTCACAAATGCTCAGCTTTTCATCTACAGCTCCTATCAAATATAGAAACATCTTTCATATGTTTAGTTTTTACACAGATTTCAGTACTCCTCAAACTTATTTTAAACCATTTCATAGCTATCCTTCCTGACTGTTAAACACATCAAGTGCTTCAGTGCCAGCTGGTGTCAGAAAAGAAAGTCTAAAAACAAAAAACATACTGCTGGCTGCCTTCTATCCTTGCTGGCACCCACTGCCTGAAGACAGATTAAAACACTACTTGTAGCTCTTCCAGCTTTCCTCAGACAGCAGAATTTTATTGTGGGAGAGGCAATTAACAATACTGCTCTTTGGCAAGGGGCATTTTCTGAGTTCCTTTCCTCAGTTCTATTATGACCTTCTAATTTGATCCCCTTTTGTTTGCAAAACAGCTTTCTATGTAGCAAACTTTTTTCTAAAAAAAAAAAAAAAAAAAAAAAAGGCAACTGGCAGGGAAATGCAAGGTGGCTACAGTGGATTTCATTTTTTTTTATTCTATTCTTGTATGACCAGCCAACAGAAGCAAACAACAACAAAAAAATGGCCTTTATATTGTGTGCATTCAAAACTTTCAGCACATTTATGCATTCAATCCGGTACTGTCTCCACCTTCTAGTTCCCCCCAACTCTGTTCCCTCACAAAGACCAGGCTCCAACCACCTTATTTCCCTCCATGCTCACCACAAACATTGGGGGAGAAGCTAAATTTCACCACCACATCAGATAAGAGAGGCATACAATTCAATGTGTACAAGAGCTTTATGATATTGAGAGAAAAAAAGAGATTACATAAACATTTTCAAACTAACATGCCTGAATTAAGCCCTACTTAGGCATTTATCAAAAAAGATAACTAGGAGAAGTCTCATATACTCCATACATTGAACTTGTTTCTTTTGTTGAAATCATAATTTCTTACAGTCAGTGTGGCAATTTTCCTATAGGCAGGGGGTTTTGTAACATACAAACATTTCGAAAACACTCAGACTTGCAGTTCCATTAGCTTTAATCAGATCCATTTTGTGGAGCACCTTTAAGTGAAGACATTGCATTTTAAAATAAATTCCTGGACAGGACTGGACTGTTAAGCAGTAGCTGTTTGAAGATTTTAATAAAGTAATTATTTATTATTTTCAGTTATTATTTTCATAATACAATTTTATTATTTAAAAAAAAAAGATAAAAGATGAGATGTGGATACCAGCTCTCCTGACATTAGAAATTTTAAAAATACCTGCAATGCTAATCTGATTAGAAGAACAAGTCTGATTCAGTCAATGTTAATCAAATTTATGGAAAAATATCAACAGATTACAAATTACAGTATGTGAGTCTCTTAAATTTACCTTCTATTAGTAAAATTGAAAGATCTGCATCTAACATGGTAATTATTTTTAATACAATTCATGTGCACTTTTTTTACAGTAAAATGTTTACTATCAGAATTAAAATATTTTCATCCCTATTGCTGTTACTTTTAAGCAATACCTTACACTGCCAATAAGTGTATAAATAACACTGATAAAAATAGTTGGAGCTGAATAAAAACATCAGTTCATGTAACTCTGGTGTTCATGACTACTACTTTTATGAGACACAGAAGCATTTTTTTACCTGTAAATAAATGTTTTAAATGAAAAATTCAACCCAAAGCATTATTAAAACTTTAAATCAAATGTCTTTGGTTATTATTCATTGTTGGAACAAAAAGAAACCATAGTAAAAACTTCCACTGGCTATGCCCATTCTGGCAGACAGTTTACGAATCAAACTAATAACTACTTTGCAAGCCACAAATTTTGAACTTAAATAATAATTTGGCATTGCTCTAGTTGCTCTGGTAGAACTACAGTTGCTTCCGATCTCAAAATTTCCAGATAGAGCAGAATACTTCTACACTTTATGTGTCATTTTTCTATGATTTATGACTCACTTCCATCTAAAAGACAGCTAATTCTAAATAAACTATCCAAATTAGCAGAGTTAGTATAATTGTGTTATAGAGATACTCCAGCCAGAGTAACTTACCTTTCAGAGAAACCAGTTCCAATATTTCTGTAGGTCAATTTACTGCACTTTGTAGACAAAACTAAGAGTGAGGTCCAAGTGAGGATGCAGACACCTAAAGCAAAGTATCGGCCAATGTAAAGGCCTGGGTACAATATAGCAATTTCATATTGAGCTGTTACCTGTCAGGATAGTAAACTTATCTGGGCAAGCAAGAGCACTCTCAAGCTTCTCAGCCCATTTTGCAGCAAAAATCCTGAATTTCAGACTATCAGAAACAGAGCCAAGAAGGATGAATCTATATCCTGGAAGTGAAAGCAGGTTGCGGGGCAAACAGGGGAGCTCTGCTGCTCAGTCACTGATTTGGGGAGTCTTCAAGGAATCCTAGAGTACTGGCTACAATATAAAAAGTCATTAAAAACCAACACACTTAAGAAAATACTGTGTAAATTCTTTTCTGCTGTTTCCACTAGTCATACATGGACAACATCTCTTAGCAGTGGCTTCTGAACTCTGGATCCCAAGTTGACAGAAGTGCCTACCTACAGCCCAGAAACAGGCAACAGACAAAGGTTTTTAAAGATACCACTGTACTCATTATTTTCTAATTCATAGCTCTGGAAGCCCTCTTCAAAGCCATACAGACCCTCAGAAGCTATGTCTAAACAACTAAATTGAGAAGAATTGCCAAGCTCCGAAGTTCACTTACATTCTCCAAGGTGGCCTTTCATGTATATGGCGATTCTCCCTCTTCCCTCCTGTTCCCGTTTCCTAGTTGTCACTGATGGAAAACTTACTGCATAAGCACAGTTATCTTCCTAAGGCACTTGGATCTCCCTGCATGTTGGACAGGAATACTAGGTGTCCAATTCTGGCCCACCACATACCTTGGCACCCACAATGGAAGAGTTTCAGTGCCTAATTTATATATGCCTCAGTACAGAATCTAGACCTGCAAGTCGTTATATTGCACACATAGTTACATATAGTTGCAGCCAAATTCACAGTCTTGCTGCGTCTAAAAGAAACACTATAAATGTGCCACACTGTAAAAATCAGCCTGAATGCCAATCTCAGTCTGGTCATGTAAGCAAAGATTAGAGTGCCTATTTCTGAGCCAGTTAAAATAAAGCAAAGGGGCGCTCCACAACTACATAAAACCAAGAGTTTAACTTCAAACTGTTCTCATCTAAGTTACAAAAATCATTATTAGCAAGTCTAAAAATTAAAAAAATAAATATTTCAAATTATAACTCAGGTCAAGAATGATCAAGTAAGTATACCTCGATGAAAGTGGCACTGCCCAACTTTTATCAGCATGGTCTTTCATAAAATCTGTCTCAAAGTACATAAAAGTAAAGAAATTCAATCCAGGAATGATGCATTGCTTTTTTCCCCCCTCTCTTTTCAAATTACCCTTTCAACACTTAGAAAATGAAAACACATCTTATTGCAATAGCTGCTTAGTATTTGCTGTTGCTAAAAATATACAGTTTTGACAGAGTGACTTGGACTGTACAGCAGATGCTGTTGTATTCTGAACTAATCTTATGGAAAATAAAGATATTTCATCCTAAAATATTCAAGCAATTTAAAAATATGATGCATAGGTGATTGATTATGATCCTGATATTACTGGCTACCAATAAAAACAGTAATTCAAGACTTCAAACCCTTTTGAGAATAGTCCAAAAACCCTTATGAAACTTTTTTCAAAGAGATGTTCAAAACTAAAAGTGTTAATCTACAATAGCATTGTATAGATTTGATACAAAATCCATATATGTACCCAAATACAGGTTGATGCTTAGCAAAATCGCTTTTTTAACAGTAAATATTTGTGATAGATGCAAAATGCCTGACTATTTCTTACAGCACTCACTTAGAATTATTAACTTGTTATTTTTGGCTTGGTAAATTGCTATATTTTGTAAGAATTAAGAAAATGTATCTCTTCTATATCTCAATTAATATTTTTCCATCAGTTTTAAATGTTAATATTCCCCTTTTGCAGAAGATTTTAGGTAAGGCTCTAGAAAAATATATTTAATTTTATGATCAACTGTAAAGTTCCAGCTTCTCTGAGACTGTTCATGTATAGATTATAAGTAAAAATAACATAACCCAGCCAGATTTAAAACCAAAACAAAGACACTCAACTTCTGTGAACCAGACTAATGACATAGGTCTAGGATGTTTTTGTCCCTGTTTCTAGGCACTACGTGGTGCCAATGAGAACACAGTTTATGCCAATCTTAATCTGGCCATGGGAAAGAAACAGCCAAAGATATATAGTCAGAACTGTTTACGAGATAAACAAAAAGTTTACTGCTTCCCACATACTAGGGAAACAGTTGGATTACACATTAGCATCTGGTTGCTCCAGACAATACTATCAGGAAGTTAATGAAATTGGAACAAGGAAATTACTATGACTCGGCACTCCATAAAAAAGTGTAATTTATCATCAGTAAAAAAACAATGGGAGCTTTGCTGATAAATTAACAAAAGAAAATATAAAGGCTGTGTTGCTGTAAAACAATAAATCCTTTTTTTTTTCCAGACAAATTAGTTCTGTTCCAAAAGCTGATGTCACCTAAATTGGAAAAACGGCAACCTCGCTCTGACAAGAAATGGTGATCTTTCTGGATTCCAAGTAAAATGTGAGGCAAGGTGTTTATCTGAAGTTTCAAGGTACTTGTGACATCATCTTCAACTGAAAAGTCTATTAGTTTTACTCTACAGAGGATTGATTCTACCAAAAACCAGGAAACCAGAATACTACTTTCAGCATTTAGGAAAGTCTTTTCCTCTCACAAAAGGCAAAATAAGTGTTTCTGTTAAAAGATTCATTTCCCAGGAATCAAACTTGGGCTGTCAGTTTGGTGACTAGCCAGGTGAAATATTCTGAAACTCTGGAGTTTTGTTGCCTGAAACTTTTCCACTGGGCAGCCTTCACTCAGTGCACACTGTCTGTGGAATGTTACAAGATGTCTTGTATGAAAGTTTCTAAGAAACACTTTCCTTCAAAGCCAGAAGATTTCTGTTTCGGGAATGTACTTTTCATTCTCTTTGGCCATTTCCATGGTAGATTTATTCCTGAAAAGGGTCTCAGTTATGGCACTACAACAGAGTAGACTATTTCCACTTCAGGCTCTTGGAGTGTCTTCAGACCACCATGGGCAGAATGCACCTAGGTTGGTACACCCTGAGAGACAGTACCTATCCACTAGTCCTCACCCAGCAAGATTTTCCTAGGTTGGTCCCTTTCCCACGCCACCATCTGTGTGCCATCAACCTGGCATGCCCATGACCTACACAGAATTCCCTGTCTGACTCATATCAGTAACTGCCAGCACTTCTCAACAAAAGGAGGAAATGTTGGCCATGGTCTGGGCTTCTTATTCATAAGGCATATTTGTTCATGTGCCAACACAGAAGCAAGCAGCAAGAAGACAGTCTACAGGCTCAGTCTTCTCCCACTTGCAAATTCAGCTTGCCTAAAGACCGCTTGAAGAGGATGGTTCTACACAGCATGGCTTCTCTAACAATTTGCCATGCACGTGTCTAAGGACACAGATGCTCCATACCTAGCAGGACCCTCCACTGGATCCGTACTAATAGGTCACAGCACCATGCAGAAAGATAGCTCTTTACTCTGGAGGAAATAAGGGATAGGACCATATGTACATATGTTGGGGACAGAAAATTGAGTTCATGATGGAGAATCCCAGTTCTCTGGGACTGCCTATTAGAAGATAAATATAAATTAAATATGTTATTCCCTTCAAAATAATAATAAATAAAAAATCCTACTGTGTTTGGGTTTTTTTCTGGAGCAAATATATTGCTCTCCTTAAACTTGTCACCATCGAAGAGCAGGCATTCACTGCCAGCCTCCAAACTATATCCTCAATGTCCTTAAGTCATCTTAAAATCATTCAGTAGCAGTAGACAGGACAGTCTCTTCCTCCATACAACCTCTGTTCTAAAATTAGGCCCACCGAGAGTCAGGCCTAAGTTGCTTTGCACTACACCAGATTTCAGGAAAGATAGGCAACATCACAAAAGGCCTCTTCTGTAAAGAGCCTCCAAAGATATTCCCTAAATGAATGGTGCTGTAGCACCTACAGTCCTTGGCTCTAAGCAGCACAGACTGCACTAAAGAAAGACACAACAGGTGTTCCTCGGGGTTGACCTTTAAATCAATAAGAATGAGACCTCTTTTTCTGATTATCCAACTGCCCAAAGTAAGTGATTTCACTCCACAAGGGAAATTCCAGTGGGAAAATAGCAATCTCAAACCAAGGATCTTGCAGACCAGTGTTTGGCCTCTACTTACATCCAGCATGTGGTCCCCAAAATTGAGCTCATGGGCTCTTGGGGAGAAGTTGGGCTGTGGAGAAGCTTGCTTCAGAGACAGTGTACAGTTTGTCTACAGAGCTCTTTTCTCAGACAGTTGTCAGTATGGAAAGTAAGCTGTCATCAGATCCCTTGGCAAGCCAATGCATTTTACTAATCTGGCAGAAAAACACAGCAGAAAACCTGACTAGCTTCCTGCCAGACTAGTAAGACGAATTGTCTTACTGCAAAAGCTGACACAAGGGAAGGGGTGGAACCATATGGCTAGAAATTGGCGCAGGAGTACGAAAGAGTAAGGAGAAAGGATTGGGACTTCCAGTTTTCTTGGCAACAATTACATTGGCCACTTACCCACACCCTGGGTACTCACCCAGTTCACAGCACAAGGCGTTAAGTACTTTGGAGAACGTGCAGCTGATAAATGGTAAAGGGCAGGGGTATGTAGCAACATTTCATTGAGCCACTAAAGTTCAGGGGCTCAGTCCTAGCCCTCCTGAAGTCAGTGGTACCACTACAGTCTTCTCCATCTGGTTAGGCTTACTACCCGTTTCTCTCATCAGAAAGCCACTGCAGTGTTTCAAAAACAATAGCCACTCAGAGGAGTACTCATATATTGGATTAAAAATATACAACTGCAGATAAAGAAAAAAACCCACAGTAGAAGTCCCTCTAGTATTTGAAGCTACAGCTCTCCAGAAATATATTGTCTCATAATCAAAAATGTTGCTTATTGGTAAACTTTTACCAACATTTTGTCACGCCATGAAATTAGTACCCTGTGACTGTTCCCACTGAAACTGCAAGAATTTCCACTGTATAAAAAGTATGTATAAGTCATTACATGATTTAAGCCACAGATATGAAACTCTCCAGCCTGGAAAATACAAACAGTAGCATTGTAACAACCCAGGAACTGTACTAAAAGATAAACAATGTCTTTGGACATTAAAGATAAGACATAGAATAGGCTAACAAACTACACAGCTGATGAAAACAGTAGCGAATTGAAGACTTGAACAAAAAGCATGAAAAGGAAGAACATCTGCAATACTGAACTACTGGAGGAAACAGAGGACAAATATCCCTGTTTCTTTAGCTGCAGTCTATATCCTCACAATAGCTAAGTTAAAATTGAATGTATCTAGGAGGTTGTACAGCCCAGCAGGAAAGTGTACAGAAGCCAAGGATAATCATATGCAATTTTATAACCCCATAGACAAAACATTAATGCTATAGCAAAGACAGCAGAACAGTTGGGGGTTTTTTATTCCAAATAGTAAAAAATATCTGTGAAATATAGGAATCATAATATTTCAGAGAGAAATATAAAGTATCCTTATTATTGAGAATGCTTTGCTGACAACTCAGTCATTACACATATGCTTACACATATTAAAGCTAGGAAGGACCACAGCACTTTAGATTGATTTCATGCATAAATTATTATAAAGTTTCTTAACAGCAATCTTTTCAGCAAATTCATAACTTCTACTTAAACTGTAAGAGATCTTCTAGAAAAACATCCATCATACTGTAAACACTTCAACGGATGGACGTATAGCGCTAAATAAAGGAGAACCAGGGAGGGAGCCCAGGCATCAGACCTGATCATCTATGTTTCTTAACTGTTATTTCAGTCCCTGGCTCTGTTTTGGGCTGCTCCAACTAATCATCTCCAGCACCATACCCCAAAACCATATGTAGTGCTATTTAGAGGACAGCTTACTCCAGTGACCACTCACAAAAGAAAACAAAGGTGAAAAAGTTAAGAAAAGTATGTCAGAATTTAAGTAAATTCTTTTTGCCATCAAAACCAAAGAAAAATAAGTACGGCAAACATTATTTCAAAATGGCAACTTTAATACAGTGGCTTTTTATCCTAGCCACATTTCAAGAACCTGACTCAAAATTACATGAGGAAGAAAAACTTCTGATTTAAAGGCAATTCAACAATGTACAATTAGGTACTGAAGGTGTAGGTAGGAAGTCAGCAGTTACTGAGGAGTCTCAAAAGAAAGTGCTGCTGAATGTTGTGTACAACATAAACCACCTTAAAACCTGATTAAAGCCATAGGATATATTCTCCCTATTAAAGCAAAAGAAAATGGACTAAAATTAAAAGAATAACCAAGCCTCGTAATGATACTATTAAAATCTTTTTGTGAGACACTTAAAAAGGACATGATATGGAGAAATGTAGGTTTGTGACCAAATTGTTAATTATTAATGGGTGGGGAGAGTCCAAAATACAAGACAGATTGAAAGAAATATTAGGCTAATTAAAATAAAGCAGACATTCTCCTGTACTGTTAGGTAAGGAAGGCTCCACAGTCTGTATTTATCCAGATGATGTTAAAGTAATACGAAACCTAGGGAAGGACGCTGTGAGTCCAATATCTCAATCTTGCATATTGTACACTCTGAAGCCTAAGATATGTGTTGGAAAGTCTAAGACTCCGATTCCCAAGTTATCTCATTTAGCTAACGCAGGATTAATAAAGGGCACTGTTTGCTGATCACCATAATGAAATTGCTCCACACAGGACGCTCAGCCAAGGTAACTAATGAACTTAAGAATTTCTGGACCATGAATGCCAGCAAGACATTTGACTCATGAGCATTTTTTTCTGCAAAGGTTTTAAAGGAATGCAGATTTAAATATATCTGCATATTGTACAGAAGGCCAGTGCACCCATGTGGATAATCAATCTGTAATTAGATCAATAAGGCTAAACAGACAGATAAACCAGGAATGCTGTTATGTGTCCTGTATTACTTAACTAAACTACTGCATTTTTATCTTTATTAAAATAAGGGATTAGTGCTGTAAAAGGCATACAGATATCAAGAACAGGAAAAAAGATCACCTTCCCTGCTGCTGATGAGAGTCTTTGTCAAGGATTTATAAAAGGTCTGGCTATGTTTATGAAGGCTTAAGAAACAGTTTGGGATTGTGGTAATACAATGTGAAGTATGCCAAATCTGAAGTAACAAAAAAGGAACTCAAGCAGCATCCTAATTTGTCCTGTGACATTTGAGTGAAATGAAATAAAGAAAAAAAAAGAACAAAAAACCCCCCAAAATCCCAAAAAAGTAAACCCAAAAAACTATTTAGGGATTTGTCATTCTCATTCTATCATTCTATTAATGCTGAACCTCTGATCAACAAAATATATTGTGACCTGAGAAAGAGATACCAATATAATATATTATATAATATATAATAATGCAGTGTGGTTTAGGTGAATGCATGTATATGTGAGAGTGAAAAAAAAAAATTCTTACATGTATTTACCAAATTCTACTCAAGACTTTGGGTGTCTGTATCTGTACATGCATAGGCTTTACAAGTGTTTCAGAAGATACATAGCTATAAAATATTTTGTTAGGAGGAGGAAAAGTGTGGAAAAAGGTTGAAAAAATTTGCAGCATCACCTAATCCAGTTCAAATAAAAAAAAAAAAAACACAAAAAAACCATAATGGATTTAGAGTCCTAATTAATATTTTACAGCTATCTCTCCCACTCTGTGTACAACATGCAGAAGTTCTTGGGAAACCTCTGGTAACATTCTCATATATCTATCTTGGAGACTAAATCTCTTCCCACAATCAACTACCAGTGCCTAAACTCTGCAATTAACTGGGAAGCATTTTCCCTCAATGGGAAAAGGTAATTAATTGAGAAGAACTTTCCCTCCAAATTTAGGACCTCTGAGGCACAGTAGTTTCCACCGTTTCTTTGTACAGAATGGAAAATCACCTGGCAGCACTGCTCCCCGAGAAAACAAGACTGTAACTAAAATTTGGAAGAACAAAATGTCACAACCATATAATTCCTCTGTGTTGTCATTGCACTAAAAGATTTTATTCCTAATGCTGCCTACAACAACAGTGTGAGAAGTGGTATCTCTGAATTCCAGCATATAGTCCACCGATGAGAACTGCATCTCCTGGGCATATGTAACAACCACCTGCTTTTGTACAAAAGGCACAGAAGTCTATAAGGACTCACAAATTATATATGATTGCATATCTAAATGTAAATGAATTACATAATTACTTTTATGGTTTTAGGAAGATAGATTTCATCTTCAGAACTTAATGTGTTTGTTAATGTAACAAACCTCAAAGTCCTCTGCAGTAAATGCTTTTATGTACAGCAAGAAAGATATATGAGATACTTCAAATGACAGCCTTAATGCTGCTTTAGTACCAGGGATAATTTAGTGGTGTCCCTCAGCTTCAGTTGCTGTTTAGGTCAGCTAAAGTTGTGAATCCTTAAATAGAGAACTGTGATCAAACGTAATATAATTCTCTAATAAAACATAAGTTGTTGCAAAGCTATATTTTATATACTAATTCAACCCAGCAGTTAAAACTCAGCTCCCTGAACAATAAAAACAGTTTTGCTGAGCACAGTCCTTCCAGCTTCTAAGCTTCTCCTTCCCCCACTGTCTTGTATGTAAGTAGGCGAATACAAAAGAGACCAATCAAACAAGATTTTTGTTTACCTTTCACTGAGAGATAGAAAGTGGTGAGCCTGCATATGCTCCTTTGTCCACAGAGAACATACACTAGATTTTGTTTGATACACATTTTAAAAGTTGCTTTTAAGTTTTCACTTCTTAGAGAATAGTTGTGTTGCTATAGCTTTTGGCCCTTGCTAACAGCAGCTTTTTCCCCCCTCACCAGAATTTGAAGCTTTTGATCTCTTTTATCTTCTGCTTGCTCATAGCCTAAGAATTGCATCTGTGGCGAAGCTTGTCCTCTTAAGAGTCCATTGACTTATTGCTAGAAAACAAGGAAATAGCTTTCTTTTCACTCTGAGTCCCTGTTGAGATAATACATTCTGAAGGGATACAGCCTGTGTGGAGTAATCAGAGCTATTGTTCATCGCTGTTTGAAATGCACAGTGAAAATATACTACTAGGGAAAAAAAATATCAAAAAGAGCTTTTACCTTAGAGAATTATACAGATAGCAATCCAAAGTAGGCTTTTCTTAAATATCATACATCAGGTAGCACCAAGCTATGCTACAACTTGGACAATAGCACATACTGGCCATAAACAAACAGAACATAACAGCAAAAAAATACATACATTTAATTTAATTTCTGTGCCACAAGAAACGCAAGGCATTAGTAGCACTCATCTTTCTGATTTCAAATGGCGCAGCACAGCCCACCAGACTGTCCCATGGTAAGACTAGACCATGTTGTCAGACTGACTTCCTGAGCAACCGTGACTCTCCCATAGCATCCTTACCAAAAAAAACCAGTGCTGGCTGCCGCTGTACTACTATACCCAGAGTTCAGTGGCAGACAAACACCTAACAGGAAGAAATGATTTACACTGAATAGCCATATTCTTAATTAACTCCATTACCACGTAAAGCAAGCCATGCACTCATGCCTTAAAGTTAATAAATAAGAATGGAAATTGTGTGTGTGTTCGGATTTGACATCCCTGTCTTTATTTGTTTTCTGCAAACAGATGAAGGAAAACAATTTCATTTTCATTCAGTGGAACAGCAAATTTCAACCCTGGAAGTAAAGAAATCCTCTGCAAAATACTGCCCATGTAAATCTACAAGAAAATTAAATATGAAAGGGTAAAAATCATTAATTTTACTTGATTCTGAGTACAATGGCAAAAAGAGGATATGGAAGCATATTAAGTCATGAATTTCATGTTCCACATACAGTGCCATAAGGGAATAAAGATTTAAAGGTTAGCACAGCAAGAAAGACAACCACAGCAGTATTAAAGAAATGTCCAATCTTGCCTCCATCTCCAGAAATAAACAAAAATTAACATAGCACAAACACTATCAAATGAGCCCTTCACACCTTCCATAAAGAACTGTAAAAAAGGATAACAAAAGAGCCTTCCAGTCTTCTATACCCTCCCAATTGGTAAATATTTCTTGGCAAAAGCCACTCTTCCTTCTGAATAAGGACAGGAAAATGATACAAAGAAAAGTCAATTGGCCCATGGTTGGTTTTTTTTTACAGAACCGTGACGTTATTTGACTTTATTTTGCTTGTCAACTCTCTTTTTGTAGTTTAAGTCATCAAACACTAGGGTTATTTGGGAAAAAAAAGTGGCAGAGATATTACCAGATTTGGACTTGGATTGCCCTTTCCCCTCATAAAATCTACAGGATGAGATTTATTATAGGTCCTGTGTGAAAATTTTCCTACAAAGCTTTGCCTCTGGAGATACATAATTTTGAGGAAAACCCCTCAGAGCAGTTCCACATCTGTGCTAAGTTTGGTGGCTTCCTCAAGGTACAACTCAAGTGAAATTGCACAGCACAGCATTCTCTCTCTGGACAGTTGTGGCTCCAGTATGCACCATCCACTACAGGAAGAAATCAATGACAAATTCAATATCACCTGAAGTTTCATAGATCCAGAACAAGGACACTAGACATTTCCTCTACCAATTCCAATCATAAAATGACAGTCAAAACTGAACCAGCCAGGTAGTTCATGTCATAGCTTTCCACACAAATAAAGGAAACAGTAAAAAGCTGTACTGGTAAGGACATCGAGATAAAGTTCTACTCCCCGCAGATCATTTCCTATAAGTTAACCTAGACTAGACCCTCACCTCTGGTGACAACACTGGATGTGAACTTTTACTGCATTTCTTTGGGTTTGTTTTTAAAGTTAGCTTTTCCAAGATGTGTACTTAAAAATAATGTCATAAAGCATAATTTAATTGTGTTATAGTTCAGCAACAGTGATACAGTTTCTCAGCATTAGTACTGAAGATCTCCTTACAATACTTATGAAGTCCAAAAAAACCCTTCAGAGATGTTTTAGTAATCTTTTCAGTCAGGCTTTCAAGCTCCGTATGAGTTGGTTTAACTGTTTTGCATACTATACTGCTAATATATTTAACGTACTTATTTATTGGCTAATTCCCTTTAGATTCTATTATGGGTGGAAAAGAGGCAACATTTTTTACAGAGCAAGCCTAATAAAAAACCTTAAGTACACTTAACTTGTAACACTACAGGTCTACGGAGCTTTTAAAGGTTGCAAACCAGATACTTCCGGGGCTTGACAAAGAAAAAAAATTTCCCCAACCAAAAAAAAACTTATCACATAGAGGGCATTTTTTTCACAAGAAGAGATCTTTTCTTGCAGGATCAGTCACAAAAAAGAGAAGTCCAACTGGCCTTGAACTTAATAAGGTTTGCAATGATGTGTTACTACTAGCAATGAGAACACCACTAGCATCAGTAAGAATGATAGCAATGAGGACAAAAATAACATGTCACATTTATATGGTGAATCAAAAAGCTGTCTCTGCCAACCAGTACGGACAGTCTTCACAATTTATTCATGATTCATGGGATATTTAATATCATTTTCTTAAAAACTTAGCCCCCAGTGTTTGTGATGATATTACACCCCTCAGGTTTAATTTTGGAAAGTTTCTATCCCATGAAACTTCTAAGAAACATTTAAAAAATAAACTCTATGCATTCAAGAAAAAAACAAAACAACCCCAAACAACAAAATAATTTTTATTTTTAAAATCTTCACTTTTTAAACTGGTCCCCTGATTTCTGTACTTTTGAAGAGGGATTCAAACGTCAACTTAAGATGTTGCTCAAGGCAGCTGTGTAGACATCAACCCTCCCAGGCAAAAGAAAGGCAGCTGCCAGCAATAATGGTTCCCACTTACACTGCCATACATTTCCTAGGGTAGGACCTCAGCAGGTATCCATCTCTTCTCATCAGCTATTTAGAGGACTTAATTGACCCCTAAAGTTAGATGAGAATTCCTCCACTCAAAGTTCTAAACTAAGACTAAAGTAACAGTTAAATCTCCTAAGCTACACATCAATTATCTAACTCAAAAAACAAGAACAAAACAAAAAAAAACCCAAAATTGTTCAGAAATATTTAAAATTTACGTTTTATTATGATGCATTACTCATATAGGATACATACATTAGGGTATATCCTAATTAAAAAAAACCAATTAATTAATATTCAATTCTAAAGCAGGGCTATGAAATCACTATAATTTTTTATTATTACAAAACCAAAATGATTTCAGGAAAAATGCTTCATCATCTTTTTACCACCACCAGTATAATAGTAGCTACAACAGCCAAGCCACAGAAAGGTTTCATTTCTTGTGCAGGTTATCGTATTGCAATAAACATTTCTAAAATGGCATCCTCAGAAACAACAAACTCCCTTAATTAAGACGACTGCCAAGAACCAATTTCGGTGTAATGAACTACTCTGTGATGTTTCATACGCTCCTGTTCTTACATGACTTCACAAAAAATCAGTATGATTCTCATATAGATTTTTTTGAAGTTACATGCTTTACATTACAATTGTTATTAAAGGCAGTCATTACATAAAATATTGAATCTCTCCAGTTACACTGTATTCTTCTAACATTTTTTTACAAATGAGGGAATCGCTTCACTAGAATAATTCTGTTTCCACCAGGGTTTGCCAGTTCAGAGATACTGCTGTAAGATTACCCAAGAAAATATGAAACCCTCATGGTCTGACCCAGTAACACAGTGCGAGAAAGTCTCTTCCCTCATAGAGCTCTATTATTATACATATTTGCAGCCCATCAGAGAAGGATAACAGTGAGTCACCCACAGTCACTGCCCCAGGGATATGATCCTTTCCTGATGTCAATCACAGCAAATATTCTCTCACTCTTTCCTTTGCAGTAAGGCTGCAATAGCCAGGAGAGTGTTCCGGAATGCAGTTACCACAGAGCCAGAAGAGGTCCTGCTCACTTAGGGTTTAAATGATGTTATAAGAATGCTGTCAAGACAATGTACTACAAACATTTCACCTAAAGGAAAATTTTACTGAAGATCAAGGAGAAAGTTCTAGGGTTCTAGGATGAGTGGTGTACCCCTCTGCTGCTATGCAAAATATATTCTTTGGGACTGAATCAGTAAAAACATCCTCTGCCTTTCCTAAACCCAAGATCGTTGGTTTCATTTTCTACTATGGCAGCCTAACCTAATTGCATATACAAGGAAAAAGAGGGTGGTTGGAGGAGCGGAAGAGGAAACATTGATGCTTACAGCCACAGAATGATAAGACACACATTCACCTGCAATATCTTCCGTGAAACTGTACAGTATTACTCAGTCTGAGGCCTCAATTTGAACTCTTCATAATGATGACAATGATAATAGCAATAATGCAATTGGAACAGTCAACTCCAGCATCTTACGTAGTACTGCTGGAGTCATTAAACTTACCACAAGTTTTTGCTGACATTAGACCAGAGCAGAATCACCTTGGATCAATGGTAAACTTTGGTCTCTGCAAGAATCTTATCAGTAGGAGCATTCAAAATGCTGTTCTCCTAGGTCTTTGTACCTACAGAGCCTATTAACATCAGCTATAAAGACAGCTACCCAGCCAATCATCATACCTGTCTTTGAGACCCATCTTATGTTTAAGTTCCCCAATTTCACAAGGATTTGGGTGTATTTAAAATACATGTACTATGAAACAGAGACTGCATTGTTCACTGAATACAGTTGTTTTCAAATGTTTTTGTGAAGTAAGACATTGCATTACTATTAAGATCCATTATGATTTTCATCATCATTGCTGCTACCGTTATCATTCATTGTTAAAATGAAGTACAGAAATCACATGGGCAAAGAAAATGCTCTAATTGGGAAAAGGTCTATGGACTTTAAATATGCTCCTGTATCTACAGACCTATCTGTCATTACAAATACACTTTGCTTCTATAAATAAAAATTACTTTAACCCAATGATGAAGTTACTACTTCATCAAGGAAGTTAATATGTTTTTCTGAGAATTGTGGATTCAAATGTGTGGACAATAAAGGGAATAGTGCTTATTTCTGTGAATTGTTAACTTCCCAGTTGTTCTGCTCTAACATTAATGCTGTGGAGGTATTGCTTAAGAGGGGTTTTATCATACAAAGAACCATGTCCAGCAAGTAGGACAATACTCCATTTTACTTGTCAATTTCTAGGCTTTATGTGGAATATAAGTTTTTAGATCTTTTTACCTTGTTAATGTCTTAAAAGATTTTGTTTGCAACTATCAGCAAGTATAAAGCTGACATACTCAAGTACATAGAATTATTGTATTTTTTTATTTATGAGGATCTAATCCTGCACCAGGTTTCAGTGACAGAAAACACCTTTAAAAACATACTCTATTTCTCTTGAAATAGAGTTTTAAAGAAATTTAGAGATATTAAAGCAATTTCTGTTACATTCTGTTACTATTACAAGAAAGAGTTTATCTAGATTAAGAAAACAATTCAAGACTAGTTCTGAGTTGCTCCACACATGAGCTAACCTCACTTTTTTTCCCTCATCAAGGTGTGGGTTAATAATCTTTAACTTAGTTTAACTAGGCAAGTTTAATTTTGATGGGCACTGAGTAGGGATGCCAGCTAGGTAAATCAAGGAAAAAAAAATATCCTGGATTTTATCTTGAAAAAAGGTCTAAATTAGATAACACTGCAATTTGTTATCTGAGCTTAGCCTAACTTCAAAGGCATAGCATAGGCCTAATTGAAGACTTATTCTCACACACTTAATGTAGTCCTTTATTTACAGATCACTGACAGGAGAGTGCCAAGCAGTCTATAATAAGCCAATCTGTTTCTGTGAAATAATGTTATATGATAAATAAGACAAGGTTCACTGTAGCTACTTTCTCATTTAGAAAAAAAACAAAATACAAAAATCATGGATTAACAGTATGTATTGAAAACTTTCCCTTTAATAAAGAATCCTTTTTAATGAATTCCTACAGTTACAGGAATGTAATAAAGCATCTGAACCCATAAAAAAAATTAGGTTCTCCCATAAAACTTAAAAATGGACAAACTGATTTGTCTCAAAATTTATAAAAAAATAATTGGACTGAGAATGTACATGCCAAGTTTCCACTTGGAAAGAAATTTTAGGGACTGTTACTATTACAAAACACTGAAAAGGAAGGTTCCTAATGGAAATGCTGACGAAGTCTTTACTTCACCAGTGCTAGCTAGACACATAAATGCTCACAGACACTCTGTAAGAACCTGAAGCTTTCTTTGATAAACTCTGTTTCCGTAACCAAAAATGAATGACCACCTTTCCCAGCTTTTCAGCTCAGTACAGATATAAGCACAGAAATCCCTATCTTGCAAATTTCCTGACTTCCCAGAATAGCTTTGAAGCAGGAATTATTGTAAATCATGAGTGAAGATGTATTATAAGAAGTGCTAATGAGGCATGAATTATACTCTTTACTTTTTTTTAAGAGACCACTCTTTCAAGAGGTCACCATAGCCAAAATATCATTGCAAAGTTAATTTTCTCTTTTCAGGGTAAATTGAAGGCATTTGTTTCAGATTATCTATCCAATACGAGCTGGAGAAATAGCAATCTAATCAAATCATGCATGGTTTTCATTTTCATTACAGTTTAGCAAAAGGTACTATCTGACACTCCAAGAAATCAATGAGATATTTGGGTACAGTAATTTCTGTACAGCTGTAGGCCAAGACCAAATATGAAATGAAACTCACAGTTAATGTAAAATACCTTTAGCCTATGCTGTTCTCAAGATTTTTTCACTAGAGCCTTTCCACAGGGAATCAAACAGCTTACTTCCGATTCACACTTTTCCCTTTTCTGGAAGTGGTTCCCAGTATACTAATCTTTGCCCAGGGGACCAAATCGTGGTCTTTTTAGGACACTTTCCAGATTTAGTCCCATGATTCAAGCCACCATCTGTTTTTAAAGGGGAAAACCCCTCTCTGTGGAAGCATTAACCTGACATTTCTCCAGTCTAGACTAATAATTATGTTAAGGACAGACTGAGTCCATTATCCACATGGAATGAGCAGAGGCTTTGACAAACCAGTAATAATAGGCGTCAGACTAGTCACTGAGGATTGCTTTCTTATAAAAGGGAACTTTAGGCTCATTCAAGGATTTTGCTTCCACTGGGACTGACAAACAGTGTGTTTATTTCCATCAAAGGCAAGGGACTGCATTTAGTGTAGTGCTCATAAAACAGGAAATGGAATGTTGTTCAACAAAGGTTGACCTGCTCCTGTAGATTTTTGTCAACACTGCTTTTGTTCAGAATGGGAAGCAGGGTTCCTCTAATTGTACCATTCCAATTCTTCTCATTGCAGCCTTTTATATATTCAAATGGACACATTCATTTTAAATTGTCTATGCTTTGAAAAAACTGCACAAGTAAAACAAGTGTTGAGAACTGGCATGAAGCTGGTGACCTTCAGTAGAAAAAAAAAGTACAATTCACAGGGTAACAGTTTTGAAATGCAGGTTCCCCAGGCCCCGTTTTATCCGTGGGCTTCAAACAGATTTAACTTTCATTAAGAACACCATGCAAAGAACTTCAGCTAGAAATCAGTCGCAACAACCCATACCGTGGTTATTGATCCTACAAACTGCAGAACTTGGGAATGTGCTCTCCAGTGCCATCTACTGGCACCTAAATCATTAACCGACTGTCTAGCATCTTGTGTACAAAGTACCCACGTCAGAGCTCTGAGCACATATGTAAATACATACTTATTTAGGCTATTCCTATTTTAGTCGTACTCACTTATGAATTCTAGAGTAGGGCAATCCAAGGGTGTCTTTCAGGCTTTTTTTAGAAGGGCATGCTAATGTAATATTTATATAATCATGTTGGCATTCATCTTTACTGCACACAGTTAGACCACCATCCAACATCCACAAGCATTAGTGCAATTCGTTTTGCCAACCTCCGTGAGTCTATCTAGAGCTCTTAAAAAGGTCTTTTCAAGTCAAAAGTGTTAAGCAAAGTACCTGGTTATAGGGAAAACTCTTTATCCCATCTTGAAACAGGCAAGAAGAAAATAGATTTTCAAGCATACTTTATGGACAAAGGAAAATAAACTGCATATAGCACTATTATAAAATATCTGAATTATTTGCTTGCATGTTCCTGCCACATCTCAGAATTGTAAAGAGACTGAGAAGATTGTTATCACCACTTTCCACAGAGAGAAACCAAAAGAGGAAACTAAAATGTGGCTGTTTTTTTCTTACAAGCAAGTAAGTCGCTGAAAAGGGAAAGAAAATATTTCAGGAATTCTCACTTCTACATGCTGTTTTCAGATCACTGTTTAAAACAGCATATTTGAACTGATTGCTTTCATACTAATTCAGGAGGCTGACATCAAGAGATCTGGACAGGCTGGAGCGATGGGCTAAGGCCAACTGTGTGAGTTTCAATAAGGCCAAATGCCAGGTGCTGCACTTGGGCCACAACAACCCCCAGCAGCGCTACAGGCTTGGGGAGGAGTGGCTGGAGAGCTGCCAGTCAGAGAGGGACCTGGGGGTGTTGATTGACAGCCGGCTGAACATGAGCCAGCAGTGTGCCCAGGTGGCCAAGAAGGCCAATGGCATCCTGGCTTGTATCAGCAATAGCATGGCCAGCAGGGACAGGGAAGTGATCTTACCCCTGTACTCGGCACTGGTGAGGCCGCATCTCGATGACTGTGTTCAGTTTTGGGCCCCTCACTACAAAAAGGGCATTGAATTACTCGAGCGTGTCCAGAGAAGGGCAACGAAGCTGGTGAAGGGTCTGGAGCACAGGTCCTACGAGGAGCGGCTGAGGGAACTGGGGCTGTTTAGTCTGGAGAAGAGGAGGCTGAGGGGAGACCTCATCGCCCTCTACAGCTACCTGAAAGGAGGTTGCAGAGAGCTGGGGACGAGTCTCTTTTACCAAGTAACAAGCGATAGGACAAGAGGGAATGGCCTCAAGTTGCGCCAGGGAAGGTTTAGACTGGATATTAGGAAGCATTTCTTTACAGAACAGGTTGTGAGGTGTTGGAATGGGCTGCCCAGGGCAGTGGTGGTGTCCCTGTCCCTGAAGGTGTTTAAGAGTCAGGTTGACATAGCGCTGAGGGATATGGTGTAGTTGGGAACTATCAGTGTTAGGTCAATAGTTGGACTTAGATGATCTCCAAGGTCTTTTCCAAGATGATTCTGTGATTTTGAAATAGCTGCATACAAATGTCTAATGAAGGATAAATTTACAACCCCTTTGGAAAACACTGTTGATATCTTAACTTTGCTCTTATTTCTGACATAGCTCTGCAGTTACCTTCATTTGTAGTATAAATTCCTGTCATAAATTAACACTACAGAACGAAGCACAGTCAGTTTCATACACAGCCATATGAAATGGTCCCTGCCAATGACCACTGTCAGTCTTCAGCTATCCACTTAGTTTCATGTTTGGCTTTCTTTCAATAAGGAAAATATATCTAATATTAAAATACCTAAAAAGCTACAAGCATAATAAAAAATAGTATTATTATAATTTACATGGTCTGTGTTCTTCGCTCCTATGCTGCAAATAGGTTCAAAAACATAATTCTGCTTGTAACCACTATTCAGTTTTATAGTGTTTTTGTAACAAAAAAAGCTCAAGAATTCAAAGTGATGTTTTTCTCTCTTCTGTTCTCCAAGTTAACTAACAGGAAGTAACAATCCTAAGGCTGATCTTATTTAGAGGGTAGTGATACCAAAAGTTGATGCAAAGGAGACAAAAGAAAAAAAAACCTCAAAGATGATGTAAAAAAAGCAAAGGAGAAGACCCTGAAGCTCTTGAAGACCTGCCCTAATGCTAATATCTATTGTAAGAAATGGACATCACTGAAACAAGAAAAAAAAATCAGGAAAGATCATCTAGCCAAATAGCTTTGTCTTCCTCAAGATGAAAAGCAGTGTGCTACAGCCCTTATAGAAGGGCAATAATTGGTGTGTTGGGAACATCCAGTGCCCTTCCATTCACTGGCCAAAAGAGGACTGAGCTTCTGTTACACCAGCTAACCCTTCCCAACAGCATTAGCATGGACTCTTATCAGAGTACTGCCTCTCAATCACTTTCAGCATGCACTCAGGCTTAAGAAAGTGACACTTGCCACAGCACAGCGTTTTCTACATTACCCCCAGTGAACTAGGAACGAACCATCCCACAGTTCAGCTGCTAGTAAAGTAAGATCACTGGGAATGCAGAACAACTGTTTGCACTGTGACAAAGCTAAACTAGATGGTGCCATTTGGTGAGGTTACCTCTGAGGAAGTGCAGGGTCAGGGCTGTGACTGCAATGTCAGGCAGACTGGAAACATGACCAGAGCACTGCACAGCTTCCTTCTGTCTAGCTCACCACACACTTCTCCATTAAGAAATAATGCCTGTTACAATTTGGCCTTAACAGGCTTTGTCAGTTTGAACTCAAAATTAAACTGTACACATTTTAAATAGGGTCTTGCTGCTGTACAAATATAAGTATTTCATTATTAATGTATTTCTCAAGACTATATGAATCTCTTCTTGAAATTGCTCAAGTCATGATCTGGGGATATCTTTTTTGCAATAGTAAGCTTTGTTCCTGGTAGGTAAACTCCCCTGTTCAAGAAAAAACATTATACATGCCCTCCCAGTACTAACAGTCCATTACTATTTCTGCCACCACAGAAAATGAGCAAAGAAAGTTACTAGCCTGTGATTTGGAAACTCCCTTGTCTACCATAAGCTGTCTGGCTGTAAGCACAGCTCTCCTGCAGGCTCTGCTCCTCATTTGTGAAGCAGAGATAATAGCAACTCCTTGCTTGCTTCACAATAGTATGAAGTTAAACACAATAAACCCTCAGGAACACTGTGGCCATAAGAAGAGTAAAGCAGCAAAGGCAAAAACTCAGGGCATATTTATTTTGCTGGCAAAGCACTGCTCTCAGAGCAGTAAGGCAAACACATCCATGGTGTAATGACAGGTAGGGTTGCAAGTGATATGTATTTGGGCTGTTGCTTTTAACTGGTATTGTTTCTGTTGCTAGCTTTTCAGGACACTGCAATCAAATAATTATTGTTTCCTTGGTTGCCAACTATTTTTCTTTTATTAGTAATACCGACCTTTGTTTATTCTTCTTCCTCCCATGGGAAATTTCAACACGCCTCCAGAAGGGATGTTGTATGACTCTCATTTATAATGGGATCACTCCCTTTCTTCCCATGGGAGGCTTTCTCTTTCCATTTTTTCCCCCCCTCTGTATTTGTAGATGGGGACACCAAGTCAAATCTATGCTGTGTTCACATTCATGTGATCTGAACAAGACGAACAGATCAGCAGTTCTCACACATTTGCCTAGGAGACGTACAGCTAAAGAGAATTCATCTCAGACACCATTCCATTTAAACTGTTTAGCATTCATTCTGGCAACAGTAGCAACAGACCATATAGGAAACTAGTACCAAAAATACATTTTTGTGTTTTTTTCTTTCCTCGATGCACTGAGTGTTTTCTGGGGTTTTGTATCCTTCATTCTTTGTTTTTTTGCTCTTCACTTCCTACTTTTCTCACCACGCTCATTCCTTTCTCACCAATGCATGCATTTTACTATCTGTCCCCAATCTTACTCATTCACAGCTTATTTCTTGGTGTGGTTTTGTCCTCTTTAGTTACCCTTCCACATGCCCCACCTTATCATCCTCTTTCAGGTACTTAGTTTATTTTGCCTTCTTATTGTGAACTACTACCCTTTGTCATAGAAAATCCTTTTCTTTCACTAGGTCATCATGTACTACTGTCACACTCATTTGTAGCCCCCAGCTCCACTACTGGCAACCCTGCTGATGACAGATGTCTCACAATCAGCTGCAAGTCTGCTCTTGGCTCCATGCCTGAGGGAAGCTCCAGATTTTTTTCACATTTGCTCTTTGCAGCAGCACTTTTATACAGATGCAGCAAAGTCACCTTTTCCTGAAGTACAGCTACTTAGAGAATTCCATATCCCTCTACACCACCAAGACTGAATACCTGTAGAAACAGCTTGAGAAAAATTGCAGACAATGCTATCCAGTGGGGTGAGTAAGCATGGATGGCATTTTGCCCTGGGAGTCTTGTTTTGAGCAGTCAGAGCATGTCAGTACATTTCATTGCCTAATACACACAGCAGGAGCTCTGGACTTGAGCGTGCAGATGAACCTTCATCATACCAACACTAAGCTACATATATCCTCCCCCACCATCTACTGCAATACTTTCATCTCTTCCCATGCCTCCTGTGTCATTCAAACTCAGTATTACCTTCCCCCACTCATTTCTTCTACTTACCTTTGACAAGCAAGAAAGACTACATGATTGTCCAATAAGGAGCTAAATGAAGAGAGTCTAGGGCATGCTAACTCATCAACCAACTAGCAGGAAAGTCTACAAATTCAGATTGGCTAGATATTCCAATGTTACACGCATTCAGATTGGCCCGGTGCCTATCTATCAGAAGCTGGCAGACAAATACCACACTCTTCTAGCCTGCAAAAAAATGGCTTAAGGGGCAATGTCTGTATAGATCCAATATACAAAGTAATTGTGCCAACTTTTCGCCTGTGTTTTCCACAATATCTATGTGCTCCTGAGCAAAGAAGCTAACACCAAAGGACTTGCTAACTCAGCTCTACGTGATGTTACTGGCTACGTCTGCATTAGCAAGCAGTATTTGCAACAGAAAGCCTGTGAACCAAGACAGTGGCTGCTGAGAACTGGATGCCCACGCTACATACTTCTGCGACGTGCATTAGCTCTAGACCAGTCCTGCAGACTGAAACCCCAATAGCTGATGGAGTCCTAGAATATATCATCTGATCCACAGAAACACAGAATGGTTCAGGCTGGAAGGGACCTCTAGAGGTCATCTTGTCCAACCTGCCCTGTTCAAGCAGGGTCACCTAGAGCTAGTTGCCCAGGACCACATCCAGAATATCTCCAATGATGGAGACTCTACAGCCTCTCCAGACAATCTGTAGCAGTACTGGGTAACCCTCACACTAAAAAAAGTGTTTATGTTCAAACAGTACCTACCATATTTTAGTTTTTATTTTAGACTTAAGCCTTATCCAAAAAGAATCCAGTTTACCTGGTCTGAGACCGCTCCAATGCAATCAAATTGATATTCAAGAGATTTGCTTCAACAGCAAAAACACAAGCCTTTATCATTGCTGAAATGCTACTGTAGA
Organism: Strix aluco; assembly: GCF_031877795.1. Taxonomy (NCBI): domain Eukaryota; kingdom Metazoa; phylum Chordata; class Aves; order Strigiformes; family Strigidae; genus Strix; species Strix aluco. The sequence goes on from NC_133932.1 coordinate 74,728,285, forward strand.
TTCACTCACTGGTTCTTCTACTACAACCATGTTCTACCACCTTTATTCACACTCAGCAGTGCCTGACTTCAGAAAGTGGTGTTTAATATAGTATTTCTTTAAATGTTTTAACATGGTATGGGCAAGTTTTTTTTCTTCTTCCTTAGCTGCTTCCCCATCTCCAAAAACAGGACACAAAGTAATATACAGAGAAACTGTCTAAACACAAATATACCACCATACTATACGTTGGAATGGTTTAAACCATACAAGGATATGCTTCATCCATTCAAAACTTGGTAATAATGCAAATAAGAGATAATCGAGAAAGACTGGTGCATTCCCTTCGACATTTACTTTGTTTCCCACATTATGAATTCTTGGGATATAATCTCAGTAAATTAGCATCTGTGATAGAAACCTGAAAACAACTTTCTCAAATTTGTATGCCAACACAAAACACTGTCCATGACCACTAACCACATAGACGTTAATGTCATCTGTATCCCTGAAGAAGTACATATAGGCATTAGATAGTCTATGCATTTAGAGCCTATCCTGCTCTAACATGCCATTTTAGACAGACCCAAAGGAACCAGGCTGTAAGCCCATTTTGAAATCAATGCACAGCAGGGCTGATGGCAGATGAAATACACTGTACACAGACTCTACAGAGTGTATAGCTGTGTACAGCATGGCACTACACTATGTAAGCAGTGGGTTCGATGATATGCATGCCGAGGGTGCCCAGCGTCAGAGCTTTGTGATCGATCAAGACAGCCCTGTTCTAGTACTGCTGAAGTCAGGGTTATGATTACAGCTCTGTGGCAGATTAGCTGGGACACCAAAGTCAGCCAGATCACTCATGAAAATTCAATTCAGTTTGACCTGCGCAATTGCTATCGCTGCAGTTCAAAAATTATCAAATTATTTGCAGACAAGTACTACTAATATAATTTAGAAATAAAAGACATGAGGAACAATAATAGAGTCAAACAACACATGCCACAACACTTTCTATGTCTTCCAAAAAGAGTGGAGAAGAGACATTCTAATGAAAACTCCCAGAAGGATGGACTTAAAAATGTCTATTTTCTCTCTAGTATTTTGTTTCTCTTCAAATCATTAGGAAAGACCTCTACAAGTATAGTCTCTCACTTTTGCCATTTTAACGAGATTTTCACAAAAACTTTTTAAAAAAAGTCTGAAAGCTTCTGTTAAAATTAAACTGTATAATAAAACTGCATCATGCCCAAATGCTTTATTCCTTCAACCTTTAACCTAGCTAGTCAGGGAAATGAATTAATGAATCAACCTGCAAAATGAAGTGCTACTTTTATGAACACAGGAGCAGAGTCTGGCACTCTGAAGACTTCCTGCTAAACTGGCTTGCCCGTATAGACAGCATATTTGTCTTATACTTTTTAACGAAACATTTTAGAAAAGTAATAATTGTAATTTTCTGCCCATTAATATGTGCAAAATTTAAAATTAAAGTTCATCAATCTGCATGGTGGGAAGAAAAAAAGGTTTAATCCAACATTTTTTTGATAAAATTTTAACAGAATAGCTGTTAACATTCAAAAATGCTTCAGGGTCAATTCCCATTAATTGTGGTAGCATTGTTTTAATTTTTAAGTGTAGTTAGGATGCTTTTCCCATACCTGCAACCCTATTTTTATCATAAACAAGTTGCTTCTTGACTACTTTTCAAAAAAAAAAAGTAATTACTCCCAGTCAATTTTCATATTCATACAGAAAAAGTAGCACTGCTAGACACATCAGTGTGTTTAAAGAAATCAGGGTGGAAAAAAAACAGAAAAAATTCTGGTTACAAACAAAACACGCAAAATATTCTGGATATAAAATTTCCACAGGCAGTACTTCATCCAAAAATGTTCTCAAAATTAAACAAGAATTAGGAACTCATAAAATACACATGCTAACTAGGAGTCACCAAGCCAAGCGGAAATGCTGTACAGGAAGGTGTGGCCGTTGCCCTGTGAAAGCCAAGGTGTCTGAGTCAGCACCGCAAGGGTGGCATCTTCATCTGTTTAGGAGCCAAAAAGCAGAGTCCTCTCCTGAGGGCTGTGCCTACAGTAGCCTTTGAAGACCTGAGCATGGCTCACCCCTTTGGAAACACAGCTGCCGTGGGAGGGGGCATGTTGTGCAACACCCAGGCAGTTACAGCACCTGCCAAGTTTTGTGCTCTAGCTCTCAAGATTAGCCCTGTTTCTCATGATTATTTAACAAAATTCAAAACCAGTCTTTTGAATAGACTTAATTCCAGGGTAACTTGCTCCCCTCCTTCCAAAGTACCACAGCCATTAGGTTACAACCATGTTGCTTCCTGCATCTGAACATGTTTATTTTGTATTTTGTTAAATCCACTCGGTTTCAACTGAGGAAGCAGAAGGGGACTTTGCCCCTAACTCCCTTCTCACCTTCCTCCAGCCTAGACACTGGCCTGGTGATTAACATACTGTCGTGGGAAGGAAAACACATTGATGTGAATGAGGACACACCTGAATCCGATTTTCTTGCTTGTCCAACTAGTCTAATCACTATGCTAATGACTGGATCATGGGCAACCTGGTTTTGAATAACAGTGTCCATTGCTACTCTGGTTTGGTTTGTTGTTGTTTTATTAAAAGGAATTATCCAAGCATTCGCATTGGATCACTCCCTCATGAGGCTTAGATGACACCTCAACTAACTCCTGATTGGCTTACATCCCTAGTTACACATTTCAAACACTGCAATTGTTATGAAGCGTTATGCTCAGAACATGCCTACAGAGTTAGAGTAGCTCCATGATTATGCAGCTGTTGAAGAAGGTTGGTTGGACTTTTATTACTGTCAGTCTTCGATGAACCAAGTCTTAGGTCCAGATACAAATACTTAGATATTAAATATACATACTTCATATAATATCAATGATTTAAAAAAAATATTCACTGAGAAAAAGGCATATCACTATGGATACACAGCTTGCAGATCAGCGTCTCAAGTTGTGATCAAAACTTATATTCACCACTTTGTGTTCAAGAGCTTTTGTTTAGGACCTAAATGGACTACGCAATGTGAACTAAACATGCAAATGAACATTCCTTTTCCCTTCTTCCATGCAGAAAGAAGTATTCCAAATATTAAAAAAAGTGTTAAGTGGATATACACAAAGTCATAAAATATCCTCTGACATTGATAATGAATGCCATTTTAAAATTCCCATGTTGATTATGATTTGGCAATTTTACTTTCTAAAACTAAATCACTTGGGAATGAAAATAGATACTGTTTTAAAATTAATTTGATTATCATATATCCACACACTAATCCCGATTACTCAAGCTGTGCCGTTTTTCATACCCAAATTACATAACTTTCAACAGCATACTGTTCAGTATTGTTCATTTTCCAAGGATATGATTAACATCTGAACCTATGGAAAAGAGAAGTATTTTAGTTAATAACTATACTTATGTATACAACTTACCCAGCCTTTCTGTATAGGTACAATATGAAAACCCTTTCCATTTATTTAATTTCTCATTGTACAGGGTTTCCTCTCCATTCTTTCAATTAAACTTTTTTTTCCCCTTTTCAAAGGAGTCCTTGCAGCAGCAGCAGTTTTAATGACTTATTCTTCAAAGTTTTAGAAAAGATACTTCCCTTTCTGCCTGTTCCATGTTCCTGCCATGCCTTCCTCACAGCTGTTCTGCTGGTCTCCCAGACACCTCATCTCCCCTACCTCTGCAGCTTAGCAGCTCAGAACTCCATAGCGCTGCTAAAAGAGAAACAAAGCAGCTGACAGAAAATGCACAAGCAAAACAAGCAACTTGGCATTAGGTGTAAAAAAAAAAAAAGTGATTAAGTATACAACTTCTACACCTGCATAGCTTCAGTGATCTAGGTAACATGAATCACAGCACTGACTCATACTTTAAAAAAAAACCCAACCAACCAAACACCAAACCCTGTATACATTGTTTCTGACCTTGTAATAAACTCAGGCTGAAATAGCTACTCTGAAAGAACCAACACAGATTTAAACGACTTTTTTTTCCCCTTCCAAAAATTTAGCTCTTCTGTGCTACTCCTGCCCTCTTACTATTGTGAGCCAGACAACAGTAAATTATATACCAAACACCTTACACTATTATGCTCTTGCTTTCTTTCTTTGCTTACCCTCCAGAGTTCTTCCATTTTAGACCTATTACAAAGATCTTACATCCAGCTGTGCCACACTAACACAAACCAAAGTAATCCACCTTTAATCTCCCAAAGTTTCCTCTTGACCCAGCTAATGACAAAAGTGGTGGTCTAAGTGAAAGCAGGTATGATATGGAGATTATCAGAACACGGTATCTCCACAGGGCTACCCCCAAATGCCTACAGGTTGAGAGATTTCATGTGACGATAGCAGCCAAGGCAAAGAAGGGTGAGGTGCTTTAATTATGCTATCATTTGGTTGTCAAATAAGGTGTTTTCCAACTCTAAGGCAACTGTTTTAAGAAGCAAATTATGCATTTTAATATACTGATATATATTAAAATGGAAAAAAAATAATGCAAAACCACGAGTGCATGGAAATGAAGTATGGCTACCAAACTATGAATAATACATGGCATTTACATGTGATTAAAAACTAAAAAGTTCTAATATTATTTAATCCAGAAAAAAAATACACAAATTTAATGAAACACTGAAAATTTTGAAAGGGATCTGACATGAGAATTTACCATTTTCTTTTGCAATTAACTGAAAACAAGAAATGAAATTATTTAATGAAACAAGGTTCTTAAATTTAGTATTAAAACTTCCTTTGGTACTGTAATTCTATCAATTGTAATTACATCTCAAAGAAAAAAATCCTAAGTATTAATATTTTATTACTATTAAGCTAGGAAAAATAAAGAGATAGGATAAAAAAAACCTACCAAACATCAAAGTGAAAAAGAAATCATAGATAGGAATGTTGTTCTACCAATTTGTCAGCTCTCAGGAATTTATTTTTATAAGAGGAATACAAGCTTTTTCCAAAAGTACCAGAATTTAGTCCTCAAAAATAACAAAGTAAATTGAGTAATGACCTTAACCTAGTATAGGTATTAAAAGCTCGTGCTCTTATTAATTCAGAAGTTTAAAAAAAACTGAGACGGAGCAATACAATAATGGATTTGGGAAAAATATTTAATTATACCATATTACATAATTTCTTAATTCCACACAATCTATCATCATGAATTGTTCTTGTAAAATATTGTATACTGCATTTTATAGCTCTGATGAATCAGTATTACCAAATAGAAACAGAATTCTGCAATTCAAATTGATACTTCTTCAGACAGCCAAGGTGCTAAATATAGGTCCTGTTAATAGTGATTTACCAAGGAGAAAACTCATGGTGAATAATTTAAAAACTAATTTATACTTATGACTGTAAAACAATTAGTGATGTCCCTTTTTTTTTTTTTGTTCTACATTCTAGGTCAGGTTTGGTACATCCTATATGAAATGTAGTATTAATAAAATCATGACAGAACTTTTAACTAGAACCTGTTGCATCATATGAATTTAAAAGCTCCAGTATTCAATTGTAGCCCAGTTGCTGTAGAAATTATGCCAGCTGGAAACTCACCTACCCGGTCTGCAGCTAAGAAGATCTGATTGTCAACTTCCTTCTTTACCTTCCTTGCATGAACTTCCCCAAGGCTAGAGACAAACAAGGGTGCTCAGGGTCTGTGACTCTTGAACTCCTGCCATGCAGGTTTCGCAATTACTCTGCTGTTACTTGCAAAGTGGTCTGTCAGAAAGATGCTTTATTTATTTTTGGTACTAATCAGAGTAAGTCTGAATTTCAACATAAGAAAGTTGTCCTTCAAGAAAAATAAGCCAGACAAAAGACTTCGATGAAAAGACCTTTAGTTGAAGTTGGATTTTGTCCAGTGACTAAAGGAATGTTTTGCAAAACATACTTAAACGTACTAAAAATGTAGAGATATTTTTTAAAAAGCACAAATTGTGAAAGACATAAAGGAGCTGATTACCACTGGAAGAGCAGGCTTAACAATCTATAGTTTGCGCCAATTCACCTAGAATCAGGAATAACATCAATTGCAAATTTTGTTATGGCAGAAAAGACTAACAATTACATGGCAGAACTGGGATAAAAACCTTGTACAGAGATGCCTACTGTTAGTTCATACTTTCTGCATGACCTGAAGCTGCTTCCTTTGCCAACATGCCCATTTGTTAACAAAGGACAATAACATGTACAGGTAAACTCTCCCTACTGTCAAAACAGCCATTCACTGTGCCACCTTAGAGAGCAGTACAAGGAAATAGATCCCAGTGACTCTGTGGTTCAACAGAGGACTCAGAAAAAAAAAGTGCTCACAATTTATTGGGGGCTTTAATTGTTTTTCATAACTTCTTAATCTTCAGTGGTACATACCCTCTGCCCCCTATGTCAAAACAAAACACAAACAAGAAGAATCAAAGCTTGAAAAAATTAAAGAAAAATACGGCAATTCCTCCTCTGTGGAGCAGGGCGGCACCGGAGGCGGGGCCGCTCGCGCAGGCCGCAGCTCCCCGGGCAGCACACCGCAGGGAAACGGGCCGAGGGGACCCCACGGACAGAGCGTTCGCGCGGGGCGCGCACTAGGGAAACACCCACAGGTGGCACTGCAGCCCCGGCCTGGCCCTTACACGCCTCCCGAGGCGGCCTCCCAGGCTGGATGGGCCTCCAAAAGCCCAAAGCCCCCCACGCCTTCCCCTCCTAAGCCGCCCCCCCACACCCACAACTCCTCGGGCTCTTCAGGAGGCTGCCCTCACCGCGGCCGGGCCCAAGCACGACCGGCCCCGCTGCACTAACGGCAAACGGACCTACGGCGCGGCAAGTACAGCGCCGCTGCGAGGGACGCCGGCGGGCGGAGCAGCTCGCGGCCCACCCCCGAAAGCCCGACCCGGGCGCCCTTAACCGCCCCGGTCCCAAGCAACCTCCCCGACACGCCGCGACGCCCAAGCGCCCGCCGCGCGCATGCGCAGAGCGAAGAGCTGCCTGCCGGGGTTTCCTCCTCGAGCAGCGCTGGCCATTGGCTGCCGAACATTACCGAGCGCTTTCGTGCTCCTCCGGCGCGACGCCGAAGGCGGCGGAGCAAACGGCTGGAGCGCGGCGCAGTGCATTGTGGGGCGGAAGAAGAGAGTCACCGCTCTGCTAGGGCCGCCATCTTGCCTGCGTCCGGACTTGCTCCCGCTTTCGGGGCCTGCTCCTTCTCCTCGCAGCGCAAAGCGGTGGAAAGAGAGAGGACAAGGGGCCCGCCCGGGCGGTGCTGATGCGTGCAGAGCCTCCTCGCACTTCTCTCGGGCGCCGCTAGCGAAGGGGGCGGGGGTGGTCGGGCGGTCGCCGGCGCGGCCTCCTCTTCTGCCGGGATGGGCCGGTCCCGCAGCCGGAGCTCGTCCCGCTCCAAGCACACCAAGAGCTCCAAGCACAACAAGAAGAACCGGAGCCGATCGCGGTCCCGCTCCCGGGAGAAGGAGCGGGCGCGGAAGCGCTCCAAGTCCCGGGAGAGTAAGCGGAACCGGCGCCGGGAGTCTCGCTCCCGCTCCCGCTCCAACACGGCCCCCTCCTCCCGCCGCGACCGGGAACGGGAGCGCGATCGCGCCTCCTCCCCGCCCGACCGCATCGACATTTTCGGGCGCACGGTGAGCAAGCGCAGCAGCCTGGACGAGAAGCAGAAGCGGGAGGAGGAAGAGAAAAAAGCGGAGTTCGAGCGGCAGCGGAAAATGTGAGCTCCGGGGCCGGGCTGGGGGCGGCAGGGCGGGGGGTGAGGGGAACGGGGAGGAAGGGCGCCCTGGTGCCTTTCTCTCCGCGTCTTCCTCCTCCAGACAAGGGCTGCCTGCGTCTGGGTTAAAGGCGTTTAGGCCCTCGCTGAGGCCTAACCTCTGCCTGTTTTCCCGCCATCCTTCCCTTTCCTAAAGCCTCGCTGCCTCGGGGGGGGTTAGAGGCCGCCCCCGCGGAGTGCGGGCCTCCTGCGCGCTGCCTCCCCGTCCGCCGGCGCTGCTCGCTCCCCATCTGCCGCGACTCCCCAGCTCTGCGCGGAAACTTCCCTCTGCGGCGGCCTCCGCGCCGAGGAGGCTTTGTGCAGCGCTGCCACACCGCCCGCCCCTCCCCTTTGTTGCGTGGAGCTTGTTAGGCGTCGAGCGGAGGCATCGGGAGTTGCTCGGCTTTTAAGGAATGCTATGCAACGACTGTATTAATGCTGAGGGGTTTTTATATTTTCCTGCCGAATGGGACAGTGAGAGATCCGGTGACCTGTTTCATTTGAAACCTTTCTCAGTTTTCATTGTGGGGGATGTGGTTATTTATAAAGTCTATAGAGATAGATAAATTCTATCTTCATGAACATTCAATGTGCATTAAGATGTTTAACAATATTGTTAAGTTATGAGAGAGACCTTTGTGCAACAGAGATAACAATGGTTTTAACAGTTGTGGTAAAGTGATTCTTGTTCTTTGAATGTTACCCTTGCTCACTGGAGCACTGAATCCAGAAATAGCACTTGTTTGGACATGTGAAGCCAAGTAGTTCTGTTAGTTCCAAGGTGGAGCTTTGAGTTTTATTTCAGCGTTATTCTAATGAAATACTAACTGTACTTCAGAAGGCTTGATCACCTGAGTTGTCATTGTCATTTTTGTTTGTCAATAATCTTCACTAGCTTCAGAATTTGACAAGATGTCATCGTAAACACCATAACATAAACATCACGTGAAAATGTTGAAGGCTTTTTGAGTCACTGATCCTAATTTTGTGGTTTATAGTTTTATTCAGTGCCTACATTAATAAAAATATTCTGTGCATATCTGCTATTAGTGGGGAATTGGAATGTGCTTAACAATTTCAGAATACAGTGAATAGTTTATCCTAGTATTCTGGAGCTGGTTTAGTTCATAAGTAAGTTTTCTATATAAGCGTTGAAATTTTAAAATACTCATGACCTATAGGAGGAATATGACATTTGAGTGATATTGGCAACAGAAAAGTCAACTTTCGAGGGAGAAATAATATTGGAAACGATTGGGTATAGAATTTTGATGCTTCTGGAATACACTTTAAATTTCAAAAAGAAAAAACAATAAAATTTAATAGAGTAGAAAACTATGGTATTTGAGTAAATCGTCTGTACATTTTATATATGTTAGTGTATACTCATGTTCATGGAAGAAGTAAGTACTTTCTTGCTGACTGAATTAACTAGTAGACAGTTCATAAAGTGATTTTCTTGTGTCCAAATCTTAATACATAGCCTAGCTTCTGCTTTTTCTTGTAGTGCTAGTTTTCTATGACGGTCTTGCAAATATGACGGGTTTTTTTTCTCAGAAATCTTCTGAAATGTAATCAGTTTCTTTTCTGCAGATCTTATAAAATTAATCTTTAGGAAGTAAATAAGAGCATACTAAAACTACTTTTACATTAATGACTTATCTGTTACTCAGTAGGTCAGGATGATAAATTTACACCTGTATATAAAAAACTGTAAGTTCATGTGATTTAAAAAAAATTAATAGTTGGTATAAAGTACAGAATAGATCATTGAGATTTCTATCTGGTTATAATTTATTTTCTTGATAAACTCGAAGTCATTATATATATTATTATATATTTGTAATATTGTCATTGCCTATGAATGTGAAAAGATATATTTGCTTGGTGTAATTAAATTTTAATGGAATTTGTTGGAGTGAGAAAAATGAAACCTGTGCAGGCCCAGTGCTTAATTTGAGTATGTCATCAATTGCTGAGGGTATTTGAAAACTTACTTCAGACATGAGTGTCGGGATTTTTTGTAGCTACGGTACTATATTCAATTAGTTAACTTTTATTCTGGATTTCCCTGATGTTAAACATAAAGCTAAAATGGTTGAATAAAACGCAGGAATATGAGCTTTCTGAAAAATTATTTCTGTAGAATAGCCTCTTATCTATGCTAAGCTGTATCAGTACAGGACAGTGAGAGTACTTGCTGCTGAATAAATACTCATAAGAGGGAAGAAAAACCTTTGCAAATAAAAGAGTATTTAGTATCTAAAGGATGTTTAAAAATTTGTCCAGAAAGGATAGTAGGTAGTGGGTTGGCAGAGACACACTAACAGAATGGGGTTGATGTGTTTTTCTGGATGGTGATGGTGGTCTAGGTAAAATCGCCTCAGGATATTTTGTGTTGCTTTAGGAAAAGTGAATGTTGGCCTAATGTGCCACCAGATAAGCTTGCTATCTCTTGAGGAACATAATATAAATAGAATTTGTCTTCTGGGGCTGAATGTTTTAAGTTGAGGGTTCCAAAACTTTTGCTGAAGGAGATAGACTATGCACTTGTTTCAGTACACTTTTGAAGAGAAGGTACATGAACAAGGGAAATCAGAATTCACCTTGGTATTTCACATGTTTATCTAGATCAGTAATCCATACTTCATTATTTCCTATTGCATGTTTGCAAATTGTACACTGGGAAATCTAAAAGTTAGTAAATCCTGTAACGTTTTTTTTAATGAATTCTTATGTCACTCAATATAAAGAAGATAGGATAATGCAAACATTATGAAAATGACAGGATATTAGGATATTACAACAATAGTAGTTACTCTAAATCATGGACTTCTGGTGCTGACAGGCCAGAAGATGAATTTACAAGATTGCTATTACTTTATGGATTACTTAAAATGAAAGTTCGATTTCAAGGTTAAAAAGACCAACCTTCTCCCCAAAACCCATAATAATTTTAAATAGTACTATATGAAACATACCTATACAGTATTCACTTTTATTGGTCTTTGGATATCTACTTGCCATATTGTCCTTGTGATTACTACCTGGAAGACTATTTTTTTTTTCTTCATTTGGTAATAAACCTGAGAATTGATCTGATCTTTTTGTATCCTTTTTAATGGAAAGTTAAAACAGTGTTCAGGCTAAATGATAATGCTGCTGTTAAACAAAAATAAAGACAAGAAGACATTTGAAAATACTTGTGAAATTCAGAACATGGAAAACTGGAAAGTTTGCTAGGATTTATTTAGCACTTGGTGTATTTTATTTTGGATAATTAAGGTAGTAACAGAGTGCTGCAATAAAGAAGTTAAGGAGAGCTGAGATATTTGAAGTTGGATAAGGTAAATGATTGGATAACTAGATTACAGATACAATACCTGGAATTCTTGTTAAAATATTCAGATCACAAATTCTGTTGCTTCTGTGTTCTGTTTTAGTTATTAGACATGTTTGGTGCCTCTGAGGTGCTGTTTTTAAAACAAGATTTTACAGGATATTATTGCTACATATGGCTTAAAATTGAGACCATTTAATTCCTGAAGGGTGAGGAATGGCCGAAGTTGGGTGGGCTCTTTTTTTTTATTCTCCCCTAAAAATGATCAAGATGTAGTATGATAAGCTGTTGTCTTAAACTTAGGTCTCTTGAGATAAGATGGAGAGATGCTAAATATAGTATGGTCTGAATGGGTTCCATGTGATAGGAACACTGATTGCCTGAATATTTGCTTTCCTTAAATGTAGGGCAAAACATTATTTAAATATATGATCTGTGTGTATAAGGTATAAAACTGGTTAAAAGTGATTCAGTAAGTGGCTGATGCTGTGTTTTTGAAAGTTTCTTTCAGTGCAACTATTCTTTACTGATTAAAAAGGTAATCCTCATGTTTGCATTTTGTAGTCGTCAACAAGAAATTGAAGAGAAACTCATAGAGGAAGAAACTGCTCGAAGAGTGGAAGAGCTTGTGGCTAAACGTGTGGAAGAAGAGTTGGAGAAAAGGAAGGATGAGATTGAGCGAGAGGTTCTCCGCAGGGTGGAGGAGGCTAAGCGCATCATGGAAAAACAGTTGCTCGAAGAACTCGAGCGACAGCGACAAGCTGAACTTGCAGCACAAAAAGCCAGAGAGGTAACGCTCGGTCGTTTGGAAAGTAGAGACAGTCCATGGCAAAACTTTCAGTGTCGGTTTGTGCTTCCTGTTCGGTTCAGAAAGAGATGGAATACAGCAAATCTAATTCCCTTCTCGTATAAACTTGCATTGCTACGAAACTTAATTTCTAGCCTATTCAGAGGAGCTCACTGATACTTAAACAGTTATTCTCCTAAAACCTGAACAAGGATACTTGATTTTTAATGGAACTGACCTACATATTTCAGAATTGTTTGAAACTTTTGCCATGGCTGCAGGATTTATCAGCGGTCCTTTCATTTTTGGGGAAGGGTATTGAAAATCTGTAATTATGTATCCTTCATTTGTTTCATTTTGTTTACCTAGACTGTAAGAGGCTGTTGCCTTCAGTCAGGCAAAAAGCAGGGTCCAGCAGCGAGCTGCAGTACCTGTCTTTAACAAATAGGTTTCTTACTCTTCATTTAAAATGAACAGTTTCCTTGAGCATACATTGGACTAATTCTGGGACTTCGAGCATAAACCCATCCACGTCTTCACGAAGGATCTATGTCCAAATCATTATATCCATTTTTAATAACTACTAACAACTCCTTTTTTTTCCCTAGAAGTTATAAAAGAGCAGGTTGCCCTTGTCTGAAGTCAAGCTGAACATGTGACTTGGGTTTTGGTTTTTTTGTTTGGTTTTTTTGGTTTTTTTAATCAGCAGCTGGAGCAGAAGCTGAAAATGTCTTTCTGTGAGACAGTAATTTGCTACTAAAGGCTTTGATGCCTGCCTGCACCAATCATTCCAGGATCCAGAAATTTCAAGACAAACTTTAAACTGTAAAGGAAATTTGTGCTAAATAGTCCTAGGTCTCAAATGCCTTTTTCACTCTGTACCTCCTACACAGTTTATTTTAAATTGATATTTTGATTGGCTCACAAAAGGAAAGACAGTAGCAGTGAATTTTTCCCCTTCATACTAAATGTGACTTGTCTGTCACATCATAGCTTTAAATTAAAACAAAAAACAAACCCTCGAACGCTGAATTACAACAAATATTAAAAATATTAAACCTGTTTGCAAATTCTAACCTTACTATGAAAGAATTTAGGTTGAATTTAGATGTCTGTAGTCAGAAAGTGCTTCATGTATAGAGGTTTTCATTTGATCAGATGGATTTTTTTTTTTAACGTATTTTTGCTATTGTCACGTGATGAGGAGAAGTCCCATCAATTCTTTTTAAGACAGAATAAACTTCCATGCCTGGAGTGAAGAGTGCTAGCTAGTAGCTGGTTACTAGTCATAGTAAGAAGTTTTCTCTTCGTATGCTTGCTTTGTTCGTATTAACTTTTTTTTCTTACACAGACACAAACCTCTGGCTAACTTTAAATCTTCCAAATACTAAAATAATTCGGATATATATTACGTGAACTGAAACACCTCAAAAACTTTCACGCAGTCTTCATATTTATGAGTTGCATAACAGAGTTGCATACAATTCACCAAGAAAACAACAGTTGCAAGGCTTTATTTCCTGATTTTGCCTTCCCTGGACTCCTGAATTCCAAGTTCAGACTGCAAATGACAGTTTCAGCTGTCTTAAAATTGTCAAAATATTGAATGTTAAGTCCATTCTCCCCATGAAAGAAGCCCATAGCTCCATGAAGTATGGATTACCATTTGTATTTTTCACTAACAGTAAATGTATTTTTCTTATTAATTGTTTGCCTTAGGAATGATTTACATATTTTTGTTCCTTCTTATCATAAACATCTGCATTCCTCAGCTCAGCCTTCCTTGTATGTTGTTTCTTTATAAATGGTTGAGCTGCTGATGCAGGTATTGCCAAGCTAACAGTACAAATCATTTTAAAGAGGAAGCTGGCGCGTATGGCAGCCGAGGAGCACACTCTGCAGGACACTGGACAAGACAGTAAATATTCAACTTTTAATGCTGATTAAAGGAGTATAGGTAAAGAATACGTAGGTATACTTAATTGGTGAGACAAACTATTCACTTTATTTATATTTTCTATATTACTTTTTAATTTGGTAAATACTATCCAGTTTTTGTAGTTGTCCTTGTTGATTTGTGTGATATTAAAATTCTAGTAATAAATTGTCAGGATTCTATGATTAGGGAGGGTTTAGTTGGTTGCTCTTTGGACTGGGCGGGATGATTTAAATTGAGTACTAGAAACCAGTTTTAGTGGCTGCACAATTTACCGTTGTGAGACAAAATAGGTGGCTGTAAAGCTGCCACTTTAAGTCAGTTCACAGAAGAATTCTGAGAAAGATTAGTGAACACGCAGAAATGAATATTTTACTTTACTAACATCTTGCCCTGTCCTCCCGTTTAGGAAGAAGAGCGTGCAAAGCGTGAGGAGCTAGAGCGAATACTAGAAGAGAATAATCGAAAAATTGCAGAAGCACAAGCTAAACTGGTATGTGAAGAATTAGTTAACTGTTCTGTAGGGGAATACAGGTCCCTCTGCCTGATTTGCAACACAGTTAAACAAATCAACCCTTTAATTGCTGGTTACTGTTGCTCTCCTTCCCTTGAGCCTAAGAGACCAGATCCTTAGCAGTAACACTAGTCTGAAAAAAATAGTTCAGGTGCAATTAATTTAGAGGAAGACAGCTGCCTTCAGAATTCAAAAAGTACATTTTTAACCATATCTCACAAGGAAGGTTGATGTAAGATTGCAGACATGTTCAGCTTCTAGAACAGAAGTGACTAATTCTGTTTTGTTGAGCAGGACAAGTACAAACTGGATTTGAGACGAGTACAGTGTTGATGTAGAAGTGCTGAAAGGGACTTTCAGCATAAGCTTAAGCTGTCTAAGTTATGGAAGTCTAGCTTATGTTGGCCTATGTAAGCAGGTGCCTGCCTTATGAGAACAATATGATTTAGCTGATTCTAATAAATTAATGATGATAAGCCAAACTAAGCTACTTCTAAATTTTGATTGAACTCGTGTCAGTTTCAATTACCCAAGTAATAACAGCTTTTTCGGGTAAAGATGATGCTTCTTAAAACTGTTTGTTTGAATTGCATCTGCTTTAGATCTTTCTGCTTTACCCTTTTCCCAACCTCATATGGTGAAAATGGGACAAATAGAAAATTTAAGGTGTTAACTGACATAATAAACAAAATAAGCACCTTTGGAAGAGCTCTGGGAACCAATAAGTCCGTGGATTGACTTGTTACAAATCAAGTAAAGAAGGTTTTGAATTAGGGGGGTTTAGATGGGTTTTGGGGTGGGGAAACCTCTGTTTGAAAGTCTGTTACTTCCTTACATTGTGTCTTCATCTGACACGTGACAGGTGTCAGGAATTTCTCTACATGTACACTGACTTAATTATAATATGTTGTTATCAAAGCAATGATGAAAAACATTGCATGTAAACACTCAAGATTTCAATAGATTAGCTGTAAAGTTTTCAGTGTTTCTTCTAAACTCAGTTCCAATAACCATATTTATAAATAGCTTCACTGAAACCAACTATGGCATCTAGCTCAGGTAGAACTGCTTACATACCTGTGCAGGATTGGACCTGTTTGGAAGTTAATACGGACTTGTAAATTGCTTTTATGACTACAAAATACACTGGCCTAAATTCTACCATTTTCATATGTAGGCTGAAGAACAATTGAAAATTGTTGAAGAACAAAGAAAGATTCATGAGGAGAGGATGAAACTAGAACAAGAGAGACAACGTCAGCAAAAGGAAGAGCAAAAAATTATCCTGGGCAAAGGAAAGTCTAGGCCAAAACTGTCCTTCTCACTAAAAAGCCAGGATTAAATTGCAACTCTGAACTCTTAAAAGAAAAAAGAAATAAAAAACCTAACAAAAAAGGAAAACAAAAAAAACTTTGTATGGTAGCTTCATGTTGAAGTGTTTTTTTTTCTCTCAATTTTTTTTTTTGTCTTTTTTGAAAGTCTGGAAAGTTAGCTTGTTCTAATAGGGGCTGTGCTCTGCAATTCTTAATTTTTTTTTTTTTTTTTAAAACTTCCATTAAGTTAAACCCTATCAGATCATGGTTGCCTTTTAGAGGGTAATCTGTTCTCATCAATTTTGTTTCTGTATTAGTGGTCTGAAGCAGATCGGGTCACTTTATGAATTCTGGATGATCGGATAAGGTTTTACTGACCTTCTCATCAGAGTTTGACTCTGATAATTGATAGAACTTTATACTGGGTATTGCTGACTTTTAATTTTTTTTTTTTTTTAAAGTCAGTAAATACATGAGTAAATTGCCATAGTATTACTGGACCTCTGTGGTTTATTGTCAAATCAGTGTCCTATGATACTGTCCCATTGTTGCGCTTGATGTTCCTGATACAGGTAAGGAAATAGTTTGTCATTTCTGCTATGAATACATAGAGAGAGTTCAGTATTGTCTCTGTTAGATTTGTTTTTATTACATTGACAGCATTCAACCAGCGTTTCCCATTGTGTAAATAAACCAATTTGCTGAATAAAGTCAAAGTCTTAAATTCATATGTTTAAGTAAATTTTTTTAGTACACTTCTATAAACAGCTATAAGAGTGACAATTCACATTATTAAATTCAAGACTATAGTGGTATTTTTTTTAATTTTGCTTTAAACTATTGTGGCTTCTCCTACTTATAATGCAAAATTACACACGGTAAAAGATCCCTGCAGTTGTGAATGTTTTCGATGGCTGCTGCTGTTTTCATGAATGTTGGTTTTTATTCTGACAGAGA
Organism: Strix aluco; assembly: GCF_031877795.1. Classification (NCBI taxonomy): domain Eukaryota; kingdom Metazoa; phylum Chordata; class Aves; order Strigiformes; family Strigidae; genus Strix; species Strix aluco. The sequence continues at coordinate 74,744,937 of NC_133932.1, forward strand.
CTTATTTCAGCTGTAGTATCATGTTTAAACAGCTGTTTGGCTTACTGCACCCAGACCAATACTTTGCTATCTAATCCCCTTCAGTTCACCTCATAATATAGTATATTGTGTAAGTTAAGGTCATTACCATATAATGAATCTGATGGATCCTAAAGGATTTAAAAATGGAAGGTTTTTTCCCGAAGGACTGGACCGGCTAGCATACTTGGAAGTGAAAAACAGAAAGTGAGATTCTGTCTAAATATATTGTTTTAACCAGAAAGCAACTGTTACTCATATACAGATCTTGAATGTTATCCATTTATATATACAGGTTTTATTTTGAAAAATGAAACTACAGACTAAAAACTATATATAAAAGTCCCCTTTTTGTATATAATTCTTCTACCAAAACCTGGATTGCTATAGCTTGTCCAGTTCTAAAACTTTCTTTTTCCTGTCAGTGTGCAACATCTGTAGTAATCATAAAATGAAAGATACCAGTAGTTGCCTGAGCATTTGAATGTCACTGGACAAAGTTGGAAGTAATTCCTAATATTCCCAAAGGAATTTGTTTCGGTAGATTTGGCAAACTAAATGTGAGAGCAAGTTGAGTGTGCCACTGAAAGCAGTATTCAATGTGCTTTGTATGAAACCTGGACTTGGGGGCAGACTGATGTGTATCGCTTTGTCCAGTATGTCAAAAATGTGAAGACAGTAAGATACCTACACTATTACTGTACTTAAATTTGTCTATATATTGTATTACAAAAGAAGGTTGAAGGTTGCTTAATGCATAAAAACAAAAGCTGAAGCCAAATAAATCATGTACATGACCTGTTGGCAGGAGCAGGCTGTATTTAAAGCTCAACTGATTACCTGTATTTCTAAACCAGAAAACATCCCCTGTTCCCTTATGAGAAACAAGCTATTAAAAGTCAATACTCAAAACAGACCTATGCATTTTTGTTTCCTCTCCTCTTCTAAAAGCAAGAAGCTAAGTTGTCATACACGCAGCTGCGGTATCAAGCATTTTGTTCTGCATCACTGATTTGCTGCTGAATAGTAGCATTTGTTCTTTACACTTCACATTGCATAGCTTGGACTTTGAGAGGTTATTTTCAATTGTACCTTTAGGACTACTGTGTGGACAAAATGTCTCATCACAATTAGATGACATTCCACACCTTCCTACCTGTGTTTCCTTCTCCCTGCCCTCAAAAAAGGAAAAGGAGCTACAAATTGCTGGTTTTTTTGTTGGGACAGAAGTTCAGTTGGTAGAAACCACTATCTTTACTGTCCTAACCTATTCTGTATTTATTAGCTTTTTGTAGACCCAATGTGGGTGGGCATCACATTTGAGTTATTCTGGGGTTTTCTTTCTTTTTAAAATCACTGTAGGACTTCAGGGTTACTGTTAATTTCTAGGAAAATAGAGGTGCACACAGTTTGGGAGATGGGTAAATTGCCGATTATAAGAACTTGATAGCAGTCTAATGCAAAATAGGTTAGAATGTAGACATTTAGATAGTGATTAAGCTGAGTATGAGCTGGGGGGGTAGGGTCTTTATGAGGATATTAACCGACCTAGAGAAATTCCTGTTAGAAATTGTCTTGGGTGTTTAATCTCTATTTCATTACAGTTTGAAGTTTGAACTTCAAAGTTTGGTTAGGCAATTTTTGGTTCTGTTTTTTTGTGGATTTTTTTTTTTCCTTCCCCCCCCCTCCCCAGGGAGGCAGGTAGGCACTTCTTGTTGCCACCTACCTTGAGCAGTATTCATTTCCCTTATATGACAACAGAAGAGATGTTAGTTTTCCCAACCCCTGTTCGTAAATGTCCTGAAGAATTATTTTAATACCAAACAGTGCATCTATCCAGCAGAGGCAGGAGAGAGTGGAAGGCCTTACAGCGTTACCCTAGCAGTGTGCTATTACTTTGGAGATTTGTTAAACTGCCCTCTGAACTTCCCATGTTCATTATCATCATTTTTCCAAGCACAAGTGGAAAGCTGACTGCTGTGAATTGTACTGGAGAGTTGGTGTCCTTGAAGCTTAGCAAAGCAGAGACAATTAGGTTGGCGAGATGTCTAAGCTGCCAAGTAACTGCTTACATACGTATAGACAGATATGTCAGTATTATCTTACTAAAGTATCAATACTTCATCCGCTCCTATCTTGTCTTGGAAAAGAAGGATCTATCTTCATTGTCTCTCCTTTTCTCTTAAGGTTTGTGCCACCTTGTACACCTCACCCTATTTGCCCTCGTTGACTTGAAGATCATAAACCCCTCTTTCTGATGCTATTAATGTGCCCTCTTAACAATTGTTTTGAGTTTCTGTGCCATTTTTTGCATGTACACCAAATACAAAGGTGTTGATTGTGATTCACTCTTCACTGCATGAAGTGTCTCGTTAAATGTTTTCAGAGTATTTGGGGATGTGTTGTCCCTTTGGCAAGCAGGAAGAAAATAATTAGCTCCGTTATTGCAGTGCAAGTTCAGATGAAGTTCAAGTTGATAAACACTTTCAGTTTGCATTGCAGAGGTGATTTATTTCAGACAAGAACTGTGGAGCTGCCTGTGTGCCCAAGGCTCATTCCGAGGCAGGAGGATATGGTTGAAATGCCTGGGCTGGTACGGTTTTGAACTGACAGACCAGTCCTGCTGGAGCTGAACCACGACTGTCACGCACCTCTTCCATTTTCATGCCAGTACCATCAAATGCATGCATTCCAGGGTTATCCCCCTCTTCCCATCCCACTGTTTTATTGGCCAACTGAAGAGCGCTGAGCTTCTCTTGACGTTTCCATACTGAACATCCTAATGCTTCCCATCATCTTCCCTGGGCTGACACATAGAACCAAGGGCTGTGCTGGCTCAGAGGTCAGCTCTGCACAAGGGGACATAAACCCCTATAAAAGGCTGGTCATGTAGCGGAAGGTGGATCCTGGGTCTTGTTTCCCACCCCATATATCTTACCACAGACCACAAAATAATGCAAGAATTTTTGTTTTCACAGAGTGATACTGAGAATCAGTATAAAAATAAGTCAAAGAGAGAATTAAAATGTATGGTTAGGATGTATCAATGTCTTTTTTTATTTTTATTGCAAGTCTGATTGAATTCTATGGCTGTATTTAGGAGGAGTCAAGCTCATTTTCTAAGAAGCTATGGTTAACCAAAATTGTGGTTATGAAACAGACATGGAGAAGACAAATTAGCATCTAGATATATACTCTACCGTAAGTGCGGAAAATGCATTGTTATGGTGTGAATGATATTTTAGGAGCTGTTTCAAGTATCCAGCACACCTGGGTTTTTGTACAACCGATAAACAATTTAAATCAGTAAGCATCGATCATGCGATCATTTGTCTTTATTAAATGTAACAGTAATTGTATCTATTGAGTTATCTCTTTTCGACTTTCAAACTTGGTAAATTTTCAAGTAGTGATGAACGATGGTGAGCTTTTCCACATAATAAAAAACTTCATGTCCCATGTATTCTCATTGCTGATGCTTAGGTTGATGTTTAGAAGAGAATCAGGGGTGATGGGCCCAATCCTGATCCCATTCAGATTGGCTGCCGTTTTGTTAGAGACTTCGTAGGATCAGAGCCAGTATCTGCGTAATTATCGCCCCCATGACTGTCAGGAAGAAGCTGAAAGGGGTAATTCAGCAATAAAGGCGATTTTTGCTGTAAGGCTGACAGAGGTACAGAAAATAAAGGTTTAAGCGGTGCAAATGGCAGAGTCCCGGTCTTTCCCTGAAGGCAGAGAGAAAGGCAGGTCTCACCTGCTCGCTGGACCCGCTCATCCATCCATCCATCCATCCATCCATCCATCCATCCATCCATCCGCCCACCCACCCCCGCCTGCCAAGCCGGGCCGCCCGGGTACGGGGGGACGGCGGCGCCGCTCCCACGGCCGCGACAGGATTTCCTCCCCCCAGAAGCCTGTCCCCCGCGAGTTTGCCTGCCAGGAAACCGCCTTCCCCGAGAAACCCGAAATATCTGCCGGGACCTCCTCCTGAAATAGCCCGCGGAGAAGCCGCCTCTGCGGCCGAAGCCGATTGCTAACTTCCTAACACCCGTGAGCTTTTTTCGCTTTTAAACCCCCGTCCCCAACCCGAACTCTCACGTTTCCTCCGTGTCCGAGGCGATCCCTGCCGCTCCTCGGAAGCGAGACGGGAAAGTTGGCGGCCGGTGCAGCGGGAGGCGGGAGGACGGGGAGGGAACGCGGCCGCACCGCGACTGCCAAGGGGCTCCGCGCCGCCGCCGCCCCGCCGAGCGCCGCCCGACCCCGATCCCGGCCCCGGCCCCGGCCCCGGCCCCGGCCCCGGCCCCGGTTCCCGCCTCCCGGCCCGGCCCCGCAACTGTTAACTCCGCCGAAAGCGCCCCCCGCCCCGACTCCAGTCGCGGGGATCGGCCCCTCGGGCAAAAAGGGTCACCCGAATGGAGTAGCCACCGAGAGCCCCCATTTATTTGGACGTCTAAACCTTTGTTACTTGGGTTATCTGAGAGAGAAATTCTCGTTTTCCTCTAGGTTCTTACTTAAAAGTGATTTTAACAACGCGGATTTTTATGCACCTACACTGTCCGTCAATAGGATGCTGCAGAGTAGAGTAAAACAGCTGTATTTACGTAAAATGATTAGCCGCTGGACAATAGAAGTCGACTGATATATTTAGCTACAGGAGGATATTTTCAGACAATACCAGGGCTCTTCATTTCCTCTGGTTTACTTAAAGCAAGGACACGAAGAGTTAGAGGTCACAGTTTACTCACAGCTTTTACAAAACACCGCTCGTAACCTTTTGCTTCAAAACAAACAGAAGAAGCAGCATCACAAAATTGAGGTAAACCTATTTTACACGTCTCTGTTGCGATAAGCATTTATCAGGCTCAGTGTTTACATTGGCTCACGACTGGATACACACCACACATTTGTTTAAAAGTTTAATAATTAAGTACTTTCCTCCCCTCGCTGGCAAAGCTCTCCTTTGATGCCCCTCGATGAGCATAGATACCCAATCTCTGTCTCCCACTTGAGTGCTAAGTTTCCGTCCTGGGAATCGGATCCTTTTCCACCAAATTGCGTCGCCGGATCTGCAATTCCTTCCTCGCTGCAAATTAAATTTAATTAAGCAGTTTACTTAAAACGTATTCGATGTTTTGTGTGAAAAGCAAACTGATTTCCTTGTTTCCTTGAGTGGTAGGTTTCATTAGACAACTACCAAACACAATTAACACAAAATCTATGGGGCATCGAGCGCGCCTCAAAACTCTTTCTCCCCTCCATTGCGAGCGAGAGGAGCGGTCTCTGCCAGGCAGGGCGGCGGAGGCTGAAACACCACTTTAGTTAAAAAGGGAGGGGGAAACGATCGTTTTCTTCCAAATTGATCAGGGAAATAAATTTCAGTGCCAGTCGTTTTCCTTATAAGGGCTTCTTCGCGTTCGTCTAAAAGCCGAACGAGCGCCAGCACTAACCCGATTTTTAAGTAAATGTCCATATTTCTTCGAGAATAAAATTATGCGAAATTGGCTCTTTATTGCTGTCTTTTGTAGCATGTGCTTTGCATGCCTTAGCTAAAAGGTCGGGAAAAGACAGAAAGAGAGCCGTAATTTCCTGGGATTTAATTTTTAATCCTGTCTGCAGATACTATTGTGGCAAGAAATCCCTACTGGAAGAAATTCGGGAACCCCCTCCGCTTTACAGGAGCGACTGTGACATGGTGCAAGCGGGGTTTAGCCACGGTGCAGCTCTCGGCGCCGGCCCTTCGTCTGTGCCGCCTCCCCGGCCCGGGGCTGCCACCCGGGGCCGCGGTACCGGCGGCCTCTTTGGCGGGGGAACTGCGTGGGCGCCGGGCAGGGCAGGACGCGCGGGAGCCGCGGAGGGGGGGATGCAGCCGAGGGGACCCCTTCCCCGCCCCCCGCGGCCGAGGGCCGCCGCTGGCCGCTAGTGGGAGCTGTGGGCCCGTGGAAGAGCCGCGCCAGCCGCCGAGAGCCAGGCCACGGAGCGCGGCCGCGGGGGCACCCCCGGGAGCCGCAGCGCCCCCCGCACCCCCTCCGCGGGCTCTCCGGAGCCGCTGGGGAAGCATCTCCAGCGCTGCCCGTAGGTAGCTCGCCCTGGCCAACAGAACGAAATAAAAGGGCCAGGTGCCGGCGAGATACGAGGGGTCTGAAGAAGACCTGGATCCGAAAATCCCGCCGCCCCCCTCCCCAAAAGTGCGGAAGGGAAGGAAGAGGCGCTAAGCGATGGCGAGGGACCCGCACCCAGCCTCAGCGCCCCTCTGAACGGGCTCCGCGTGTCCAACTCCTCTTTATTTCGGAATGCCCTGTGGCTAATTGTCGCGCAACCAGATAAACTTTGAAAACTCCCGAGGCCCCGTGGGGACAGTCAGGACCGAGCGTGGGAGAGCCCCCCTCCCCCCCCCCCCCCCGGCGGGGCACCCGCAGAAAGTTGCGCGGGGAGCTCCGCGCTAGCGGAGGTGGCCGCTGCCGCGGAGCGCCAGCAGTCCTGCTCTCCCGGGCAAGGGGGGGGTGCGCCCCGCAACAGCGGGGAAGGTGCGGGGGAGTCCTGGCGCTGCTGCCCGCTCTTTAAACAGCAGCGTAGTTGAAAGACGCTCCATTTGAGCAAAGACTTTTTTCGGTGTTTATTTTTTTTTCCCCGATTTCGCCCCGCATGGGCCAGTCGCGCCTCTCGCACAGCCCCGGCGTGACTGAGAGCGAGCGTGCTCTCCCCTCACCCCGGGTGGCGGGGCGCGGGGGGTGTTACCTGCCGGCCCTGCGCGGTTGGGCTGGGCTCGGCTGGGCTCGGCTTGGCTCGGCTCGGCTCGGCTCGGCGCGGCCCCGCCCGCCGCGGCGGCGGCGGCGGTAAGTGACACGCGCGGCGCCCAACCAGCGCGGCGGCCCGGCGGCGGCCCTATGAGCGGCGGCGGCGGGGCGGCGGGGCCGCGCTTATATGGCTACGGCGGCGCGCTGCCGCCGGCCGCGCTCTTGCGCCGGGGACTCGCCGCGGCGGCGGCAGCAGCAGCAGCAGCAGCGGAGCGGCGGCGGCAGCAGCAGCAGCATCGCGGGTTGAAGGCAGCGCGGTGGGAACGGCGGTGGCTGGCGCCGCTCCTTCTTCCTGCTCCTCCGCGCTGAGCTCCGCGGCGGCGCAAGTCCCACGCCCGGCTTTCCTCCTCCTGCCGCCGCCGCGGCGCGCACTGCGGATCTCGCAAGGGGAGAGCGAGGGACGTTTTGACGCTGCGACCCCCCCCCCCCCGGCCACCTGTGTTTGTTATTATTATTTTATTTTTGTTCTTTAATTATTATTTTTCGCCCCCTCTTTCCTTCCCTGCTTCGCTCCGGGGTCTTTGCCGGCGACAAGGACAGCAGTGCCCCCCGGGGAAGCCGGAACCCTGCGGATGCGCCTCCCCGGGACCGGGAGAGCTGACTCTCGGAGTGGATTTATTGACTCGCGGTTGCTTCCGAGCTGCCCGAAACAGCCCGGGCTGGTGCCTGTGCGGATTGCAAACTGCAGGGAGCAGTGAGAGACACACAGGAGAAGCCTCCTGCTGAGGCTGTGTCCCTTTCCCCCAACCCTTTTATTTTTCCCACCACCATTTCTTTTCTTTCATCCTTTTTTTAAAAAAAACTCCTTTTCACGCGAGCCTGAGACACTGAACGTGTATGGCGCACTGGATCCAAATGGGAGTTGGCAGTTTGAGTGGCATCTTGCAAGGCAGCCGGGAGACCCCCAGTAAGAGGAAGGACTGAGGCGTTGCATTTTCGTGTTATTGCTGTTGTTACTTCGGAGGTAGCTTGGATCTTATCTCGCAGGAGAATTTCCTACGTGCGAGTGGCATACATGACTCAGTAGATCTGCTTCCAGCTCTCGCCAAGTGCATCGTCGACCCTTCGCGAGTGATTTTTTTTAATTATTTTTTTTTTTGTTCTTTCTTCCCTATCAATCGTCCCGGCTGTTGGGATACGGGCACCCACCCTGCTGCCGCCGCTCAGGTGCGGGAGAGCCGCCCGGCGGAGTTGGCGCGGCTCCGGGGAGGGACACGGTGCCGCCTGCGACCATGGCAGCGCGGAGGCGAGACGCCTCCGCCTGGAAGTACTGCTGGGGACTCGTGATGGTTTTATGCAGAACTGCACTGGCGAGGTCCATCGTTTTGGACCCCATATATTGGAATTCCTCCAACCCCAAGTAAGTTTCCATCCCGCTCCCGCCCGCCGCCTCCCCCGGGGGCCGGCGCTGCCCTCCGCGGCGGTGCGCGGAGGGGGGGGGGGGGCGGGACAGACGGTACTGCGACCGCGGGGAACCACGGGGACGGGGCGGAGGACACTGCCGCCGGGTCCTTCGGGCTGGGCTGGCAGCAGGATCTGGCCCTCCCCCGGGGCGGGTGGTCCGTGTCTCGGCGGAGCTGCCCCGGCGCCGCCGCTTGCCCCCGGCGGGAGGGACCCGGGAGGCGGGGGGGGGGGGGAGGCCGCGGCGGGACGGGACAGCGGAGCGGGGTCGGGATCGGGATCCTGATCGGGATTGGGGCGGCGGCAGCAGGCTGGAACCTGCGGGTGGGGTCCGGGCTCCGCTCCCGCCGAGCCGCCGCCTCCCCTGGGTCGGAGGAGCGGCGGGGCCGGGCCGCGCTGGGCTGCCAGGAAAGGGTGATACTCTTCAACTTCTCCGTCTGCAGATGCAAACTCATCCCATTGACTCCAGCGAAGTTACATCTGCTTATAACAGGGCTAAATTTGGTTGTGGAGTTGATGGTATCAAGGCACATGTCAGTGAGTAATGAACTAAGCATTACCCATCACACAACCATTTAGTGTCATTCTTCATTAACAAACCCAGGCAAAAAAGTACATAAGTTCCCAGGACTTCCACTATCAAGCACACTCTTAAAATAGAAGCGTATCCTTTAAAAAAAACCTTCTTTACTTAAACATTCACAATTCTTGCTACTGGGAAGAGGAACTTTTTGGGAAGTGGGCCGTCTTTCTAAAGAGAAATCTGAGTCAGTGATGAAAAACTGTTTCTACTTCTGTTTCTGTCCCGTTTCTTTTTTGACATGCAAAATAAGTTGGCTTTGTTCAGTTGTGAAATCCTTTGAACTTCTGTGATTAAACCCACTATTTTGGAAAGCAAAAATCAGATAGGAAGAAATAGTCTGTAATAAGTTTAGGGAGTTTTAAACCAGAAATGGGTTAAAATAGTTTCTTTTAACTCATGCTGTATCTTCAATTATACATATTTAAAAGCAAACCATATGCGTTGCGTTAATTGAATTTGGAACTTCCCATTAAATCCAGTAAGTACACATCTTGTTTTCCCCGGGGACTTTTTAGAGGAAAGGTTAGGTGGTGATGAGACAAGAAGAATGGAGTATTTCCTGGATCAGGGATTAATTCTGTGTAGGTAGCAGAATCTCCAGGAGTTTGGTAAAGATTTCAAAGTTTGAATTAGGAGCAGAACCTCAAGTTTATCAAGTAGTCTTGCGTTACAGTCATCATCACCTACGGTTGTTCACAGTGAAGGAAAAACGCGCTGCAGATTTTTGCCGGCACTTTAAAATAATGGGCATATTCGCTATATCTCTGTAGGGTTTCTTTACAGAGAAGTTTTCTGATCTTTCTTTTTTCTTAAAGAAAAAAAAGAAACTGACAGGAATGCTGTGGACTGCTCAGTTCAGTGTTTTTATTCCTAACACTGCGTAACAAATGATAATTTTCTGTAATGCACCGGGTGGGAAGCCAGTTAAAATAAAGTTTCGGGCCAGTCTGGCTCTGCACTTTTATGATGCTACATAGCTAAAGCTTTTCTTCGGCTTCAGAAAGGTACGACGTAACAGCTGAGAATCAAGCGGTCTGGCCGGTTATAAAGCGGGCTGTATAACGCTATTTGAATTTATCGAAAGTCAAAGGCTGCGAGCCGGGGTTGCATTGCATGAGTGGGCCTGCTGTGCTGGTGGCAAACAGGCTCGGCTCAGCCTCGGAGGAGGAGGAGGAAGACTTCTGCATCCCCGGCCCTTGCTGGGTTTATGCCTACAGAGGTCACTCTTCCAATGCAGAAGAACCCGCTGCTCTGGCCTCGCCTCTGCCAGCTCCGACCCGCCTTCGCTTTTTTAACTTACCTTGATAGCTTTTTATTAGCCATCAGTGCAATGAAAGTATCCGAGCAGCTGAATTCAACACATCTTACAGAGCCTGGGGATATGCTTCCTTTATCAAGTACAAGTTGTGTTTCCATTTGGCTAATTCTAAACTATTTGATTACAAAAATAAGGTTTAAATGTTGTTAATGGTAGATCTAATGATAATATCTAATTACTTTTTCAACTTAAATGCACGCTTAAAAGTAGATTGTGCTGTTGATGTAATTGAGTTTTCTTGAGTGATTCATTGAGGCTTAATCACCACGGTGAAGAAGTGCACTATTAAAATTAGTCTTTTCAATTGCTGGGGCTAGTGATTTATAGGCCACTTGGAGGCCCGTAGTTTGAGGAAGCTTACAAATGCATTACCGATACTGCTGCCGGTGAGACGGCTCCACTTCTCAGAGCAGGATTTCTTACTAATTCTTGTCACAATTGGTTGCCTGAAGGATTTCTCCTTGGATGAGGTTGTCCTCACTCTGGATTCAAACAATGTTAGCTCGAGAAGTAAGCTGCTGAATGGATCTTGGCATAGTATAATAATAAAGCTCCTTCCTAGGTTTGAAATAATAACTATCTTTGGTGCTGGTTAATTTATTCAGGGAAGCTGTGCATTTAACTCTATTGAAAGCCTCAACACATAAATCTGCTGAACAGGTAGGCAATTAAATGCTGGGAGAAGTTGTTAGTCAGGTTAATACAGAGTATGAAATAATAAATTTTAGGTTAAGGTGAACATATAAACTGAATTGGTTTTGCACTGAAGTGTAGAGGTTATAATTTCTAGCAGGTGGCTGGGATAGAGAGCACATAGTAACAGTTTGAAGACAGAACTCCCTCCCGTGTTCCCCCCTCTCTCCCCTTTTAGAGATCTGCTTTCATTGCCTCTAACAAATCACAAGATTTAAATGACATACATAAAATAATTATACCTGTGACTTTTATTGCTTGGGAGGTTAAACATCATTGTTGCAGATGGTTTTGGTAGACTTCACAGACTTCTCATCTGAAGAACCTTAGATCTCATGATCTTGAAAACACAGAAAAATTACTCTGTAGACTTAAATCCTGTTGACACTTTTTTAATTGGGGACTTTCTGCCTGTGTTGTTTCTGCCAAGACAAACAATGTATACAGATAGCATGGATTACCTCAGTTTCACCTCACAAGGGCTCAGCACTGCCTTTGACACCCAGGACATCATGTAGTGTTATGGGGCACCTTTTAGTGAAACGGTAGAGAAATCTCATTCAAAAAAACCACTGCTTATGTCTTAAGTGTCACTATTCCCTGCATGCTATAGGCCGGTGAGCAAAACGATTCTCCTTAGTGACATGTGGAAGATTATCCTCACAAGTGGTGCCTTTGACACTGATTAAATTAGATTATATAGCTGTTTTTTTCTCCCTCTGATAATCAGTTATATATGGGATATTTCACAGCCTGCCTCTGAACGAATGCTAACATGTCAGAAACTGATAAAAATAAACTACAATTGATGACCCTGTTAAATGTTCTATTCAGTAGCATATAGACTAGTCTGCTTCTCATTGTATCTGAAATTCTTATTTTTGTAGGTAAACAAATGCACATTCACTGCTGACTGAATAGCCCCTTGAACTATGCTCTGAAGTTTGCATTTGGGTTAATCTTGTCGGTTTTAATATAGAGAGAAAAAAAGGAGAAAGCACCAGGGGTGGAATTGTTAGTGCTTTCACATCCACATTCCTCACATTTTGTCAGGATGATAAACTGTAGGTAATGGACAGCCGTTGTTTCGCAGGACAGGCGAGCCAGCCGGAGCACAAAGAGCTTGCTAAAACGATATCTCACAACATGTTTGGGAGCCTCTCAGCTAGGCAAGAATTTATTTGGGAGTCCTGTGTCATGGGACCGCACTTTCTAACCTCAGCAATTACAGCTTCAAGCTGAAGAAACAGGAGTGGAAGGTTAAAATGATTTAAACACATGCTCCTAAATTGTACCCAAAACATAGCTGTTGACACTTGGCATGCTAATACAAGGAGTGAGTGGTGGCTTCCAGTCCATTTGATATCTCCGGCACTCGTAGCCAGGTCTCCGAAGCACAAGTGAATTAGCAAAATGAATTCAGAACAAACTGAAGGCCGAATTCTTGAGCTGGTTATTTTCCCCAACCTTTTATACATGGAGTATAATTGCTATATTATTTATAGTAATTATCTTAAAGTATGTTATCTGTAAGCTGTGCTACGTTGTTTCACTCTGTTTAATGAAGTAATTGCTTTTAGAAAGGCAGTGACTAAAAGTCAAGCTAAAATCACTGAAGTTCTCCCTCTGCCCACACACAAGAATGCCTCCCTTTTTTTTTTTTTTTTTTTTACTTTTTTTCCCCTTCCCTGTTTTATTGTAAGGAGATCGCATTGCTTTAGGTGTGACACTCAGAATTGTCTTAAATTCTGGCCAAGGTTCCTGTAAGGGGAAGTCAGGGGAGGACCTGAGGTGACTGCTGTCACACGCTGGCAAGGACAGGCCTTTCAGCCCTGCGCAACAACCAGAGCCAGGGTTGCTTTAAGTTGGGTTTTTTTTTTTGTGGGTTGGTTTTTTTTTTTTTGAAGATCTGGTCTTCATGTGTCGTGCAACCTGCAGTACTTGAAATTGCTTGTTGCAAATGAGAAGAAAGTGTTCTTCTGAGAAAAAAATAGTGATTAAAATGTTATTCATGTGTGCCTAATGTCTGCCTGCCTTGGCTGCTGACATAAAGAAACCTGTTTTTCTGGTCATTTATCATACATCTACATGGATTTGCTTATGAGCTCATTCTTTCTGAGGCGTTGTGGAAACTTAAATAGGAATGTTAAACTGCTTGAAATATTTTGATTAAAATATGCAGGGCCACAGAATATAGACTTTTAACCAGAACACTGTTGTCTTGAGTGAGGGGAGTATTTTGGGGGTGGGGGGTGGGGGGTGGGGAGGGAGCGACAAGGAGGAAGAGTTTTGGGGGGGAGTTGCATGAAAAGCAGAGGAAGGGAGGATGGCAAATGGACAGTGTTAGAAGAGCTTGGAAAAACTCCTGTGGCTTCATTGTCTCTTTAAAGCCAGAGAACACAAAGACAAATGCAGTTCAGCCTTTCTCCCATGATGGAAAATGTAAACCGTTGACACAGCTCCCATGTTTAACTTGTTTAATTCTCATTTTAAATTCAGTACTATACCAGCCGTGTGAACTCTGAAGATTTCTTTAGTAATCCATTTTGTAGTTCCGAATCAAAAACAAAGTGAAAAGGTCTGACACAATTTGCTTTTATTTTTAGGCAAATCAACCCTGGTCATAGTTAATAAGGGGATTACAACCCAGACTAGGTCTTTACAGATGTAATGTAAATCAAGGGCAGAGTATAAAGAAACTGATCCCTTTTGATTGAAGTATGGTAAAAAGGCATAGAGAAACTAGCAGCAGTAATCTGATTGTATGGCAATAAAACCACCATTTTCTGTCTTTCAGATAAAAATAATGTGGTAAATCCATGCAGTTCATAAGATGTAAAGGCAGATAAAAGGTGATGCCATGGCAACATATAGATTAGCTTGATGTTAGAAATGACACGTCTCTGAAAGGGGTGTTAGAAACTAAGGGCCTTGCTCCGGGCTGTAAGGTATTATGTGAGAACCGCACAAAACTTGGGGGCCGGGATTAGAAAGTATGAAAGGCCTACTTGTGGCTTGGGATGGTTAAAGCAGTAAAGAAAAGCTGCTCAGTTCTTGCTCATTGGTGGTGTATAATATGGTAAAGATAGATTTCATTTACTGCTTTCTGCCGAGACGGGGACCGATTAAAACTTGAGATGGCTGCAATTGTTAGGTGTGGAAGATTTTCCTTTTTAACTCCTGCCCTAGCAGCAGCCTTTCTGAAGAATTAGCCGCACTTGGGATTTGTTGCCTTAATCTATTTGGGCTTCGGGCAGGAGCATGCTGGCAAGGAACAGAGAGCAGAGGGGATAGGTAGGACTAGGGTTATCTGGAAAGAAAACAGAGACCTTTTTATTTCAGCTGTGTTTCAGGCTGTGGTCTCCATCTCGCACTCCATGGGAGCAGCAAAGATAAACATGCTGCATTGTCTGTGCCTTGGCCAGGTGATACTTCAGCATCTCTTGTGTTTCCCATCCTGCAAAAATATAAAAGAAAAAAAACACGAACAAAACACCATCCATTCCTATTTACCAATAAAGCTGCAGATAACCAAATTGATCTGGCGTAGTCTCTAGGTGGTATTTATTTCCGAAAGGCGGGCTGGAATCTAGAAATGAACGAGATAAGCATCTGCCTACCTCCCCCCTCCTCCGCCCCAACTTAAAATCATTGGGATGAGTTTGCTGTTAGCTCCTCGAGTTCAGCCGGCAGACAATTTAGCCATTGTTTTGTCATTTATTTTAAGCGATCTGCAACTGTAAAGGTAGTACAATACCTCTCCGAATGCAGCTACTTGGATTTTTTTTCTTGCCTTTTCTCCTAAAGAGCCTTCTACATAGTTAAGAGTTCCTTTTCTACCCAGCTGACAACCGTAAACACCCACAACTTAAAGTCAGCATTACATTGCAAATCAGGGGTACGATTCAAACGAGAAATATTTACTTTATTGCCTGCTCATTTGCCTGTTAAGGGGGGAAAGAAAGCATTCTGCATTTGTTAGGCAGAGTCTAGACATAAGGGAAAAAAACACTGAAGCCTACAGTAACAGTTGTGTCTTTCTTTAGTGGGAATGAGCCTGGGATGAGCTCGGCAAAATGGAATTCATGCTGTTTGCTTGGCAGTGGCTCGGACACTTTTTAAGTTCTTTTTTCCATTTTCTGTTTTTTTTTTATAAAGATGTTAATTACATGCTTGAATTTATCATTCTTATCCTACCCCATAGTAGGCTGGAAAGCTTCACAATTCTGACTGAAAAGGGAACTCCAGAACCCAAACTGTCAAGCTGCTGATGCTGATGTGATTTAACAAATGAAAAATAAACAAGTGCACACAGGGAGCTGAACAGATTGGCAGAATATACGGGGCCTGAAGTGCTCAGATACGTTTCCTCTCTTGCAGCTTAACCTTCACAAATCTATATCAAAAGATCCGATTCATTTGCTGAAGTTCTCCAAAGCGCAGGGGCACCCTCATCTAATTTACAGGCCGGTCACATCCAAGCACCTTGCATTCTGCATTTGACAATGATTGCTAATGGGCCATTCAACTAAAGTATTTGCTTGTTAACAGGGAACAGAGCATGATAAATGTCCAGCAAGCTTGCGGCCTCCTTCAGCTTTTCAGATGCAGACTGGTGCATATTTATGGCAGGCAAATGACAAAGAGAGAAGCTGAATTACTCTGGCCTTATGCTTTCTGTTCGAACAAGGGTTAAAGTAATTAAAGAAATAATGCAAAAACCGATGTCCTTTGTTTGCCCACCATTATCCAACATTTAGCTTTCGAACCTGCCTGTCATGTCACATTTCAGAAATGTCCCCGGTGAGGCTGGGTAGGTTTGGCAGGGCACAGGAGGGAGCGGGCAGTTTCTTGGGGGGCGCATCCTGGGCAGCGCCGCCGGGTCTCCCCCCCCTTCCCATGCAGGGTCCTCTGCGGGCTCCCCGCGCCTCGCGTAGTCTCCACTGATAGAACATTACCTCGAAGACGTACTTAAAACACGGAGGTTCTGCAATTTGAGCTTAATTGGGATGAAACCACCCCCAAACACGAAACAGCGAAGAGGCTTTGAGAAAACCAGCACACTGCACTCAGTATGTTTCTGGAAGCCAAGTATGAAAACAAAATGGCAGAACAAAAAACAGTCTTGCCGTTGCTCCTCTGCCCTCAAGGACAGATAGATTTTCCAAACTGAAACTATAACGAATACACACGCAAGTTCCCTAAACTTGCAGTGTCTTCAGCGTCATTTTGAATGATGTGTTATTTTTTTGTGCTTGTAAATTCATGTTTAATCTTAGCCTGATTTTCAAAAGTCTTCGAGCAGTCTTAAATGCAGGATTACAATAGATAATTTTAAGTTCCATATTTGAAAATCTCCTTTAGTATTTTATATTTCCAGTTGCAAATAGATAAACATGTTTAAAGCGTCTGTCTACCTCCAGTGATTTCAGTGAGTATTACATTAGCCAGCAAGGGCTTCACGTTATAATTGTTTTTTCATTACAGGCAAAATTTTAATTTTCTTATAATAAGCAAAATCCATCATTTTACTCGAGGAAAGAGAACATCCAGATTATTTTTTTTTCCTGTTAACTGTGATGCAGAGAACTCTCCTTTGATGTGATTATATACATTGTCAAAGACAGCGAATAAAGGCAGGACCTCTATCTTTTTTGGCAATCCTGGCCAGCCAACACCCAGTGTTTATTGCGGTATCAGCATGGTAATTACAATGCAGCTGATTTAAACTTTGATGTAATAGTCTATGCTTTCTTCTTGTTTTAAATGTAGGTTCCAAGCCAAAAAAGATAAAGGCTGGTAGAGGATTATGTTGCTAGGTGAATCATTCCTGATATATGACATATACATAACTATGAGATAGGTTTTCTACCTGTAGTGTTCTTTTTAAATGTCTCATGGTTGATGGCTAAAATAGGATTTACAAAACTTTATTTAGTAGGATTCAGAGCTGTGCACGCTTTAAAGCATAATAAAGTTTTACATGTCAACAGAAAATGAGAAATTATATGCCTTGTCTTAAACAGGAGGGTAGGTTAGATGGTGGAATGATACATTAGGCTGAAAAATCTGTGATGCTGCAAATTACTTCTCACTGTTTTGTTAGCTTTTGTTTGAATAGTGCATTTACTTAGGTATCCAAACCAAAGAACAGCGGTGAGAAAGGTGAACAATGCACTGTAAAGGAAAGTGCATGTTAAAGTTAGTAAGAGGGATTTAAAATTATTTTTTTATTATTATTATTGTTGTTGTTGTTATTAGTTAAAGCCCAGTTGCAATTGAATGCTATTTTATTTTGGATTGGGCATTCTGCCAGACTCCAGCCTGTCAGAGCTAAGAAGACTCAAATCAAGTCCAGGCCTATTTCTGCAGCAAACGGGAGTCCTGGCTCCTTGCCTGTGGATTCATTCAGGAAGACCCATCTGGCTTTTGATGTGCTGCAAGTTTGAAGCAGTTTGTTTAAGGAACCTATGCAGTGAGCACTGGTGAAAGCACACATAACTGCGCTTCTGACTCTTCGAGTGGTGCATCGTTTCGCATTTTCATTTTTGCTGGTGCTTGCCATCTGCTTGCCTACTGCCTGAGCAGCAGTTGGTTTCTATACCTGACTGGATAAAAGTGTAAATGTGGAGTTGGGAACATCTTGACTCCTTCTGAGGATTTGCAATCCCGTATCATTCACTATCCACACTTGAGTTGCTTTCTTCACGTTTAATTAATTTCAGTTTAGTTCAGAAGCAGTCTAGTTTAATCACTGCACAACACTTGACCTTTAGGTTTTTTTGGGTTTTCTTTTTCCAAGGTATTTCCAAGCTATATAGATTAGCTGAACAGGGAAGGTCATGTTGGCAGGCAAGATTACTAGTCTGTGTGATGAATATTTTAAAAGAGACGATTTTTAGTGGTAATCGTTGTTCGTTCTATCAGACAGTTTTCAGGCACTTTTTGAAGAAAACAAAAGCTGAATCTTTATAGATTTATTGGTTATTATAGTCTTTTCCATTCTGTGGATCGGTCTGTGACAGCAAGGTAAGCAAGACGGCACTGTTCTTCTAGAGCCTGACTCAGGAAACTGACCTTATTCAGAAAAGCTCATGTTAAGCATGTGCTGAATGTTGAATATTTTTGCTGAAGCGGGACGAATTTAAGCATGAGCTGTCTTGAACCAAGGCCAGAGTGAAAAAGTTTTTTGGGATTGGACAAATACAGATACCTCTGAAGCTTCATTACATTAATTTTTTTTTCGTATCAGAAAATGATGTCAGAAGGTAATTTGGAAAGAGTCCAAATTTGCATTGCCAGTAGTCAGCATAGCCATACCAGTGGTGATCCCTTGTACTGGATAGGACAGCTCGAGCAAGTCCATCACCTTTGCTCCTGGAGGTCTGGCTGCATTGGTAGCTCTGCTGGAACCGAGTTTTCTGTGCTTTTGCTTGCAGTTCGGTGGAATGCTGGTAGCACATTTCCTTCACTGACGACTGATCACAAAGAGCGACCTGGCTGTTCCCAAGAGCCCAGCTTAGTTCCTGGAGAGATAACCCAGTTTCCAATGGATGCACAGGCTGAGCCTCCCTGTGGTAGAGGGTGAACAAAATGCCAGTGTCTCACAGGCACAGGGCAGAGGGTTAAAATTGGGTGTCTGGAGCTCCTCCCCGCCGTCCCCAGCCATCTGCTGAACCCCTCTGATAGACTCTTCCACCCCAGGCAGGAATGTCCGATCTAGTGTTGAATGCACTTCTGGACCTTTACAGCAGTTTTTAAACTACTCTAGTGTCAGTTTAGCTTAATTTGAGAGGCTCAGACCTGCAGCGGGCCAAAAGCTGGTTCTTGGTAGGTCAGATACTACTACTGCCTTGGAGGTGGCAGTGGCCACCCAGTTTAATTCTACTTTCGCAAGTGAGTCAAACTTTGGAAAAGTTGGTATTTAATGTAAGAACGCAGGATGTACACACTTGCGAGTGGCTGAATCTTGGGTTTAATGTGGGATGCAAGTGCAGACTGACTGTAGATCTCCCACTTGGATTTTTGCTCAAGGTCATTTTCTCTCACCTGAAAACTGCCTTTTAAATAAAAAGAGAAAAAGGATGTGGTATAGGAGTGATAGAGTTATAATTGGATTCCGAAAATCTGTGTAACAATAATTGGCCAAAATAGGTTTGGTTTGTCAAATGATGCTACTAGTGATTTGGCATAACTTTTCCTGAAAGTTGTGAGTTAACAACTTGTTCTACTTCCAGTGTTTACTTATGCAGGCAAATGGTATGCGATAATATATTTTCTAACAACTGCAAAGCAGCTGAATTTTTTTCTTTGAATTTGAGATATGATCACCGATTATTAATGTCTCATCAAGTAACAAGACAGTCCCCTCCTTCTTTTATAGACTTTGCTTGGAGCATGTCTTGGAACAAGACTGTACAGGTGTGAACAAATTGTAGTTAAGAGAAGGAAGACTGCAAACTTTGGTTGGTATCCTTGTATTGTGGCTGACATAGTACATTTGTTTTTGTAATAGGAATGGCGGAGAAGAGCACAGAATAGCACAGCAATAGAACAATCTGGTTTTATTGTTTCTTGTGATTTACAGTGCCCTTTTTGAAAAGTAGTTCTTTGGCAAATGCCAGCTGCTCTCTGTTAGCTTTCTAAAAGCAAAGACTTTAGTGACTTGTGTAAGAAGCACACATGGTTTGGTTTGACTTTCCATTCCATGCTAACTACTGCTGTGCATCTTTTCAATAAAACGCCATCTTTCTTGGGTTTGGCACACTCTGTCTCTGTGAGCACAAGTCGAGCAGTGGTTTTGCGTTACACTGAACTCATGGCACAGACTTTTTTTATTTTTCTTTTTTTTTCAAAAATCCAAACCATATAAATACCTGATTATCTTTGCCGCAAGAGCAAAGAACTACTTTAATATTCCCAGTAGCATATTTTGAACAATTCTTTAATTAAAACAACATTGGTCTCTTCCTGTATTTCATGGCTAGCAAATGAGAGAAAACACCAGTGTTAATATCAAAGGGAGTCAGTTTTCATTACAGTAATGGTTCAATTGTGCAATGCTGTAGGCAGTGAAATTTAATATTATTGTGACTTGTATTGTAATTGTAGGATGACAGAGGAAAATGGATTAAGTTTAAATATAAGTGTATACAGCAGCACATGGACTTTGTCAAATGGAAGCTGAGGGTTGGGGCAGGATGGTTCCCCCTCTGGCTCTGTCATAATGAATTAGTATTTTGTAAATAACTGGCCACTAGACTATAGATTTATTACATTTTGTAGATATATGTGGACACACAGAGACATACATGGATTCTGTACTGACTGTAATTGCAGTGCGGACTTGCAGAACGGGTTTATGCCTGTAGGCTTGCAGGGTATTTGAATGTCTAGGCTTCTTGTCTTCACCTTTCATGAAAATACTCTTGCCTGCCAGTTTGTGAAGTTTTCTTCTGAAGGATACACCCATCCTTTCAGTTAAGGGATTGCTAACACATGAATGGCCTCAGACTGGAAAGCCCTTTGTCATTCTTTTCTTCCTGATGAGTAAAACCAAATTCGAGTTGCAGATGATCTTTGCTTTAGGAAATTGTGCTAGAGAGACAACTAGTGTTAATGAGCAATATCCCCTTCTCTCCCAGTTGCCCATATACATGCAGTTTAAAATGGAAGATGGTAGTTTAAACCAGCCATTACTGATCTCTTCCATGGAAGATTAGGGGCAATGACAGCTAGATGTTTCATTTGTTTACAGTGTAGGCAGGTGGAAGATGTCCCCAAAGCCGCTCTTGATAGTCTACTAGTGTGTAAACATGATGCCCTGGCATTTTACCCCACATCTCCACAGTATTTCTCAGACCTGTGTTCATGTTGAAACCTGTTCTAATGTTAAAGTGCAAAAGGGGGCAGTAAAGTGCTATCCAAAAAATGTTTATTTTTAAGGGTATTTTTTGTGACAAAAGTTGTATTTCTCAATAGGCTTATAATTTGTGTTTAAAATAATGATCACATCAATATCTTCTGTTTGAAAGGCTTACGGATGTTGCCACAGTGTTAAGCATTGTGAGAACACTGTTTGCTGTGTGTATTTCCATGTTCTGTCCTTTAACCCAGTCCTGAAACATGCAATATATTTGGAAGGAATCAAAGGTGGGAATCTTTCCTCAGATGTATTTAGGACATAGCTATACGAAGCACTTTTGAAAGAATTCCAACTTTCTTAATCATGTCTGGTTCTCACGTTGTGCATTACCAGCACTGCATTTCTGGAAAAACAAAATGAAAAGAATGCTGAGGCTAGGGGTTTCTGCTTGAAGTACTGAAGTGTGTAGTGGTGGCATGGGTCAAGAGTTGGGCTCTCATCCAGACCCGCATGCATCATTTGTCAAGAGGTAACTAGAAAGAGCAACTAATTACAATGCACCTACTGAGTGTTCTCTCTTTCAGAAATTCTTCAGAATAAGCCATTTATACAGATTGGCTGCTGCTCTCCACTGCAGCCACTTGCAGTTTTTAAACTCTGTGTAGAAAGCATGTTTCTGTTGAAATGCAGTAAAAAGGAGAATGTGCCTGTGTGTGTTTCCATGCTTGTGCATGAGAGAGAGTGAGCAATGATGTGAGGAGTGATTCTCTGTTTGCTGAAGCGGAGTGAGTCCAGCACTGTTGTGAGGGTTCATATTTCTGTAAATGCTGGTGAATGTTAATATAATACACTTTAAAATAGAACATTGGTCATACCCATCCTTTTGGGTTTTTTCCCCTTAGTTAGAAGACTGTACTGAAGCACATTAGCAGTCCTTTTGTGGTAACCGGAATTGATTTATTAAATGGATCAGAATTCTCTAGTGCTTTAAGTACTTTTAGCAGAGCAGTAATTGCTTTCTGCACAATAATACAAAAAGTTAATTGCTATTAATAGTGCTTTATGTGGAGGTCATGTGTGAAAACTGAATATAAAATCTATTTAAAAAAAAATTCCTTTGTCAACTTCAGTAAAAAATTAAATGGTACATCTTTTCAGCATTTCGAGCCTTACCCGTGTGTTAAACGTTCTAAGCCAGGCTGCATGTTCTTGTGCAAAAAGCCCAGATCTTATTTCCCATTGTAGAGGAAAAAAAAAGATAGGTGTTTGCTCTCAGAGGGGTTTTTTAAGGCGGAGGAAAACACGCTTCCCTTTTACGCTTTCATTTTCGCACCCTGGATTTACTTTGGGGATGGTGGGGTAAAGCACAAGTTGGTCTGAAGGTTTTAGTTATGTTAAGTGGGTTTTTTGCTTTGTTCTGCAAGTCAGAGCCAAGCAGCGAGGGAAACGGCAGCTTTCCAGCAAAACTAAACCATCTCTTGCAGGCGGAGATGGCGTCCAGTTGAAACAGATAACGCTGTCTTACAGCTAAACCCTTCTAGCAGCTGCGTGCCGGGGGGCTGAAGGCAGGGTGCTGCCTCTGCTCAGCGGGGTGGACTGGGAAGAGGGGGCTTCTAGCACCCCCGAGTCCGTGGTCACCCCGAGATGCCGTGATCCCCTGGACAGAGGGGAGTCAGCTACCTCTGCCAGAGCCCAGGATTAGGGTAGCCCCAAAGGAGAGTCTGCAGCACCTCCTTTGGCTTATTTTCTTTTTCCATGGAACGAGATCACATCTTTAACCTCGTACATGGCAGCTTTTAAGGAACCAGATTTTCTCTTGGAGTGTCTCCGATAAGATGCGTTTGGTGCCGGGTTGCAGGTGACCTTCCATATACGTGCAGGGTGAAGGGTACAGTTCTTGCCAAATATCATGTCTTAGCTGCAGGTTTTGTGCTCTCTCAAGTGCAAGGCACCTTTAGGCTTGTGACTGTCCTAAGCTGAATGGAACGAAGAAGTACTGCCTCAACAGCAATAGTCACACGAGTTATTTGGTGAAGGAAATACATGACACATCTTTCTAGGAGACTGGTCAGGGCATTTGATGAAGTGTTTGAAGAGGGATGGTGTCTGTGGGTGTCTTTCTATACAGTGGAAGCTCTGTGCCTTTAGGACTGTGATGTGATGTGATGGTACAATTTGACTGTCAAATCCTGCGGGTCCATGCAAAAAAAACGTTTTCTTTGGGGAGAAGTCTGTGCACTCTCAGCCCATCCTTATTTTATGCCTATTAGAAATCCTTTGTTGTATTTTAAATGCTTTCCCCTAGTATTTTGCAAAAGGTAGCGCAATGAATTGATAAATGAAACTGCTAAAATTTCATACATGCTCCTTGTTCGCTGTCCACTCAAAGTTTTGAGAAAAAATAATAATGCTGCAGAATCATTCTTGTGTAGGTTATTAAGATTTCAGTCATAAACATATTACATTGTCTTTCCCTACTGAAGTCAATGAAAGTTTTGCAACCAATTTCAATAACAATAGGTCCAGGAAAAGGCACCAAGAACAGTGTCCATTTGCATGGCTGCTTGAGACACAAAATGGTCGCACCACTACCATTTTGTGTCCAGGGTGGTGATTAAAACAAAATAAACCCTTGACCATTCCCTTTTTCAGTGCACTGCAAGCACTTCCCCCAGGTAGTCCAAAAGAAATGGGCTCCTTTGGAGGTGAGGAAGGGACACAACAAGGAGGTACCACAAACCTGGGATAGAGATTAGCTACAGTTTCAGGTGACTGTTTCAAAGCATTTATGGGCTTACAGCAGGTTTTATTGCAGGAGAGCCCAAGCCTTGAAAAGAGGCTCTTCCAGTGGAAGTGAGAAGAAATACAAGAGCTGCAGCTTTAGAAACTTGTGTTATGGTATTTTATAATCTGGCTTTGTTTAATGTGGTAGTTGCCATTAAAGATCATAAGGGATGAGCATGAATATATTTGTTTATTTGTTTGAATTCCATTTAGTTTCTAGCCTGCAAGTCCTATTAATGCAAGTAACCATTGCTTACATGAATAGTTTCATTAACTGCATGAAAAAATGTTACATATAAATAAAGATCAGCAGATTAAACTTCTTAAATTTTACTGAAATTCAAAACCACCCCTATTTAACATGTTCTGTAAAAGTTTGTTATAGTATTAAAATTATTTAATAATACAGCACTGACAAAGAAAAGTAGCTTCCACACTCACTTAAAATAATTTTATTAATATGAAATGCTGTACTTTTGTTTTCAAAGTTTCATTTGCTACTCTGTGTATAGAGTCAGTCTGTCATCTTGCTGTCACCCTATAGTAATTTTGCTTGCAGAGACTTCCCGTTACAGTAGTGCTTTTCTTTTTGACCAACTCTTGTACCCATTTTGAGACAGAGGCTCCACATTAATCTTTTTTGATGAAGCTTGTTTTTCTGTCTGTTCCACAGCAGTTACTGATCCTCTTCTCATTGAATTCACATTCACTTAATCCATTTAAACTGGAGTGAGATCAGTCCTATAAAATCACTGCTTCTGCAAAAAAGCGTTGAAGGTTTACAGCTGGGTGTATACCTTATATCCATGTGGCATATCTTTGTATATGATGTTGAATATGACAGGAACTAATCTGAAAGCTCTGTGTGGAGCATAGGACTCTGTACAGAGAGCTCTGGTCTATGTTTTTGGATTTTATTCAGTTCAGAGTCTTTGAGAATCATTGGACTGGTTTTCATCTCATTCAGCAGGCTGTGATTAGCCCACTGCTACTTCACTGAAATCACTAGGGCCTTTTCCTGGAACTTTTATTTTCTTTATATTCTAAGAATATTTATATTCTTAAATATTTCTCTTGGGGACAAAATGGTATTCAAAATACAAATGTTGTTATTTTGTCAAAGACCAGATGATGAGTACATATACTATTTAATAACCATTCTTTTTAGACGGTAAAGGCTTGTACGTGGAATGCTATTCTGTATTCTGTTTCAGTTTGCACTTCTACAAGTAACGGACTAACATACTGTGTTATTAGTATTCATGACATTTCCTTAATAAAACTTTTCAATGAATAACTTTATAGTCAGGCTGGTAGTTAAACTTCATAAAGTTAAGTGGATAGGATTCCCCAAAAGAAGGTTTCAGGCTGCATTTTAAGAAGCGTCTTGATTGTTCACATTTTTAGGGTTATTTTTGTTACATTAATTTAAAGCTAACTGCCTACACCAATTAGTTCAGGTAAGGTATTAAAGCACAGAAATTTGGCATTGTTTCCCCAGTTAAATATACAAAACTCACAACAAGTACTAACATGCTTTCTAAAATTGCATGTATTTTGTAATTACTAGGATATAGTTAAAGCTAAGTGTGCATATATGTATTTACAGTATGTGGGTATATATATATAGTTTTGCAATCTGGGAAAAGCATGACAACACATTTGTCACATCAGTTGGTATTGATTAACAAAATGTCTTTAAGAATTTATTTCTCTTAAGGATTTTATCTGTTGATATTTTTACAGTTTCAGAAATGTCTGTGTAATAAGGAATAGCAGAATATTGTCAGTGAAAAAGTGCTGACAGGCACAGTTCTAACTTTTTGAGAATTTACTATTATGAAATTAGGCAGGTTTGAGTGGTTATCATTAAGGAAAACTCCTTTATAATTTAATATGGTTGAATATGCTAAGTTTCTCTAAACAAGAAGTAGATTCTTAAGAAGTCAGTTAGAAACTGTGCATAATATACATTTTATTTTTTGTAAAATTTCAAAATAAAATTTAACTTCTCTAGGACTTTGACCAGTAAGGGTACATTAGTGCCAGGAACTGCTCAGCCTTAAAATAAGCGTGGTTCAGAAAATTATTGTAACATTGGTGGGAGTGGGGAACGGACTACTCTGTTCCTATTTTGTGTTATGTGACTTTTTGGTCTAATACAATCCTTATTTTTAAAAAGGTTTGGGAACTCTGTATGTTGCTGTTATTTCATAAGCTGCATGACTAGTTGGACGCATGGGAGGGATTCACATTCGTGGGCTTTGCACAGGTGTCAAATGTCGCCCACAAGACACTGATTTTGGGCTGACAGTAAAAATGCCCTCTGTATCCAAAAGTGCCAGACAGAAAGCGCATGAATTACATCATACAGCTTTTACTGTACTTACTATACTTCTCTGTGCTTTCTCACAGTAAGCACGAGGATTATTAATTGTGAGCAAGATTCTTCAAATGCTCTAGTCTCACTGTATCTGACTGCTGACAGAAATGAGTTTCTGTTGAGGTACAGGGGCCTATATTGGTATATAGGTTTCCCAGTAAAGAACATCTAGAGCTGAAAAGCAGAAAGTTAGAAAGTTAGCTTTTTATAGAAAGCAATGGTTCCAGTGCTGTCACTATCCCAGCTGCTCAAAGAGCACGTCACTGTCCCAAGCAACGATTGGAGCAATGCAGCCTCCTTAGGATCAGTTACAGGATTCTGAAAACCTCTTCCTCAGTCTTCATTATTATTTCTGTTTGGGGGGAAAAAGAAGTTTTTTAATTAGTTGAAGGTAGATTCTGATCAGACTTTTAAAGCCAGTTCATTAACTTCATTTTTACAGATGCCATCCTGCAAATATTTTAAGTGTTGATGCTGCCCCAGAATGCTGAAGTCTACATCAGCACTTACAGAAATAAAGATTCAGGATTAATCCTCAGGTTTTTGTTAACCTCTACCAAGGCTAAATGTACATTCTCCTTTTTTTTTTCCCACATACAAGGTTTTCAAAAATAGGATCGTAAAAGAGTAGTATTAATCCTCCTGACATTTAATAAAATAACTTCAGAAGATGCTTGGTATCCAGCAAATGATTTATTTAAAGTCTTTATAAAAATACAGTACCAAAAGTACTACACAAATGCAGAGATAATAATCATGCCCACTACTAATCGGCTACCGTAACTTTTGTGGTCAAGCTGAAATGCATGAGGTGAAACTTTTTTATTCTTTCCATCTATATATGTGCTTTATTGTTGCAAGAAAATAAAGTAAATTGGAAAAATATCTTTCTCGCAAAGGTCACGATCAAAACTGCAAACTGTGGAAAAAATTTCAATACAATCACGTTCTCAGATTAATCCTTTCATTTTCAGCCTTTTTTTTTTTTCTCCTAATCCCATCAACATTAGCTCCTACAAGTTCAGAAACTCAAGTGGAAGGACATTTACCGAGTTTAGTTCTCGAACTGTACAGACTTCGGAGCCATAGCAAGAATATTCCCCTTCTATAAAATCTAACAAGTGCATTGGTTTAAAGCTCTTGTAAAATGTGTTTTAGCTGTCTGTTGGGGGTGGTTCTGTCCTCTGCCTTTTTATGGGGCAATTCCTGGCTACTTAACCAAGGCACACAAGTGTGCTTTCTCTCCGGTATCTGTTTCTGAGGATTGCCTGGGACATCGTCTCTGAACCCGTGCTGTTTATGCTCAGAGTTTTCATGGAGAATGTATACTGCTGATGATTCTTTACATGCATAATATACACAAAATCTGAAATTAAAATTACTGGGTTTTGTTTCTCAGGGCAGCTTTTAGATCATATTATTGACAAGGACAGACAGGTGTGTTTTTCTAACCTAACATTTCATATTTATTATGCATGAAAATCTCAATTGATTAATTTAAAAACAAAGATCTGGTCCTCTGAAATCTCATGTGTTTCGTATTACACATTCCTGTTACATGAAGAAGAATTACTGACAAGAAGAAATATTTGCAGTGGTGGGAACATACAGTGACCAGCCTTTGTCCTGGCATGCAGATGGAGAAGTATAATTTTCATCTTTCTGGTACAATACTGCTGCACAGGAGCAAAGTAAAATGGGGGTGGGGTCAGACAGGGTAGTAAAGTCAGTCACAGGTGACGGAGGTTAGCTCAGAAAGTCTGTCCCCTTTGCCTTTGCCTGGCTGCAGTCAATCCCTGAGGAGAGCCTGATCAGGATCTGTGCTACTCCCTTGGGAACTTTTGCTGGCTCAGGTCTTCCTCTCCCCTATTTCCTCAGTGCCCTTGCAGACCTGGCCTCTCCCTCAAGTAGGATGCATTTCTAAGTTTCTGTTTCTTTCACTGTTTCGGCTTTGGGGAAGTGGTAGTTACTGCATTCCTTTGGCGTGTCCGAAAACTGGAGGAGGAGGCACAGCTTTGCCCCATCTCCAGTCCATCTCAGTCTGAACAGCCATGGCCAAGCCTAGTTTCTGTAGTCTGGAAATTACACTGCACAACACAAAAGAGCGCAGTGATTTATACATCAACAGTCGCTTTCTTGCCATAACATTTCATTGTTCTTTTTCCCTAAATCTGTAATTACATGTCTTTGTCCTGCTACGTGCTGCTTCACGACAAATATAATTCTTACACAGGCTTTGTGAGTGAAAATAATCCTGCTCAATTAGCACAGATCATAAACTTGCATTGTGTGGGAGCAAGCGGTTGTAAACAATTAATTTGAAATTTGGGGCATCGCATCATCCTTTTCTCTAATTTAGTAAGTTCACTGCTATGTGCTGGTGGGCTCCCTTAGCCAAGCCAGAGCCTGGAAGTCATTGACGCCTACAGCTTTGTTCTGCTTGGGCCTTAGTACTCTAATTTAAAGTTTCCAGGAAAGCTGCCTGTGAATAAGCTAGATTTACTAAGTGTGCCGTTTAAATGCTAGCACTTGGAGAAGGGTGTTCATTAGGCGACAGTTGTTTCAGTCAGTTTTTCAGGCCCATTCTCCATTAAGGAAGATCTTTGGAAAAGGCTTGGCAGGCAGGAGAAAAAGGAAAGAAAGTCAGTCTTTTAGGTCTGTGCATTCGAGGAGGTGGTGTCGTTGGCTGTAGTTCTAAAACACGCACTTCTTGGCCTTAATTGGAACAAATATATCTTATCGAGAGAAAAACCAAACAAACGTGCTGTGGCTTTTGTCCTTGTGAGAACAAGGCTTCTCATTTTGTGGATGAATCAGTACTATAAATAATTATTTATATTTTTCTTTCGTGAAGAAGTGATGAAGTTTGCCTATTAATTAGTATGAGTAGGAAAGTTACAATATTGAGTCTAACCCCAAACATTAAAGCTCACTGCCAGTTTGTGGAAGAAGTCTTCATCTTTACTAAGGCAAAAGCATACCCATGTTTCACTTGTAGCACAAGAAATAAAAAAAGAGCTACACCAATGACAGTAATGGTGGAGTTTGTGAAGAGAAGAAATCATTGTAGTGCCCCACTGTCTTGGAAAAGTGTTTTATCAGAAGGCTGCGTGGTCCTTGGATCAGGTAGATCTCAGTCCACCCCAGGTCTGTAAGCATGATCCTGATGAGTGACTGATGTTCCTTTGTCTTATACTACTAATATCAATCAGAATCTTCATATGTTGTTAAGTGTTAAAGTCTAAGTTGTTTCCTTTCCCACATGGCTGCTCAGGGGGTTTGAAAGATTATTCTTGTCATTCTCCCATGTCTGAAATTAGCAAAATATGTGCAAGAATAGTAAAAATGTTACCAAAGCAGAAAAACAGGATTGTAGCCCACCAGACATTGTACTAGCTGCTGTAAGTGGCCAAATGTGGAAGAAACAGCAGCGCCTGCCAGAGACGTAAAACCTACTACAGTTCCCAAGATAAGAACTGTAAGACCAATCCATTTGTAATTTCCAAGATCTAAGTAAACATGTTGTTGATATTAAATTGAGTCAGGCCCAGACTATTAAGATCAGGTTTGCTCAGTCTGTCATTTTGGTTTTGGAAACAGTGTGCTTGTTCCTTTCCGTCCACTGCAATTGCTACTTTTCTGGATGAGATTTTATCAAGTGTCTCACATGTTCCCTTACTCTCTCTCTCTCTTCTCCCTTCTTTTTTTCTGTTTTAGATTCCTTCCTGGACAAGGATTGGTACTATATCCACAGATAGGAGACAAACTGGATATTATATGCCCAAAGGTGGACTCTAAAACTGTTGGCCAGTATGAATATTATAAGGTCTACATGGTTGATAAAGACCAAGCAGATAGCTGTGCTATTAAAAAGGACAATACACCTCTACTCAACTGCGCCAAGCCAGATCAAGATGTTAAGTTTACCATCAAGTTTCAAGAGTTCAGTCCTAATCTCTGGGGCCTGGAATTTCAGAAGAACAAAGATTATTACGTCATATGTAAGTTAAATATTTCAGTTGCTCATTCTTTTAAATATAGTTGTTCTTTTGTATGTTGTCTTGTACATTATAAGCAAGCTAAGAAGAATGTGAACAGGTTTGTATTTTTTCCTCTGAAAATATTTTCTTGCCAGCATATTTTTGACATTATTCCTGACTTCCATGGGGTCTCTGTCTCTTTTTTCTTTGGTTTGTGTAAACCAAATTAGATTGTACTTCTGTGCCAGTAAATGGCTTCTCCTTTTGTGTCCTGTATTCGCATTGAAGGCTGTGTGCAGTTAAACCTTGATGTGTTTCTTGCTCACAGTTCTGGTGATATGCTGTGCTACTGGCCTTGTCCTCGGGTGCTCTTATGCCAGGAGTAGAAGTAGGGTGGCCCGGCCATTCTGAGCTGAGGCATCCTACATAAGATGACTGACCATTGCCTCATGTGACCCAGGGATTCTTGCAGGAAACACCTTTTGGCCACTTCGGTGCCAACTTTGACAGTGTAATTTCACCACAAGGTTTACTGGTGGGTTCTAGTTGAGCATGCTTAACTGCAATAAATACCTACTGTGTCCATACGGTATCTAGGAAGGTTCTTGGGCAAAAGAGAGACTAGCATGATCTTGAATTTCCTCCTTCGTCATGATCCTGGACTTGTAAAAAGAATGTGCGTGATACAGGCCTGTGTCCAACCATATAAATTTTGTGTGAGTTTTAGTCTGATCAGGTATTTATGTCTGAAAGCAAGTCTGGAGGTAACCGCTGTGTTCAGTGATTCAAATTACTTATGATGTGTAAAGTTAATGATGTGAATCGGGAGTTAGCGTAAGCTGAGACCTCAGCAGTACAACAACAATTTACATTAGGTTTTGTCATTGTACTACTGTGACCTGCGGATCTCATTTAGCCTCGTGGGGACTTTTGATGTCTTGAGCAAGGATCACCAGTTAGTAGGAGATGGACAAATTCTGCGCATTGGCTTTTCTGCAGTTACAGGGAAGTTAGATACTGCTGTGTTTTATTTCGTAGAGTCATAGAAAGGTTTGGGTTGGAAGGGACGTTGAAAGGTCATCTAGTCTAACCCCCTGCAGTGAGTAGGGACATCTTCAACTAATTAGGTTGCTCAGAGCCCCGTCCAGCCTTGACCGTGAATGTTTCCAGGGATGGATCATCTACCACCTCTCTGGGCAACTTGTTCCAGTGTTTCACCACCCTCATTGTAAAAAATTTCTTCCTTATAACCAGTCTAAGTCTACCCTCTTTTAATTTAAAACCATTACCCCTTACCCTCTTGCAACAGGCCCTGCTAAAAAGTTTGTCCCCAAACATATATCTGCCACCTCTTTGAAAATTGGAGGGCTGATAACTAGATCATGTAATATCTGGCACTCTAAATATTTCTTAATTTCTTAGTTAAAAATATTGGTAGTTTTACAAGTGCTCTGAGCAAATACCTTTAAAATGGAAATGTAAATGCATTTAATATAAATTAATGCTCACTTCACAGTTATTTCCACAATGGTACACACTGTGTATAAAACAGATCGTATATCACAGAAACTAAGAATTAACTCTATTAAACATTAAATGTAGAAATTACTAAATAACAGTTGTGGGAGATACAAAACACCATTTTTTTGTTTTTAAGGTTTGACAGAAAGATCACTTAATATAGGCACTTGCTCTGTTAGTCAGAGGGTGTATAAAAACCTGATCCCACTTACACAGCGTTTAACTTTGACAAACTTCCCACTGAAATCCAGGGAGATTTACCAGGGTAAAAGCTGCAAGATTAGATGTTGAGAGATAGTTGTCTGTAACTCCAGTGAAAATGTGTAGTATAAAAATGACCATGCTCAAATAGTTGGCTTTAATGATGAAATATGTTCAGTATTTAGTGCTGCTTTTAAAAACATCCACAGCAGACCAGCTCTAGTGGAACAAATAGCACTGTTAAAATTACTACCTGAAAATTACGGGCACAAATGGAGCCTTCTGATGCCCTGTCAGTTTTGTCATATCTATGTCATGGATTTACCCAGAGAATTATTAAATATGTTTCATTTTAATTAGTTTTGTATAATTATTTCATTATAGCAATAAGACAGTAGAGTTTGGTTGAAAGATCTTGCTCAGCCTTCAGCCTGATGCTTCAAAAATCACACTGGCCTTGCAGTAATACTGGAGTGCCTTAGGGTATTACTTTCCCTGCTCATTCTGGCATAAACAAATGGCTGGTTTATCACTATATTGCTAGCATACTAACCGAGCTGAAGCAGTATTACCCGTACATTTTAATAGATTGGACAAAAAAAAAACCCAACCCCAAAAACCCAGCCATCCTGAAGCTAAAACTCTTGCTTTTCTATCATTCAGGGAGAGAACAATGAACTCAGTGATGTCGGTCTCAGAAACACGAAGAGGAGTGGAAAACTAGGCCAGGGCTCAGCTAGGACACCATTTTACAGATATATTGGAGCTAGATAGGATTTTAACAGTTTGTCTTAAAAAGCTCGTGACTTGACACAGCCTTGTCAGATACAGGTTCTGGTAGTAAGGGCATTTATTGTCATTTTTATAAGTATACTTATAAAATGTAAAGTATATAAAATACATCTTAACCATGTATGCAAATCAGGCCATAAATCATTTGCATGCATCCCTATTCCTAGACCTGTAATTTCCCTTCCTCCCTTCCTTTCTCTTACCTATTTGTTTGGGAATTTTGAGTTTTGTCTTGATTTGTTGGAGTTTTTTGAGGGGTTGGGAGTGCTATGAAGCGAAGGCAACAATGCATTTTATGTGCCAGCTTTTGACTTTGAAGTACTTTAGGATCTTGTATTCCCTTGACTAAGTGGCATCAAAGAAACGTGACACAAGAGTTTACTGAGCCCAGCATCTTTGCAGTGCTTGCTATGGCTGCGTCTACAGCCTAATCTCACGCTGTTTATGCTGGCAGGCTGTTGTCAGCCCTTTAAATGTTTTGTGCATCATCACGTACGTTTATCATCTTGCCATTATTTGAAAACATGGTTTGTTTTTCTAAGATAATAGCATGTGGTTTGTGGAGCTGTATTAAACAGTAAAATCTCTATTCAGATTAGGGGGCTAGTCATTTTGGGATGAGGAGTTACAACACAGGATGAAGGAGCTTCCTGAACCGTGTGTACCCTTTAGGGAAATGTGATTGTACAGGAATTCTTCAAGCTATAATTTTTATATCATCCAGATGTATTCATGATAGGTATAGCAGAAGGAGATCTTTCTACTCAGTGCTTCCCTAGATCTAAGCATATAAAAGATGCGACTTTTCTTACTCCACAGTTCACAATTTTTTAAAAAAGTAAAAATGTAGATGAGTTTCTGATACCTGTTTTCACATTTAATGGTGCTTTAATCCAAAAATAATTAATCCATTTCTTGGCAAGATATTCCTCAGTATGAGTATCAGGATCCAAAGAGTTAAACCTGTGCACAGCAATACTTGGAAAGATGATACTGAATGGTATTGTGAATGTGAATAAATGATGTAACAGACTGTCCTTGCTTTTCTCTTCTTTGCTATCATCAATTTTTGGTTCCTGGGAAATTAATAGATTCATTTTCCTACAATTACCTGATTTCTTCTCAGCAGAACTGGAGAAGGTCAAATGTACTTGCGGTTTCAGAAGTATTAATGTTAGATTATCCTAAAATATGCGACCATTTAGCTAACATATCATAAGTCTCTGAGGAAATCTTTAATCAGATGCATGAAGGAAGATACATTATGCCCAACAACATAAATATCCATGCAAAGAGCAAAGTTACTTTTGAGGAAGGTTGTGCAGATTTGTAACACTGATGTCTGCATTAAAAAGTCTTTTTATGTTTTTGCGTGGTTAGGGAATGAAGTATAATTTTCTGCTGTTGTGGATTGCTCAGAATGAGCAATGAGTATCTTGTCGATACTAGAGGATCAATCTGCAAGTACTTGGGTCACGGTGTAACTGCTTCAGTACCTCTCTCCAGTGCAGCGCTTCTTGTATGAGAGGGAGACATTTTAGCATAGTACAACATAAGTAATATGCCAAAGGTGTTTACTTTTGGTGAACAGGTGTTGTCCTGAACCCTTCCCAACAAACTTGACCTTTAGTCAGAGGGCATGGGAGAGCACTTAGGTACCCTGGGTTTGGACTGAGGGAGCACCCTGGGGAAGCCTGTAGGAAGCTACGCCAGAGGGAAGGGAGCAGTGCTGCTTGCCTTTGAGCCACCATCATACTCCTGAGATGGTTTCGCCAAGCAAGCACATACTGTGCTCACTTCATCTCTTCTTCTGCATAAGTAAACTGAAGATTATGGGCTGGCATCATCAGCACTGAAAAATAAGTCACCTGCAATGAAGCCTTCATCTCTTCAGAATTTGTAAAAGAATGGCTTGAGACGGGGGAAGGGGCTACAGAATGGTCCTAGAAAAGGTTCCTCTAAAATGCTTGCTCTGCCTGCGACCTCATTAGCCAAGCTTGTCAAGCTAATGATGCTCATTGAGTTTGACATTGGCAAAATGGTATATGCAGCTTTCCTTAAATGTTTTTTGCCAACCTTTTTCAAGTGACCCACTTACATAGTTGGCCTCTGGCTTAAATTAAAAAACATATATATATATGTATTTGATCCCTGACTGATTTAAAGGTTTATGCTGCCTGGTAGCACTACATTTTGGATAACTGCTTTAATAGTACTGTGGCTTTTAAAATCGAAACAGTCATTCTGAAACTTTAGCATTAGCTGGGTTTGAAAAAAATCACAAGGCTTTTTATGTTTTCACTTTGTCATTCTGTTACAATTAAAGGGCAATAACTGTCTGAGGAAGAACACATTAAAGGACAATATAGATTGTCCCCTGAAATACAGCCCAGATGGGAAGAATAAATCTCTTTGCGTGGCCAAATAGATTTACATTAAACTGTTATTTTAGTATTCTGACCAAACAGTTTAAGCACTGGCTAATCTGGCTGGCTGGGTATTCTGACACCTCTCTGAGGCAGGTTTTAGTCAGCAGCCTTCTGCAACCTCCCAAATACCTAGCAAGAGCTACCTGAAAGGAAACAGTAGGTTTTCCTTTGTTTGAAGGTTAATTCCAAACTAGCCAAAACGGGGACAAAAACTGTTATCAGAATTTCAATTCCATTTCTTTTTCAACAAAGACATTTTTTTGTGCTTTTTGTTAAAGACTCTGTGGTTCAGAAATCTATTATTCCTTATTTTTTGGTGGTGATGGTGTTAATGAAAGCCTATGTGATAATAGCCACCCTGATTCCAGTTGTACAAAGATCACTTTTTTTTTTTTCCTTTCTCCTCCTCCTTCCTCAGAAAATTAGATAAATGATTTCTTGTTAGTGTCAAATGATATCCAGAGGTCAGTCTTTGACTTTGCTGAGAGTCTTTTATGGGATATATCAGCAATACCACTTAGCTCTTGTTGTTGAATTAAATATAAATACAGCTCAAACGAATAATATTATTGGAGAAAAAAATCACTGTCCGTGCAGCTTCAGATTTCTAAGAGAGTCTAAGACCTACAGGATTAATGGAGTCATGGTCCTTTGGGGTTTTGTCCCAGACCACACAGGTCTTGTAAGAGAATGAGGCAATTTTAGATTGATGGACTTTGTTCATACTTGGTGCCATTACCTAGGCAATACCGACCGTTTATCTCCTTTAAAGTAGACAGAGATAGTTCAGCAGGAAATCTGTTGTTATTTCTCTATTCCTAAGGGAAGGAAATGAAAGATAGGAATGCTCAGTTTGTTAATTGATGGCATCTTGTGAAAAAATACATTTATCCTCCCCCACACCCCCCAAGTATTCCAGATAGATCTGAAATCAGATGAAAATGAAGAATAATTATTCAGACTGGAAGAAAGAATTATTCAGGAAATACTCAGGAATTAAATAGGTTTTAAAATTTCATAGGAAGCTGTTTAATATTTTTAGTCGTTATTTATTTTTCTCATTTTTTTTTAGTTCCTCATAAGCAATTTATAAATGCTGGAAATACGGTACATTCACAAAGAAAGATACAATATTCTCACTCTCACTTTATAATATGCATAACAATAAGGGACGCTTGAAGTGCTTTGCAAAAAACCAGCTCAAACCCTGATCTTCTACAAGTTGTACATGGTTTTAGATTTACATATACATCCTTAATAGGACTACATGCAGAAGAAGGTTGGGTTGAGTGTGTATCTTATGCTTTAAATGCATGGTATGAGTAACTGTTCACATCAACGGGGTATGTATTGGGGAGACGTGCCATGCTATGAGGGAAGTGTCTGAACTGAAACTAGCATACTGGAACACATTTATCTTTCATTTTGTACCTAGGTTTGGTGACAAGCATTTATCTCATCAAGTGGGATGATCAGTCTTTATTTTATACAGTTGCTTGTATCACATCTGTTACATATTATAGTATTTTGAGTCCTAAAATAAAAGACCGGGAACTGCATAAGCTTTTATAAAGGCTTTAATGAAATTGATTTTAAATACTTGAGATTGCCTCCTTAAAGTCTTTACACAGCTGGATTGGAGGAAAACGTACTTTTGTCTGAGAACTGCATTAACTAAAACACAGGGTTGAAATGGTTGAAAACCAGGGTTAAATGTCAGTTTGGACTTTCTTCCCTGACTTTAGTCAGTCCTGGAAACTTTAGAGGAAGAATATTTCAGGATTTATTTCTGGTAAATCAGACTATAAAACTAATCCCTAATGGGCAGTCTTCCAACTGCTTTTTTTCAGTCCCAATGAAATCATGCAAATATTTCTGTGAGTAAAGTAGTTTTAGCAGTTCCTGGAGAAGAGTCCATATTAAGCTGATAAGTCTGGTTTTAAAAAGCATGTTCAGATCTTTGTTAGCATGATTTATCTGTTTTCTGTTCAGTAGATGAAGACAGCAAAAATAAGTAAACCGCAGCAGCAGACTAGTCCTTGTATGCTCATTGAGCTGCTGTGAGAGAAACAGAAGTCTGAATCCAAATCCTGCCAGGGAAACCAAGAGGGATTTGTTTGTCAAGTATTTCACGTTAGCACATAAATGCTAACCAACAGACCACAAAAGTGCGGTTGATCATAGAATCACATAGTGGTTGAGTTTGGATGGCACCTCTGGAGAACATCTAGTCCCCTGCTCAAGCCCTTGCTCAAGCAGGCTCAGCTGCAACCAGTTGCCCAGGACTGTGTCCAGCTGAGTTTTGAGTATCTCCAAATACAAAGACTCCACAGCCTGCCGGACAACCTGGTCCAGTGCTTTGTCACCGTCACATTTAAAAAGGTTTTCTCAGGTTTAAACAGCATTCCCTGTATTTCGGTTTGTGCCCATTGCTTCTTGTCCTGTCACTGGGCTCCACTGAGAAGAGTCTGGCTCTTCTTTACTCCCCCAACCAGGTATTTATACACATAGATAAGATCCCCCTGAGCCTTCTTTTCTCGAGATTGAACAGTCCCAATGCCTCAGCCTCTTCTCCTATGGATGCTTCAGTTCCTTCATCATCCCCATGAGCATTTACTGCACTATCTCCTGTAAGTCCATATCTGTCTTGTACTGGGGAGCCTGTGACTGGACACAGCACTCCACCTGTGGCCTCACCAGTGCTGAGTAGAGGGGAAGGATCACCTCCTGCTGCTTCCTGGCAACACTCTGCAGATGCAGTCCAGGAGGCTGTTGGCCACCTTTGCTGCAAGGGCACGTTGCTGGCTTATGGTCAGCTTGGTGTCCACCAGTGCCTTTTATGCAAAGCTGCTTTCCAGGTGTTTGGCCCCAGCCTGTGCTGAGTCTCTATTCTACCTGCTGTCCAGAGGCTACCACAGCAGATGTGGAATTAAGACATTAATTAAATAATTCGTGTTTCAAAAGAAAAAGAAGAACTCAATAATGTTATACTATTAAAACACTAGTGAAATATTAAAAACTGTATGAACATAATTATTAAATGTATTTGTTCTTCTGTCTGGTTACAACTTTTCAAAATTTCAAACACTGGAGGATTAACATACCCATCCCACTGGAGTTTCTTAAATTGAACTTGAGATGTGTGATAATTTCTAAAGCTAAACCCCTGAATTTCTTATGGCAAGTATTTGAACTAGTGGTCCTGTAGCACCTTGGAAATTCAGATTGCTTTATTTCAGCAATGTTCCCTCATTAAGTTTTACTCCGTGGGTATTTCAAAGTTCTAAACACAAACATAAGCATACTGCAATCAAAACAGTGCTTAACTTCTGATCATCTTTGCCAATTGCACAGTCATCCAATAGTATCATAATTGATCTCGGTACTAAGGTGCCAAACTCTGTGTTGCTGAAGGATAGTTAGATGATGTAAATAGCTTTTTGTGTTTTGCAATAAAGCACACTTTTGTTGTGCTTGATGTAAAAGCAGGAGATGAAGGTATTCTTTTATTGAAGCAAACATGTGGAAAATTGCTCTAGATTGTTACAGTGCAGAGCATCTCCCCTGAAAGAATGAGGTTCATCTATAGGGCAAGCTCTGACTGTGGCACTTTATTGGGGTTACTTCTGGACTCTGTGTGGTCAAAGCAAATAACATCATGTCCGTCTAAACTGTTATAACCATGAGACTGGCACATTTTCTCATCTATAGTGTTATATTCTAAACTGTCACTAGGCATTAACTCAGTCACTGATGAAGTCCTACCACCTAGAGATGAACTCTGCCTCAAAATGATGTTTTCCACTTCACTGCTACTCGTATAGCAATTACTGGGTCATTAATATCATTGCATGCAATTAGTGACAGTAGAATGAGCAAGAGGTTTGTTATTTATTTAATATGAACTTCCACTATAACCCTTTCTTATCCAAGCGCTCCAGTCAGAAACCAGAAAGATTTTCAAGGCAGATGAACATCCTTGAAGAGTGGTGTTGAGTTTGTACAATACAGAAAATATTGGTCCTCATTTGATGTTAAAGCTTCTGCTTTTGTTTCCAGCAAGCTTGCTTGTCATTAGCACCAATCAGTGTAACTTGAGTGCTAACTAATTCTATTAGTTCTGTTCAACTGAACTGTTAAGCAAAGCTTGCTGTGGTTGTGGAGAGATATTTCTCCCCATCCATGAGAGGCTTTTGCCACTAGTGTGCCGGCAGAAAGGATAAACTTATGTAAAATACCTGTTTGTGGTTGGTGAAGTTAACTAGCCAGTAATATGTTTTAGATGCATACTTTCTGATATATGCTGAATACATCATAATTAGTGGGCTTACATCTGCCGCAGTTGCTTCAGTGCTCACAAATATATAATTTGTTTATGTAAACTAGAAGCAGCCATGTGTGCAGTAGATCATTATCTGACAACGTTTCTCAGAGTATGTGAAATGTAGAACTGAAATACTTTTAGAAAAGCTTAACAGTAATGAAAGACTTAAATTGTCATTCATAGTGATACAGTATTGAGAAGCTTTTATTTTTTAATTTTTTTTTTTATAATCTAAATCATTCCAAGAAAATTTTGAAAAGGGACACTTTGACAGCAGTGAAGCAAGTAGGATTTCGTTGTGGGTGGGTAGATGCTGTGACCTTCTGTAATGGATAATAATTCAGCAAATAGTTTACTGTTTAGTACACTTCAGCTGTGGTGTTCCTTAACCCAGAGATAAAGTGGTGCTGTTTTTAAAATGATAGGCAGCAGAAACCAGTCAGAGCTCACAGCTTTTTTGATATTTTCCAACTCTGTCTTGCTCGCTGTCTCTTTTTGCCTTTATGGAAAGACTTTGTTGACATGAAGGGCTGTTTTTTTACCACCTGTATTCTTGTTGTATGATGCCACGTCTCCCTGGAATTAATAGAATCATTCTGAATGTAGAAAACCTTACAAGAACTCTCTTCCTATTTTGTGCCTAATACTTGGGCAGTCCTTTTCAGTCAGACAACGTGCGATGCGGGAAGGAGAGTCTACAGAGTACCAGAGGTGTGCCTGAAATTAAACAGTTGGTATATACCAAGGGATGTTACAGTACAGAACTGATTGGCTCTATCTTGCATGTGTCCTCCACATTGCATCCCCCCCAAAAAATTGAAACAGTAATAAAATCTGTCCCTCACTTAACATGTGAGTACAAGTGGACACTTTTATGGGGAATTATATAAAGACCTCTTATGTCATGAGTCCCATCTAAGTACCACAAGTCATGCCATTCGCATTTGGACGAGATACATTTTAGAGCAGTGGTCAGAAAAGTGAATCAGAAAGTTTCACTGCAGAGCCTTTGTCTTCTTCCAGGCAAGAAGAGTCCTGGTTTTTATTTTACTTCATTTTGTTATGGTTTTAGCTTGACTGGGGAGGGCATTGCTGCTTACTTGCTGTGCAGAATATAATTTGTAGA
Organism: Strix aluco; assembly: GCF_031877795.1. Lineage (NCBI taxonomy): Eukaryota > Metazoa > Chordata > Aves > Strigiformes > Strigidae > Strix > Strix aluco. Next base: position 74,785,149 of record NC_133932.1, read on the forward strand.
TCCTGTTTAGATATAAATCCTGAGACATACAACATAGGACTTAATTTTCAAAATAACAAGGATGAGAAATGGAAAAGAAGAAGGAAGAATTCTTGTCCTTTTCTTCACATAGAAGTTTTGCCTCATGTGCCGATAGACAGAGAAAAGGCTGGCTTCAAGACTATTTATAAACACTCCATAAGCTTTAGTTTAAGAAAAAAATCTATCTTAATTTGAAGAGATGTGTGGAATAAGACTGAGAGAATGAGAGTTTCTGAATGGCCTTTAGGTTGAGAAACTCCTTAAAATTCTGCTGTCACCTTGACTTTGCAAGTAGGACAAATAAAAAACCAGACATGTTAGAAAAACACAGAATTATTGGTAAGCTATTTTTATACATTTTTCATTACTGTCTGTGTGTCCTAAATTGTATTAATTGAGCAAATTCAGAAGGTTTTTATCTTTTTTGTTAAAGATAACTTTATTTGTAAAATCAGTGGAAAAGTTAGAGTGTGATTTTATTGTCTGTAGATAGAAACACAGGCAACACATTGACAGTACTCTGTGTATCTATTCATAATGCATTTAAGCACTTGCAGTCCAGGTTTGGGGCCGCTGATAGTTAAATTTTGGAAGAGAATTTCCATTTTTTTTTAAAGTGAAGGTTTCAGTGTCGGTCTCATTTTTGTCACTACAAACAAGGGTAAACTGTTAGTTGCTAGAGTTGAAATTAGTATATTTATCTTCTCTCTAAACTTTCGGCAGCTCACCCAACATAGTGTTTGCCAAGCTACCTGTTCTTTGGTGAGTGGCCTGAACAATTTTTTTTGGTTGTTTCAGATCTCCATGCAGATCTGGCATTGCTACAAAGTGGGAAAGGGGAAAAAAAAAAATCATTTCATTTAATTAAAACACTCTTTCTATTACCTCAGCTGCCTTGTTCTTCATCCCTGGCTGGTCTAGAAACAACCTCTCTGTTGTGATCTGTGATTTGTGGTTTCGCAGTGTGTGATTTCTGGTGTTCTTAAACCTGTCCCATAAATTTAGATAATTTATGGGAAAGAAGAATTATTTATTTGGTACTTTACTAAGAGAGTCATTAAAAGGACCAAAAGCAGATGAAAGCAGTGAGAGCACAAACACACGATGCCAAAATAGTGTTCTATTGCTTAATAAAATAAAAAACCCTCAAAAGCTTTACATGTGCTTAGTAATCCTATGAGTGCATATGAGATCAAGTGCAGCTTTGCTTTAAGAATAACTTCTTACTACTGTTGGATCTAAAGCTTTTGTGGACTTTTGCTGCTGTTTAGGTTTTTCCATTCCATTTCTAAGCACAGCTGGGGAAAAGTGAAGATGGGTAGAGTTACTTGATTTTATTTAGCTCTGAATTTGAGAAACCTATTTTCTGATGCTGAATTCAAGCAGTAGTTAAGAAAAAAATGGTGAAAAACACTACTATTGGACCGTACTGATCTACCCCAAAGAAACCTGTTATTCTCATCTTTCTATTAACCAATCCACACCAACAGCAATTAATTCTTGATGACTTTGTCAGTGATGTGTCTTTGATACATTGCCAAATGGCTTGTATTGTCCAGCACACTGAGGGTGGACAAAACCGATTTTGCCCTTGCCCATCAATTGACATCACTCATTCGTTCCTGTAGTCTGTGGTTTAAGGTCCATTTAGTTTTCACAGGAAAATTAAGTACGATGATCATCATTTCTCTCTTCAGCTATGTAGTCCATTTCATATTCAAGCTCTAGAAATAAATGTGTTATAAAGGCGTGTTGGCTCAAAGGATATGACATTTGCAAGTACGTAATGTTTTTCATAATCATAAAACATAAAAGTGTGGGTAATAATTGTGGCAGAATTAAGAGGCTGAGATTTTTGTCTGCTAGTGTTTCCTTTAAGTAATTGTGATGGCATTTTTTCATTTGTAATGTGTGTTTTTAGGAGTGAAGGAAGTTGAATTTTTGTGACTCTGCCTTCATTTCTAATCGCTTTGTGAATGAAAAGCTATATACAGGCACAAATCCAGCAGCTTAATTCTCCATCTGATTAGAGCAATGTTACCAACCTGATAGGTTGAAAACAGCCAAGATCCATGCAGTGGCTTAGCCTCCTGGGAGGCAGAGTAATAACAATCAAATGAAGACATATTAAAATGTAATATTACTTCCTCTCCATGGGGACTGTATAAGAACCATAGCCAGGAACTGTTCTTGTCAGCTGACTCTGTTTCACTCACTGATTCCCTGCCTCTGCATTTATGACTAATGCAATTTGTACAATAAACAACACTTGTGAAGTTTTAAAAGCAAATAAATGTAAAACATCATACATTGATTTACATGAGTTCCCAGGGTTTTTTTGTTTGGTTTGTTTTTTTGTTGTGTTTTTTGAGTGGGTTTTTTTAATAATTTATGTATTTCGAAGAAGGGAAGGCAGAGATGGAATGAAATTCTTTGGTCTGAATAATTTCATTTCCTCTTGTGTAAAGGAGAGGATATGTTAAGGCAGTGTTTTACAAAACCGAAAATGTATACTAGTTTCTCCAAAGTAAGTATGTATCAACAGACTGTTAACCGTAATTTCATAACAGGTCAGTTTTTTCTGAAAATTGAAAACCTGGATTTATATTCCTTATAAAATGGCAGTTGCTGTTGTATTCAAGGAATGCAGACACACAGTGTCTGTATATACAGAGCTCCAACATAATTTTTGACTGATTGCTGTAAACATTGCCTATAAATCATTATGATTTTGTCAGAAAGTCTTAAAATTAGTAGAGATTTTAGGGCAATTTTATGTGTGTTTATCTGTAGGTATGGATAAACTGTTGACTGAATAATTTAGTGCGCTTTTGACTGTAATGATTAGTTTTGCAGACGATACCAGTGGAACAGGACAGGTCTCAGAAAATCAGAGGTACCTATCCGTCAAAAGGTTTAAAAATATTTTGCTACCTGTTTAGCAACATTGTGCTTACTTTTAGTTTCCTATGTGTTGCTGTATTAATACAAAGTGAAGTGTTGGATCCTGAGAATATTTCATACTCATGAGAAACTTCATATTAATCATTAATTACACATTAATGTTAATATTTAAGTAGTATCTAGTCTTCTTAGCACAGGGTCATGTATAGTAGGACATGTGTGTAAAATATATCCATATTTAGATTGAAATATAAAAAAACCCTGAATCTGTTCTTTTTTTTAATACATGTAAATAAAAATAAACTGGATGGAAGGTCTAAAATTTCATATAAACACACCAGAGAGTAGCATTTGTATTTTAGACACAAGAAACTTGTGTTATGTTTCTGTGTTTATACCCAAAACTACCACAGGCACTTTTTTTTTTTTTAAATATTTCAGTGTAAGCAGAGTTCCAGGTACAGGGTCACTTTCCTGAAGTAGTGTGAGTGCAGTGGAGGAACTTACATGATAGTGGGTATAATTTTCATTTGGAGATCAATATAGAAAGGCAGCAGCAAGTGTTTGAGGAATATTTTGTACTCACTCCCTTGTTTGTCTTCTGCACACAGAACTGTCAAGGGGCATTAGCAGTATGAAACTGTGTTTTCTCTGATGTCCCAGATTACTTCTTTTTCTCTGTACAGCTTTTCAAAGCTTGAAACGATGTGTTTAAAACTACCCACTTTCTTCCTGGTACACTAGGGATATGTGAGGTTATATTCCGATAGTCTTAATGAATTTTGAAAAATAATTTCCTCCAGTGGCCTTGGGTAATTGTCAGTTTAATTACAGGGAGAAGCTGAGATGGAAACTGCTCTGTCACTGAAATGTTCCTCTTTGAAAGCTCCCCAGTTCTTGGGATGTAGCAGTCTCTACTCTGAGCTATAACATAGGCTTTTCGAAAACCCCTTGAAGAACTGTGGAAAAAGTGAATACTTCTGCAAATTCATTCATCTGACATCAAAGCTCTGAAAGCATTCTTTTAGCAAGCAAGCGAGGCAGATTGCGCTCGCGTAGGCATACAACCAGACTCATTGTACATCTCTGGGCCTTCCCATTTGGAGACTGTATTTGAAGTAATTTTGCATTCTTTTTGCCATCTTACGTTCTTGCTCTGTACTGAGGTCAGACTGCATCCTCTGCATCTTATTGAGGTCTCCTGCTCTGTGGGTTAAACGTATAGGCCTTTAAAGAATAAAAAGGCATTGATGTTCAAAAGAAGCAGCACTCTATTCAATTAAAATCAAGTAAAAGGTGTTTAAGAAGATGTGAGCCCACATCACCTCAATTAAAAAACAAATTAAGAATAACAAAAAATGCAAGACAAAGTCAGTATTTATTAGTTGTACTTTCAGTTGATGCTCAGGTTTTGTATTTCTATTTACTGCTTTTTTTCCCTTGTCCTTGTGCTGGTACATTGGCAAATAGGTCATAAAAACCACTTTCAGCAAAGACACATTTGATTTATGTCCAGAACTGGTTCTTAGTATTGATTTTTTTTCCCTCTGGAAAAAAACAAAAGAAAACAAAACTATATGTCTCCATTATTTTCTGAGCCTGGCAATGCAGTGGCACATTTCAGATCAGCTTTTATCTTAAATTACTCATTGTGCTCTTTTATATTTTAAAAAGTCTTTTTTGCAAGTTGGAAAAAAAAGAAGTAGTTGCACATATGGCCATTGTCATGTTTTTACAGGGGGAGGGAACAAGAGGAGGAACTGGGAGGGACCATGTATGAGGAGAAGGGAATTTTAGGAAAAGAAAGCACAATTTGGGGAGTCTGTATGGTGGCTGTAATTCGAGTTAGTCACAAAAGAGGCAGAAGTGGAACAAAAACAAGAAGTAGATCAAAGGCTAGGAAGCAGGGTTCAGCAGTATGGGGTTTATATCTTTACGGCTAGAGAGAAGATTAGAGCAAGAAAAATACTGCCATGGGGCTAGGAAGACATTGTGAAGGAAAAAGGAACTATACATAGGCTGCATTTGAAAGAAAATCCCCAAGGAAGGCAAAAGAGAAGGAGCGAGAATTAAAAACAAAGATCGAAACAGTGTGAAGCCCTGGGTGAATTAGATCCTGAGCTGAAAGGAGAGGGGCAGAGGCAGGAAAGTGCTGCTTAAGTTGTGCACCACAGCCACAACAAGCAGCAAGCTCTGTTATATCCCATTTTCTATTTGTTTTCTCCAGTTGGTGGCCTGGTGCCGATGCATGTGCGTGCACCCACTCATAAGTGCGTTTTGGGCCTTGGATAAACAGCTCCAAGAAATGACAGTGAAATTTTCACCCCCAAGACAACTGGGGTGGGAAAACCCCTGGCGTGTTCCCTAACTAGTGAAGCTGGAGTGCGCTGTTGGCAGACATGCTGACTTTGCCGCTGTGGCCAGAGCACCAGGACACACGCCGACAGCAGCCAGTGCCTGGCACCGTGTGGAGTGGCCGCGATGCCCACAGCTGGGGACCTGCAGAATGGTGTTCCAGCGGCTGTTGGGGTTTTGTAACCAACAGCTGTCTCAAGCATCAGTAGTGGCACACCCCTAGACCGTGACTCAATGTTTTGGATTCTCCAAGGGAGTTGTGCTTTGCACTCAAATCTCATGGCAGTGTCAGCTTGCGGTGGGGTTGCGCGGTTCCAACCAGCGCCTAGTTAAGCGAGAACAATATAAACACGGGGGGAAAGCATCCGTTTGTTTGTACAAGTGAAAAGGTTTCCGTGAGAATAGAGCATAATATCCCCACCCCTCACCATCCGCCCCCATGGAGGCTCCTCAATGCTGGGAAAAGTGAGATTGCACTTTAAAATATTAAATGGTTTTCCAATCAGTGCAGAATCTCAGCTTTCACCTGGGTCTTTTGTATGCGTTCGCTTCTTCCAGCAGGAGATTTGTAATAGAGGAAGCAGGTGTAACGTTGTGATTATAAAGATATTGTTGGGGGGAAAAAAAGGGGTGAATTTTCAGTGCTTTGCTCCTCTGAGCCTGCCAGGGCTTCCTTTTCAGCTGACTCCATCACCTTTTAGCAAGGTGCTGTGTTTTCATCCAAGTCAGTTAGTCAGTCAATTGTGCATAGAAAAAAAGGTTGCTGGGTAAATTTGAAACCTTGATAACACATTCTTCCATTTGTATATATTGTACTGCTTACCAGTGTATTCATTCCTTTGGCTTTCAACATTTCACAGCTTTCCATAGGTCAGCCCGAGCAACAAGAACAGGTCCTGGTAGATTGAAAGATTTCTGCTTTCAGAAACTCATATTCACATCACTTTGCCTGTTGATTTCCTGATTTTTATTTATTTTTATTTTTTATTTTTCTTTTATTTTTAATCAGCAACATCAAATGGGTCTTTGGAGGGCCTGGATAACCAGGAGGGAGGGGTGTGCCAGACAAAAACCATGAAGATCCTCATGAAAGTTGGACAAGGTAAAGACCATCTGCTGTTTCATGAAATCACTTTGATCAGTCTCAATGTCCTTTTAGTTTTCAGGCTTCTTTTAGCAGTGTGGAGCAGAGAGCCAACCGAGTCTAGTGTGGTCATTCCTCCCTTATAGTCTGAAAGCAACACCTATTTTCTCTTCCTCAGCTACTGACAGATTTCTACAGAAGGAAGGTTAGCGTAATAAGATCTCTTCATTGGAGAGATCCCTAGAAGGAAAGGTCACCTGGGAGTAGTGTGTTTCAGTCATTTTTATTTTTATTTTAAAAACAAAAGCCACAACTCTGCTGCTCAAAATTATTTAAAATACGTGAAAGGAGGGAAGCTAATATTTCTATAGTTTGCTTGTTATGAATTCTGATTACAGAGGGGCTTTTGTTCATTGTCTCTTTTCACATATAGATAACCTATTGTGCAGGAAGAAAGAATTATCCTTGTAAGTAGAAGTTGGTTCAGTAGTCAATCAACTTCCTCAGTTAAACTGAAATGTCATCTGCAAAGCTTTTCTTGCCAATTACAGGAGTCCCTATAGTTTCTGCAGATGGCCTCACAATTTAAACCTCTGAAATAACTAATATAACAATTTTGCTTTAAAGGGAAAATTACGTTCTTATATCTCCCATTCCTTTGCATAAAGATTTCTTCTGTTGAAAACCATTCATGTCTCACAAGGTACCTAGAGCCATTTTACAAGGCTCCGTACTGTCAGGCAACAAAGCTGCATGAATCGTCTTTCTCTCCCCCAGATCCCAACTCGGCAGGGCTGCCCCGGCACACAGATCCCACCAAGCGCCCTGAGCAGGAAGCTGGCACCAATGGGAAGAGTTCCACCACCAGCCCCTTTGTGAAGGACCACTCAGGTAGGTGTGGCAGGGCTTGCGCTTGGGACATGGCTCTGGCGGGGTCTCCTTTTTTGTCCCCAGATGCATTTTATTTTACTGTTAAAGTGCCAGAAAAACAAATGTTTTCATACTGAGATGAAGCATAAGCCAGTTCTGAGGCTCTGGTGGATAGTGTCTGGGAGCTGCAAGTTTTGGCAACAGCTGCTCTCTCCCCTCTTCCACCCTGCAGGAAAAGTTAATTACATCTTGTGAGAATATCACTCATTTACAGGAAAGTTTTTGGATAGGACGTTCGCTAAGCAGCTTTACGATGGTAAATGCTGCCTTACATTTAGTACTCTGGCAGATGAACGAGTCTTTCTGTCTTTCTCTTCCCGTATAATACATTATCAAGTGGTTCTCGACAGCCATTTATAAAGTTTATTTCAAGGCATCTATAATTAATGTCCTGATCTTTTAGCTGACCCTATAAAGTCTACACATGAATGGCCAGTCTTTTGCTAAATTTGAAGATTTTAAATTTTTTTTTTTGATAATTATCTTAGCCAGATAAACAGATGGTTCCAAACAAATATCTTCAGGATGCATTTCAGACATTAGGTGAAGAAGAAATAACTCACTCTTAATACCCAAGGTCTCTGGAAAAAAATTGGGAGCTTGGGAATGCTACAAAGCAGAACTTGCTGACAGTTGATTCCGGGGTTCCCAAAAATGGCAGCAAGTTTTCCTTGCTAGCTCTATCATTAATTACTGGGCTAATGAATCTGATATGACGGTCACTGGGCACACTTCAGCCGTTTCCTACGGAGGTTCCAGTAGGAAAAGTTCACAGTTATGTGGATGTAGTATCTGCAGCATTCTTCCACCTGTGAGTAAGCATTGAGAAGGGGCAGGTGGTTCAAATTTTCAAGTGAGAAAGTGTCAATTGAGCGTTCATTTAATTTTTGTGACAAATAATATGATGGTGTGATGGCAACAAATATTCAACAGGCTGTTCAGCACATCAGCTTTTCCTGACTACCAAATGTGTGGTGGTGTTTTCTTTTAAGTAAATGTAAGTTAATACAAACAGATACATGTCATAGTCGTTTTGCCTGTGTCCTGCCCTGCCTCGAGCTCCTTTTTTCATGTGCAAGCAAGAGGAGTCCATGTAAAGAGGCACTAAGGGTGGTTTAACTTAGATCAATATGCGAAAGATAAAATAGCAGAGGAACGGTGTGACTCTGAACAGTACCAGTTGTCCTGAGAATTGTCAGTTCCTGGTGTTACTTTCCCCTTGCAGTCCTATCCCACCCCTCTCTGCTGCCTGGGGCTGGCTGGCATCTGTTAAAAGATGCAGTGTGCATCAAAGGCTGCCTTGTCAGTGCCAGTCCTCACCGCTGATGGATGATGATGTATGAAACAGGATGGTTTGGGAGCAGCACAAAAGTGAGACCAACAGACACAAAGTCTTGTTTAATATTGATTGCTGACTTCGGCTGTTTGCATTTAGCTATCTAACAGGGTAATTGGTTTGTCAAAGTTTAGCTGTCAGTTAATTCTTCCAGTCCTGCTTACTCTACACATTTTTAAGCAACGTAAACGGGTCACGGGATGGCAATAACTTTTGTCTGTTGTATTTCCGTTCTTTCTAGGATCTAGCACAGATGGCAGTAAGGCTGGGCATTCCAGTATACTGGGTTCAGAGGTGGCCTTATTTGCAGGGATTGCATCAGGGTGCATCATTTTCATCGTCATCATCATCACTTTGGTGGTTCTTTTGTTGAAGTACCGGAGAAGACACAGGAAGCATTCCCCGCAACACACGACAACTCTCTCACTTAGTACGTTAGCCACCCCAAAACGCAGTGGCAACAACAATGGTTCTGAGCCCAGTGACATTATCATTCCTCTAAGGACTGCAGACAGTGTCTTTTGCCCCCACTATGAAAAGGTCAGCGGCGACTATGGACATCCAGTGTACATAGTTCAAGAGATGCCTCCTCAGAGTCCAGCAAACATTTATTACAAGGTCTGAGAAACACACAACCAACTCTGTGGTACAGTTGAGTCATAGAGGAAACTCACTGGTCAAATGCTTTCTGTTGGGGTTTGTGATGATGCCTTGTGCGCTAGCATTGACTCAAGCACAGGGGGGAGAAGGTGACAGCTCTTTCTCTGGGAGCCAACACGAGCTGGACAGCTTACCTAGTCTGTAGAATTCCTATCTTGGTGAATAAGTATTCACTAAAAGCTGGAAGACTTTTATGTAGAAGATGCCCATTCTGATTGCTGTACTCTTGTTACATTCATCATCCTCAAAGCCATGTGCTGCGGGCGTTCAGGCATGTACAAAAGCCAAGGGAAGATGGAGTGATCTGTGGATGTTAATAGCTCTAGGCATCCTGGGAAGGTGCTCTAGGATATATCAAGCTTGAAATGCAATCTTCTGACTTTTGTGTGTCTCTCTCAGTGCGTACTGGATTTGTCACACAGACCTTAGTGTCCAAGTAAGACTTGTTAAAGTTCTCTTGCGTTTAGTCCGTCACTGTTCCATTTGTTTCTGTTATCCGGGGCTCTGCCATCCTTCACATAAGATTTCCTTTCACTCCACCTCCTGAATCACTAATGGAACATTAATGTTTGAAGATCCGTGCTCCATCCATCTGCTACAGCAGCCTCACTCGAATGGGTAATGCATTTATAGAAATTGTATTTGATAGTAAGGAGCCTTCCAGCCAAAAAGTTAGGCTGTCAACAAAGTCAAGAGCAGGACTGGGTGGTGGAGGGAAGGGCTGACTGCAGTTGCAGTTGAATACTGCTGCCTCAAAAGTAGAAGCTGGGAAGAAAAAAGAAAAAAAAATCATGTAGGTAGCACAGCACTTTGGTATGCTAAGTTTTAAGAGGCAAGTAGGAGGCACACTAACGTGCAGTGGGTTAGGGCTGCAGTTGAAGGAATTCATGGTTATCAAATACCAGTGCGCAGGAAAAAAAATAGTACCTTCAATACAGTAGAACAAAGGGGTATTGTTAGTAAGTGGACAAGCTTGGAGAGGACAAGACAGTAGCAGGCCGCTGAGGATATATTAGGGCAGGGCTGTTGTGGTACTGGCAATAAAATATACGGCTTTGAAGCTGTAGTGAAAACGTAGTCTGCTTTGGATGACTTTTAAGCAGACTCAGCTGCTATACTATCACATTATACTAAACACAGGGAAAGCATCTAAGAAAATAGCAGAGAGCCAAATCTGACCAAGATGATTATAAGCCAGCGGGTCAAATGAGCTGTAATTTTATCACTGGTAAAGTTGTGGAAAAAAAACCCAAAACCCTTTCTCATCTCTAAAGTAAGGCAGAATTTCTTTCTGACTGAGCCTTTTGACACTTTGGTTTATTGTAGTGCTGTCCTTGCACAGTGAGTATAGGTACTGTGACTGACACAGCTGTTCATTGGTGCTCTGTTGCAAAGTTAAAGCACATATGGCAAACCTCTTGCAGTCTGTAAGAATAAAATAAATTATGACACTGAGATGGAGAAGGAAGATATGTCTTATTTATAATAGGTGTATAGAACACAAGGGATATAAACTGAGAGTTTTTCTTTCATTCGTTCTTTCTTACTTTTTTGTTTTGGTTTGCTTTTTTTACTAATATATATTTTGAGATTGCACAGAATCTACACCAGAAGATGTGAAATTAATTTGCGGCAATTAAATAGTCTTAACTTGTCATCATTTTACATATATATATGTGTGTGTGCATGTATATATATATGCACACATATATATGATTATATATATGCATATATATGCATGTATATATATATTTAAATAAAAAAAAAACCTGCTTCTGGGAAAAACATCAGCCATCCAAAAATAACAATGAGAGCATATTAAAAAAAAATCCAAAGCATCTCATAAGAGAAAACTAGGAAATATAAGTCCCAAAATATCAGGAAGTTAATGTTACTGCATCACATATTTCACAACAACAAGGTGTGCCGGCATTTATTTTCTGTGTTGTGTTTTCCCTTGCCTTATGGGCTGATGTGTTCTGTAGATTTCATTGAGGTTCATAGAGGAGGGTTTCAGGTTAAAGTTTTCTCTTTAGCATGGCTATTCCCCTAAAGCTCCCACCCTGGAGAAGAAATAAAAAGCTCTACTTTTATATGTGCTATGCAAATAGACATTTCTAACATAGTCATGTTACTATGGTAACACTTTGCTTTCTGATTTGGAAAGAAAATGTAGCAACAGCATTTTGGGGTTCTCAGACCTCTGGTGAGCACCTGCAAGAAAAAAAAAAAATTCTGTCATAAAAATGATCACTCTTTCTGTTTCCTGAACCTGAAAATGATGTTGGGATGTTGGTCCAAAAGAAAGAAACAAAACAAAAAAAATCCCAACCCATGGTTCTGTGGAAGGTTACCATGGTGACTAACTACAGTACATATGTAATTCTTTTCAACAACCCTTCCTTTCTGTGAATCCATCCATACAAGGTTCTCTTGTAAGTCATTAAGATTTTATTTTGGGGGAGGGGGAGGAAGGGAAAAGATGGGTTTACTGATACTGATTTTTATTAAATCAAATCTATGCTTCATCAGTTGGCTACATTCTAGTTATGTACTAAACTGTGAAAAAAAATCAGACTAATTGCTCAAGAGCAACCTGCAACCAATTGAAAAAAAAAATGTACTGTGCGTCTGTTTTGTGTCTGGTGCAGAATTATGACAATCTACCAACTGTTCCTTTATTTGACGTTGGTCCAGCTTTGAAAAGTTACTGTAAATGCCTTGCTTGTATGATCGTCCCTAGTCACCCGACTTGGAATTTGCACCATCATGTCTAAGTGAAGATGCTGTAAATAGGTTCAGATTTACTGTATATGGATTTGGGGTGTTACAGTAGCCTTATTCACCTTTTTAAATAATAAAAAAAAACCACATGAAAACAAGACAAAAATGGCTTTTCTTAACCAGATTGTGTATATAGAGCAATGTTGGTTTTTTATAAAGTCCGAGCAAGATGTTTTGTATAAAATTTGAATTTTGCAATGTATTTAGCTACAGCTTGTTTAAAGGCAGTGTCATTCCCCTTTGCACTGTATTGAGGAAAAAAATGGTATAAAAGGTTGCCAAATTGCCGCATATTTGTGCTGAAATTGTGTACCATGAATATTTATTTAAGAATTTCTTTGTCCAGTTTGTAAGTAACACAGTATTATGCTTGAGTTATAAATAATTTCTTCTTTCTTTTTTTTTTTTTTCATTTTTTTTTGTTTGTTTGTTTGTTTGTTTCATTCTGTTTTAAAACTAGCCGGTCATAAGTTTGAAATCTGCTTTAGTTCCACATTACAATTAGTTCCCAGAAAATGAAAATTATGAAAATCACATTCCACGTCTGTTTCAAACTGAATTTGTTCTTAAAAAAATAAAATATTTTTTTCCTATGGAAACCTTGCCTTCTAAGTATTTTCTTCTTTTGTTTTGTGATTTTTTTCTTTTTTAAAAGATGAAAATAAAGCCACCAAGCCTGCTTCCCTCTGCCCTTCCCTCCATCCCTTCTTCCATTCTCTCTCCCCCATCTCTCCACCCTGATTGCTAGTGGTTTGTAAGAAAGAAAGCTCCTTATAATACACTGACTTCTGTTAACATACTTCTTTCCCAGACTTTTTCTTACATATATTAGCAGATTTTAAAAAATGGGGGGGGGGGGGTATTATCCCCTTGGAAGTCAGTGAGCTTGAGTCAGGTGCAGTAGCCAGGTTGCCTGGATGATCTGAGAGGTGAGATTATAACCACACAAATAATTCCCAGGCATTATGGAGTGGATTTATACTGTGATCAGAGTCAGAGAAAAAAAATACCTGAAGCCTTCTGGGCACTGTTGCTGTCACTGCTGCTCCTGAGGAGGGGAAGCGGCAAGCCTGGGGTGGTGGGGCTGAGCAAGAAGGGACAGGAGATGGAAGGCTTTGGGATAATGGCAAAGGGTTAGAAATGCTGCAAAGTCAAAACATCTCTGCATGGTTCTTTGAGTGGGGCCACGCATTGTTCTGTCCCTGTTTTACTGTGCTATGAGTCAAGGGAGATGAGGGGCCAACATGTGCGAGTGGCACAAGCCTTAATACAAGATTTGTGGTTGTGTTGCTCTAATTTTCACTAGGATAACCAATTCTCTAAATAATAACTTTTTTTGGCAAAGCCCAGTCACCCTGAAAGTGAGGCACCTTTCAGTTTGTTAGCAGCACATAAATGGCGTGATCATCCATGGAGTAACAGGTGGGAAGGTCTACAGAGGGGAAAGATGTATTTGTCACTTTAACAACAGATGCCAATTTGTCATAGAATTTTCATTGAAGAAAGGCAGCTAGTTATTCATAGTATGGGTCATGCAATTCCCATTTGCCAAATTATTTTTTCATTTCTGAATAATTATGGAAAAGATGACTGTATGGCAAAGGCGCTATGTGTGTTGCAATGGCGTAAGTATTCTGAAACCGGACATACAGAAAGCCGTAGAGACTGTGGAACAGTTGAGCTAGCATGGCATTTTGCTCACTTTATAGGTCCAGTTTACAGAATATGTGCTGGAAGTTGAGCTTAGAGGGAAAGTCATCAGTGGCACTTCACCTCCTGACTCTGCTATAGATGTCCTTGGGAGAGTTCCTTGGTCCAGCAGAAGGTATAAGTGCCCATGGTGGAGCGTGTGAGCATCCTCTGGCCTCTCAGTAAATCACTTGGGCCTAATCCTGCATTTATGGCTGTAAGTCACTTCAAAGTTGGTAGTCTTGCATACTCGGAGGCACACGCATACTTGGCTGGATTGAGACTTCAGTCCCTGCTTCATGCTTGCACACAGGGGATTTCACTTGCTCATCTTGGTGGGTTGTTGTGAGGGTCTCCACATCGTTAATGGCTGTGAGGTGCTCAGGTCTGGTCTACGCTTGAAGTTTGATACAGCCATCTGTTAGAGCTGTGACTACTTTAGTTAAGGCTAAGGCTATTGTTTTTATTTTGGCCTTGGTAAATACTGGAAGATGGTGGTAAGAAAAATAAGATAGTGTCAAGTTTACATGGCATTTTCATTTCTGTGCCTCTTTTTTCCATCTATGATAAAACATATTTATAACTATCATGTATATTGACACCCACACACACCTATTTTTGTCACTGTTTTAGCAATAAGGGAAAAGCAGCATTGCTATAAATGGTGTCTCCACTGAGGGGTGAAAAACCGTTGCTGGTGTAACTGTATCTGTATAGTTACACTTTGGGACAAGGATGCTGGGTTAACGGGAGGGCCTTGCACACATACCTTCACAAACATAACGGAACCTCCACTGAGTCTGCTAAACTCATTTTAGTAAGTGATATGTGCCTTAGACACTCAGCATAAAGTCATTGACTTATAACCCATCTTTTATAACTTGCAGAGGAAAAAAAATCATAGTTGCATTTTGCACTGCTCCTGACACTGCACTATTAATTATCAAACAAGCACAAAATCAGAATTTACTGCCTTTATTATGAAACTGGTTTCCTGGCAAGAACTAGTCCAAGTCAATAGGCTCTGCTAAGTGGAAAATAAAATTATAATTCACAGTTGTTACCCATCTAGAGTGGAATAAGGATCTGTTACATAAAATAGAGCCTCACGAAGTAAGCATAACAATGTTACTGCCTAGGTTTAAAACATTATACCTCTTCCTTTAGACTTTAGCTTTGCTGTGATGCATTGATCAAATGCTCACTCAGTCAGCAGCATGCTCATTTTGATTCTGTGGGCACTGTAAATTTTCTTTTTGCAGAAAAGCTTAAAATTGTGTAGTGGTTAGCAAAATAAAGGAAAAGGAAGATGAAAACTCAGTCTTTCTAAGAGACACTCTCCATCTTCATAGCCACAATAGAAATTTTGGTGGGGAAAAAGCCCAGGGTTTAAAAACACCAAACATACTCATTACACAGTTGGCATGTCATTACATGAAGCATCAGATCAGAAATCAAGTAATATTTGTTTTGGAAAAAGATGAGTGTTGGAGGATATACCACGGTGTATTCATGATTGTGCCATTCATAATCCAAATGGTGCTGGATTCAGCTGACTGAGCTATCATCTATGAAATAAAATAATATCTGTCTTTCACATGACTCACAAAATACTTTGATGCTTAATTAAGGCATAATGCAACCCATAGGAGTCACCCTACAGATAAAATCATGGTGCTGATGGTAGAACTGGAGTTCCTATTGGAAGTAACATGCAGATGATATCCTTGCCTGTGCCTGGATCTGCCAATGATGGGTGAGGTGCCAGCGAATGGGGGCTGGTTGCGAAACAGGGTCAAGAGCCTGCCCGTGCACAGTGAGGATGAGGAGGGGAGCTGCAGGTGGCTGTTCCTGGAGAAAGGCCTGTGAAGAAGAGGGAGGAGGCAAGGAGAGAGAAGGTTTGTGAGAGGGCAGTGACTTCCTGAGGAGGAGGCTTGGGGACATCTATAATGACAAAATCTCGGGGAGAAACCAGACCAAGATGACAGGCCCGGGTGTGGAGGTAGAGAGACAGGGTCTTTACAACTCTGGTAAAGGCTTCAGTGGAAAACAGTTAACAGCAAGGAAAAGAAAAATGTTGACAGATGAAAGGCAAAGCAGCGTGGTATTTGATAAGTGTTGGCTGTTGTTTCAAGCAGGTGAGGAGATCAGGCCAGGTTGTTCTGCTAGACACTGAGAGGAGAAAGAGCCTACATGGGATGGAGAACCGAGACCAGAACTCAGTGTTTTCTGCAAACTGGCATCCTGTGAAAAAGAGATCAAGGATCTGCAATAATTTAATAACTATAGGACTATTAAAAGTCTAAACAGCAGAGCTGCTGTTGTGCATAGCTGTCATAACCTCTGGAATAGGACTTGTGTTTTTGTAAGTGCATTGACAGAGCCTCGTGTGCTTAGGCTGCTGAAGAAGTGCAATTAATTTAATAATACTGGGAATCCATTGCGAGTGGGAGAATGGTTGCTTCTAGATCAGACCTTCAGTGGATATAAATTAGCATAGTTCAGTTTGATATCTGATCCTACTTATCACAGTTCAGAATTGCACATGCATAAGCAATACTCATACAGATTTTATTATACCTCTTAGCTATGAGAAAGTGCTTTATAAGAGTGTTATCCTGAATATTATGAAGACTGTACTCAAAAACATATGAACAATGCCATGCTTTTATAAGACTGCTATTAAATGACATAAAAATTGTAATTTGTGTTTTATTGAACATTTTCAGCAATTTGCTGTATCTGTTCATTAAAAGTAAGTTGGATTACTAGCAAATGTATAATAAAAACGGTTTACATTTTAATGTGTCTTTTTGTCCTCTCTTCTAATATTTAAACTCATTCATTCCTACTCCTACATTCAACTCTATTCCATAGGCATAACTGGCAGGTCAGCTGTCTGCTGTTACTACATTATCTGTTCATCCCCACACGCCACATTCCCATTGTTTCCAAATCTTGCAATTCAATCAAAATACAAAATTTTGGCTTTCTTTAAACTCAGCTGTTAGAAGTATATGATCACATGAACAATTTAGTAATTATACAGAAGCAATAGCATTTTAGCCTTTATCAACACGAGGAATACTGGAGGATGTGAGGCCAGAAGGCAGAATAAGATGCAAAATAACTTCTTGGTGTCACTGGAAAATCTCAAGATTTGGGGAAACTCAAATGATGATGCGAGAGTTATAAGTAGTTGCATGTGCTGTCTTTGCTTCACACTTTTTCCTTCATTATGTGCTATGTTTTCTTTTTGTACATAACCAACAAAGCACATGTGAATTTTCCAGGCTTCAAAACAGTGTTCAAGCTGTAGAGATTCATACTGCTGGGTCTGGAGGTCTTCTCTTGAATTTCCACTGAGAAAATGATGGTTGCTTTACTTCAGCCTGTTTATCATATACCCTGATGCCATGCCCTGATGACCTCCTCAGTACGTCAGCTTTGTCAGTCCCAAAAGCCTTTCTGGGACTTTTATCTTCCCAGATAAGGTTTCACTTCTGGACAAAGCTTCTGTTGCGTACCGTGAAAATTCCTTTTCAAATGTTGCCCTAGGCTTTCCTCCTTTTATATGACTGGCTCTGGATTTCAGCTGGTGAGAACTTTTTCATGAAAAAAAATGTTCTGATGGAACACAGGAGCAGTCCTTGTACCAAGAGTGTGTGTTCTTCTAAGCCCCTTATTTTCCAGTCAGCTTTAATCTGAGTTTTTATGTGGCTTTATCTCTTCCTTTTGTATTAATTCAATTGCATCTGAAGGAAAATAGCATGTAGTATAATTTCTAAATACAATTCAAATATAGCTCATTTCAATCTGGTTGGTTTTACATCTCCATCAATACATTAAGCTAAATATATATCGGATTATTTTGTCTTGTGTCTCATAATTAAAAAAAATCTATTAAAATCTCTTTTCAGATAGCAGTTCACTTTGGAAGGCATCATTTGAGCAGAATTAAGAAACAGTGATTGGTGTGCAGCTCCAAATTGAGTGAGCATATTTGAAAGACAGAATGACTTTTGGCAATAACCAATATTTGGTTTTGTTTTGTTTCCTTAAGTCAGCTCAATACTGAGAAGCAGAAAGTGCTGTTGGTTTTGCTGTCAGTGCACCAGTCTGGTGGCAGCCAGCTTGGGGCTTATTTACGTAGCTTTGTCCTTTCAGTCTCTTATGACAAGCAGTGATAAAACTAAAGTCTGGATGCCTTGGCCACTGGTAGGTGTAACCTATGTGATTACACACAATACAAGGGATTTATACGAAGACATTGTTCCTGTAGGAGAAACATAAATCCCTTTTGCCAACTTCCCTCCACCCCCTTCTAGTGCTGCATTTTAAAACACAGACGTTTTTCCTTTGGATTTTTCACCCAGACTAAATATTTCAAAGATAGCATCAGAGCTATATTTATCAAGTTATACAACACTTTTGTTTTCCTGTGTAGCTGGCTGCTTGCAATGTTTCCACAGTGTCCCCTCACTGAAGACACCATTAATAGACTGGTGTCTACAAACATCCAGATGAGACTTGGGAGACTTATTTTTGCATCAGTTCTTTGAGAGATATCTTACCATCGCATTTTAGTTGTGTCACAGTACTGACAGATTGAAACACCAATACACCTTGGTCCAGAAAGGCCTCATCCCGGCTCACAAAAGATATAAGGACTGATTTTTATTTTCTCTCTTTCAGTCACCAGCAGTGAGGGATTACCCTGGGCTGTTCAGGTTTTTGCAGGGAGGCGGAGAGGAGGTGGCGAGGCCTCAATCCCCAGCGCTTTGATTGTTCCTTCTCAAAGGGAAGACTTGCTCTGTGTTGCACAAGACAGGAGTTTCGCAGGGCCCTCGCCACAGCACCAGGCATGTGATAAATGCAGGGCCCAAGCTGTGAGCAGTGGTGCTCAGTCATTCAGCTTTCTGCACACGGCTGTGACAGCAACCGTTTGGAAATCAAAATATTTCTTGGAAGTGGGCTGATCACATAAGGAAGGAACGTGGGGGCTGATCCAGGGCTTTTGGTGTGTCTTAGCTCATCTGCTGTACCACTGCCGAGCACTCTGCCAGCCTTGCTTTGCAAGAAAAGAACAATGAGGAGGATCTGGCTTAATTAAACCCTTGGAAGCTGCATGGGTGGTGAGAATCACAGAGGCAGGGAGAAACAGCTGCAACTATCACAGCAGCATCTTCTGCAGACCCGGAGGTGGGCACTGGCTTCTCAGGAGAGACTGTTTCTGGGTTGCAGAAGGAGGTCTGGGAAGGCTTATGCTACCTATTTATTATTTGATGTCTCCACTTAACATTACTGCTGGCTCCTAGAGCAGCATGTGACCCAAACGTGATTTGTTAAACCTGAAGTGGAGTTTTTCGTTGATGCAGTTGACTGATTTCAGTGCCCTGAAGAACTTGGTCCCTGATTACTAACCAATTGACAGCCATGAATCAGGTGGCAATTAAATCACAGTAAAATGTGAGACCCATTTAGTAACATTTCTAAACTTTTTAAAAATAATGGCTCTGGCAAAAATCCTACCCATTGCCCGCTGTTTTAAGATAAACAGAATCATTGAGTTTACCAAGTTCTTTTTCCTGAAAAACAGTGAAAATCAGAACTCTGAGCACTCTTAATCAGTCTTCACATTCTGATTTTTTTAATCTTCCTAAATGCTAGGCCTGAGTGGCTTTCTGTGGAGGTGAGTTTTATAGTTCAGTCACACATCATATAAAAGAGTGTTTTCTTTGATCAAGTTTTAGCTTTCCACCTTTGAAACTCTCTATTCACTTCTTCTGAGACAGAGAAATCAGTTCCTAAGTTCTAACACTTCTTAGCATATTTCTACCTTTTAAAAAAACATTCTTCATCTCGTTCGTATGGTACCCATGTTCCTCAGTCTATTTCCATTTAGTGAATTTTCCATGCCCAAACAATCTTTTTCACTGTACTTTGAACTCTCCTTTAGTTCTGCTTTATCCTTTAAAAACAAAGAGATAGGGAATATCTGTAGTTTGCTAGTTGAGATTGCATGGCTTTTTTCCTATAGTGTAATCTTACAAGAGCTGAGGAGGAACTGCATATGAAACAGTTTGGATGCCATCATGGCCAATTGTTGTGTCCACAGCATTGTGGGAAACTGTTTCTGTAAAACATCTTGGATGGTGATAAGCACTTTAAGCTTGCATTAATAGTAGTAGAATTTGAAACTTCTCAGCACCTCTTAGGCATCCTATCCAGAAAGAAAGGATTGTATTTTTGGCTGCAGTCACAAAACTTAAGAGGTTTCTACCTATGTTTCTCTACAGCAGTCAGGATGTTTCCTTCATAATACATTAACGGGAAATATTTATCTGAATACTCTGTCATTGTATCTTCCAACCCAGTGCATAAAACTCCTTTTTCAAATGGGCTGCTTAGTCCATTTTTTTCCTCACAAACCACATGATTCACCCCTATACTAACAATTTGCCTTATTTCTCAATCCATCTTTTGTAGACAGACCACACTTTGAGCAAAGGCTGGGTCCTTTGACATGTACTAAGGGTCCCCACTAGCAGCCAGACTCACCATCTCCATTGCCTCTAAAAACATGCATCTGCCTTTCAGTTTAGGTCATTCACCAGGGTTGTAGGAGTCCTGGGTTTAAATACATTGCCAGTGTGACTCACAACAGAGGTATGGATATATGATTTCACATTACTGCCCTGCCAGGTATTTTGAGTCTGTTGTTCCTTTCTGTTGGAGTTTTATCACTTTTGGTAGCTGAACAGCTACTGTTCAGAAGAGCCTCTAACATACTAAAATTCATGAATCACTAGTCTAGGGAGTCAGGTGCTAAGCCTGCTCGTCCAGCCTCGCCAGTTATGTACAGTGGCATTATCCTGTCTCTGTTCAATAAGAGAGGCAGATCAAGGATGTCGCAAAACCTGACATTTAGGGAATTCCCCTTTAATACAGAGGGGCATGTTGCAGAAGAAACTGCAAGTGCATCTACACAGCCTACATCTTGTCTGAGAGCTCTGACCCTTACATTGTCCCCATTCAGCACGTGATCTAAATGGGAGATTGGGTCTTACTGGCAATGTGCCTGTTTGTAAGCTTTCCTCTGAGCTTTTGGCTTGGGCTGAGATCCCCCACACTTCATTAATGGTGGACAGTGAACTCCATCAGGAGTTTTTTTTTCAGAAATCAAGGCACCTGCTGGGTCCAATGTCAGGGGGAGGTGTCAGCAGCACCCATCTGAAGGATTGAGATGAGGAAAGGCACAGTGAAGAGCCTGACTGCTTCTGAAGATCTGAAAAAGATGAATCTGTCAATTTTTGCTCTAAATGGGAAGCTGAACTTTAAGTCATGGCTTAATCAAAGGGCAGCATATGGCAGCACTACAGCTGTTTGAAATCCACTTGCACTTCACGCTGGCACTTTGACAAATGGTATTGTGTTACAAATACTGGATGACACAGTAAATCTAGGGCCATATTCAGCTCTGGTGCATGCAGGCATAATTCCCACTGACTTTGTACGTGTCTACACCAAAAATGTACAGAAGTGTGTAGGACTGAAACAAATAAATGGTGCTTGTAAGAAATCCTTCTGGCAGACAGAAATATGTGATGCAGTTAGATCCCTGTAGCAGGAAGCATGAATGCTATAATGTGGAAATGGAGGAAAAATTAGGGAAACCATGAGGTCTAGAGGATGCCTGGTGATTTTAAAGACAAAACTTGAATTTCTGCATTGGAGCAAAAGGCACGCTGGCTGGTTATTATAAGGGGAAAGGGGTTCTCCCCACTGAGATCCATTTGCAGTCTCATACTTTGTTTCTCATCTCTCTGCCAGTTTCTACAAGGAAAGAAAAAACTCAGAGGGATTGTTTTCTGGAGTGAGAGCCTACAGGAGGCCTAAAGAGAGCATTAGACAAATATATCAGAGAAGAGATCATGTTGCAGGGAAGCTGTGGCTGCCAGTGATGAGATCTTCAGTTTCTTAGCCACTTTAGGTCAGAAACCAGGTGTTAACGTTGTTGATCCCATGGCTGCTTGCCATTCCCTGCCTCCTCCTGTAACGAACGGTCTCAGCTGTACAGCTTTCGCGGCTCCACGTGTTTGAAAATACACTTTGGAGTACTTGAATAATAAAGTGCTCTTTTCAAAGTACTGCTTTCTATGTTCAGTGACTGAGCTAGTACTGACTCCCATACACTAATTTTTTAGATGGCATTTTAAAAGTTTCAACAAGTCTGGACACATATTTTCTTGCTTAAAAAACTGCTTAACCCCTTCAGCACTGTGGTTTTAGATCCCCTGAGGTTCATATAACTACAAAGGGCTTAAAATTAGAACAGTGGAAAATAAATAATAGGAAATCAATAGCCTTCTTTTTCTCAACAAAAGTAAAGGCAGAAAGGAAGACTACTGTAAACATACCTTACGAATTCAACTTACTTGTATATTTTCTACCACTAAGAGCCAGAACAAGCTGGTTTATACCAAATGTTCAGGCAACCGGGACAACTTTGCTAAGTGTACAATAGCTGAAGAACATACCATCCCACTGGAGCATTTGGGGGGCTTTATTTTATAACAGTCACAACCCTGAATTTATTAAACCAAATGACATTACAAACAGTTGGAAAAACAGAGCAAGAGAAAAACATTGTCTATCCTCGTATTAAAGACACATACTTTATTCTAAAATAGGCAGAGCTGGTGCTGGCATCAAAGACAAGGATGTCAGCAGGAAGTGCTGAGGAAACAGCTGAGGCCTTACACTTCAAAAAGCTTAGCTCTGGGTGAGAGATGTTCCCACCAACAGTCAAGATTCACAGATGACATTTTCAGATGTCTTCAGTATTTTGCATCCAGGCAATCACATGATGTATCCTATGCCATATGTCTTTTCCATGGGCTTCAGTTGCTTAGGTGTCTACAACCACTTTCAGTTCTCCACTACAAGGTGGAAAATAAATGTATGAAAGCCTCCCTGGTTTGTCTTGTTATTTTAGAATTAGTTCCGTGAGATTTGGACAGATTCCTATCTCTCTTCCATTAGCAGAGATGACAATTTTTAGCTGCTTAATGCAGTGTTAACCATTTTCGCCGACAAGGACATGGCCAACCCATCAGATCCTTGACAAATGATTGATTTAACCTAGAAATATCTATTTACAAGCTAATGCAAAAAATATTAAGGATGAGTAACCTAATTAATGAGCAGTGTATTCCCCATGGCAACACAAATAAAATTACTGCGAGGTCAACAGAGAATTCAGCATTGCTCCATATGCTTCTTTTAGTGGTGTTCCGATAGTGCAGGTGTAAACTTTGGGTCACCTTATTGTTTCATATTTAAGTGGTCATTAAAGGAAGCTGTCACCTATTGAACTAATTGTTTTTTTAATTCTTTCCTGCTGCTGTGAAGAAGAATAATAAGCTTCTTATCTTGGTAATACCTCTAGAGTTCTTACCAATCTCCTGCTTTTAGAAAAACTCTGTATCCCTAGAAATTAGGCTGAATTTCCCCTAAAATCAGAGGCACCGTCTAAAACATTTATAATCTGAAAGAGGGATAGAGAAACTCTGTGTCTTTAATACCCTTCATCCATTTATTTGCTGAGATGGAGCAGGAAACCTCAGTCTGAAGGGATGTGGGAGGGAAAAGCAGCCTTAGGCACAGCTGATGTAGGTCTCTGTGCCCCAGATGCAGAAAGAGTTATAGGCATGGCAATGCTCAAACCTAAATTTTAGGTGTCTGACTTCTGTTGTGGAATCCAGAGACCCAGATGTGGTGAGTGAATTCCCCATCTAATACCTGGGGAGAAGAACTAGGTGAATCATAATCTACTCAACTAAATGCAGCTATTATGTACAGGCTCTGAAGTCAGTGAGGTTAAATTGAAAATTAAATGGAGAACCCTTGGCCTGTGGTTTACTTGAAAGAAAAGAAAAAAAGAGTAAAACTGTGTATTTCTTTAAATTTTCTGCTGACAGACCAGAGATAATTAGCCTACAGCTGCAGACTGGGGAGAATGCTCTTTTTTCTGCCTTGAAGCAGCAGGTGAAAGCCTAGAGAGAGAAGCTGGGTGCCATTGACTTAATTTAGTTGCTTGAATTGAAGGCAGCATACAACACCACAGAGAAACAGGGAAGTGGCAAATTTTCAAGACCAGGATTTCTAAAGAGTGGCAGTTAATAAACAAAGATGAGAATATGACTAGGGAGAGGAAAGGATTAAAAATATGTATTTATGACACCCCCGTAGTATCTTAGATACCTTAGAGACATAGCAGCTAGACACAAGCCTGTCTCAGAAGTACTGCAGTCTGATGAGAAACGGGATATAGCAATGGAGAATTGTAAGCAATAGAAGATGGAACAGAGTTACCAGAACGATCACGCAGTTATATAGTAGTACACACATACCTTATGTAAAAAACTTTCCCCAGTTGTCCAGTGGGCTCCCACACTACCCTACCAAGGCCTGCTGTTTTGCAGGCACTCCTTGTGACATCCAAATACTCACTTCTGTTGTGAGCCAAAGCATACATTCATGCATTGTTTGTAATGCTTCTTGTATGGTGAGAACCTCTATTTTAGAAAGCTATTAACATGAAGATTATTTGACATTTGTTAAGGAGGAAATTATTTGTCTGTCTTAATAGGCAATAGTTTAGGAATAGGAAAAGGCAATAATAACAATAAATTAACATAATTATCTGCCCACATAATTTCTTATGATACCTGTTCTATTGGGCATTTGTTTGAAGAGGCTTTTTATCTGTATGAAATGTTAAAATTTACAGAGATAAAATTGCTCCATCTTTTTGCAGGAAGAATCTTCAAAATAGCCTGATCCCTGTATGCTGACATTTTAATAACATTAATGAGAGGACTAGTGGAGTAAGTTTAAGTAAGGCTGGCAAAGTAAGGCACAAGGCTAAAATGTATTAAAATTAATGGGTAGAAGTTGTCTTTCCAACACTTTCATTTGAAGATGAGAGAGATCAGTGTCAAAAGACTACTATGCTGCTTTGTGAATCAGGAGATAAGGTTTCTGTTAACAATACTGACTGCTGGCAATCACCAGTCTCTCCTTCTCTCCATGTGCCATGCACACACAAGGTCACATCTGGTGAGGTGAAAGGAAACCTTGGTATGAGGCCTCAGTAGGCACAGTCAGTGCAGCTGTGATGTAAAGCCAGGTATGACTCCAGAGGAGCAACATAGATCTGGCCATACTTATTAGATCAGGTATTGTGTGGCATGAATACCTGGAGACATTGTCCAGAAACAATAAAGCCACATTTGAACAGCCTTTACCCAAGGTTAATATTCTAGTATTCTAATGCTTCCAGTTATAAGATGGTTCACTAGGTAGGGCACAGATCCAGGTAAAAAAAGAAGCCACAGTACCTTGTGGCCTGAGCTGGCTCCCTGTGCTCACACACTGCTGCCCCTGAGCAAATAACCCCTCCCAGGGCGGCAGGTGCCCAGGCGTAGATGGAGAGATAGTACCACACAGGAACCACACCAGATCAGGAAACAAGCAGTTATTACTCATGGGGTGATTTTTTTTTTTTTCCATTTTTATTCTCTTGTTATGTCAGGATATGGAGAACTTGTTTCTGAGATGCAATAATCAAGCATACACATCCTCCAGTGCAGTATATGCTTGAGGTATTACAGAATGTTGTGGGTTTTCTTAAAAGCCTGCTCCAGCTGACATTGTGTTTGATATATTGTCACATCAGCAAATTTATATGCTTTTGATTAAACTTTTTGTTTTAGAATGACACCTCATATTAACACATAAGAGCAGAGCCAAGTAGAATAGAAAACAGAAGGAGGAAGAACGCTGGAGGAAAAAAAAAATGCAGATCTTGGATAGCTGCTTAGAGATTTTGTGTGAAAACCTGTGAAGATTTCTTCTGTCACTGAGCAAAAAAAGATTGTTTTAGAGGTTTATAAAAAGTGTTAACAACTGCGTACTAGGCATTATTTTCCCCCTTGTTAAGCAAGATAAATCATTATTGTACCAAGGCTTTTCAAAGATGGTACTAAGTGGCAAGTGCCAGTTTTTTGTTTACTTATTTACTTTTATAAATTAGTCATATATTGGATGCAAAATCATTTAAAGGATTGTATATTTATCCAGTGAGCATAAATCTCAAGGCCTGTGTTAGATTTCTGGCAGTGCAGTGCAACTCAGCCATGCCCACACACCTGCATGAAGTGGGTGTTTTTGTTCCCTGGATCATGTGGATTATCTCCACTGTAAACTATGCATTAATAAAAAGCAGAGCAGGCACTTACCGTATTCCCTTTTGGAATTAAGAAATAAAAGGGAACTTGCATATTTTTCTGCCTTTGAGGAAACTTTTAGAAGATAGGAAAGGAATGAAGGAAAATGCCAGGAGTGTGATGACTAATAAAAAAAGGAAAACCACTGTGCCATTTTAATAGTAAATGTATCCTGGAAATGCCAACGCAAAATGCTACTGGGTTGCTAAGGAAGACGTCCATGTTCTAAATGCCCTTTTGCTGGTCATTTGAAAAAAAACCCAAAACAACAAAATCACCAAACCTAAAAATCTTCTTTTGCAATGACATCATATATAAAATATAACTTTTGATTAATCTTAGGCCTGAAAATTTGTATTTATAGGTAATAAGAAATGTCATGACAATCACTTTGATATTTCCACCAATGCTGGGCTCAGGAAAGGAAACAGAATCCAGAAAAACAGTCATGCCTGACAACTATTTCATCATCAGTTATCATAGTGCAATGTTGTGGCAAGGAACAGTTTCATCAGGAGATTAGGAGTTTGAAGAGTTGGGAGTGCAGAGGGGAGGTATTCCTGGAGAAGGACAGGCAGGGAGGATGGGATGCAGGATGGGGGTGGATTTGGTAAGTGAGGACAACACTGTACAGATCCAGCAGGACAAATACAGAGGGGAATGCTTGTAGGCAGGGAGCAATGCTCTGCAGAAATTCACCTTGTGTCCTCTTAGTTCCTTATTCCCCGTACAGGCAGCTTGAAATCAGCATGGCTGTTCACAGGGTGTGGCACAAAGACACTAAAATCTGGTCTTGGCTAATCGGAAATATCCTGATGCTTTTGACCACTAAGATCAGGAGCAGTGGGAAGGTGGAAAGTAGTCCTATTCTGTTGGCTGTATTTGATTCCTTACACATTTTGTGGTAGCATATACACCTGGTATAGAACAGATCAATATTTCTTTTTTTTTGTTATTCTATTACATTTTTGTTATTATATTTTCAAAAAATATTTTTTTCTTTTTTTTGGTACTAGAAATGTTACAGTAGTATTTATTAGTGCCACCTTGTTTCAAGGAAACACATATACATTACCACAAGACTAATCATGTGATTCAGAAGTCCTTCAGTGCGTTGTGGCTGTAGACTTACATTACCTTGCTTTTACAGGAGGATTGTGGCTGCTGTTTTTTGTTAACTGGTTTTGTACTATATCTCTTATTTTTCTTAAGGCAATATGCAACTATTGTGGATAGGCATGGCACTGCTATCTTCCCTTTGTCTCTTCATATTTTAGGTGTGCTTACACTGTAAAACATTGTGTAATTTCGGAAGAATATAAATGAAAGAATGGATTGAAAAATAAGTATCTTCATGTATGTCTCATACTTTACACTTGTACTTTTCATGCACAGACAAAAAATTCGATTATGGTATAAAATTTTTTCCTCTTTAGGTTTGTATTTGAAGATTTATTTCAAAAAATCAAGTCCAAACTAAGCAAGTCCACACCTTTGTGCATATACCCATTCCCTGAGGCAGAATTATTAGGCAGATTGTTGCACTACTGTTTTATTTAAAAAAAAAAAAAAAAAGTGCCTTTTTTTCAGTTTATTTTTGCAGGTTGGTCAGGGTAAATACCATCTCTTCTCACATGTGTGACAAGATTTAGCTCGGTAACTGTTCCTGCCAATTTACACATGGGCCAACTTTGCAAGGCAAAGGGCTAATTGAAAGATGGCACCATTGCCCAGAGCTATCAGTTTTGTGGCTGGGACAGCTGATTTTACTGACAACATTGTCAGCCAATGTTTTCAACCCAGATGATGAAAATGGGAAGATTTGAACTGGGTCATCATTTTAATACAACTAAAATGAAAATGTTTGTTGAGTTGCCAGGGTTTAGTAATCTGCCAGTGGCCACTGCAATTTTTAACATGGAGCATATCTGTGTCAGATTCAATTCAGATAATCACAGGTCAGTTTAAACACTACAATTGTAATCTTTATCTCTTTTTGTAATAGAGCTCATTTAGGCACATGGGTTCATTGACACTAGGCTCCTGTGCAAGAACTTGAAAAGGCAGAAGAGGTTCCTGGATTACTTCATAATTGTGAAAGCCTTGTTCAGCTTTTAAGAGAACAGTTTACAAAAGCTCCTCAAAGTGAAAGCCTGAAGGTATCCTAACCTCACACAGCGAAGGTGCCAGTCAGTCACTGGGATGGGTCACAGAGGTTACCAGAGAGAAAGGAATTTTGCAAACCCTGCATAGATGCTGCATGACTCAACACACCGAGAGGGGAATGCACTCACTCCGCTGAACAATTTAATGTCCTGGAGTAATGAAATGATAAGTTTGTTTCACACAGTGGGCCTGTCAAAAAACAGTAATAATGACAATGGGATTCCCGTAGGAGAATTCTGGGAAGTTTTACTTGGAAGCTTTAAAATCTTTGATTTTTTCTGATGCAAAGTCATAATTAAATCCAGTAAGTTCCTCTGGCATATGGTGAAATCAGGTTAAACACTAACATTCAGAAATATTGATTCAGCCATTTTATCTATTGCACATGGCTGAACTAGTTAACTACTATTATTCCTGTGGAGCATTATGGTTTGCTGGAGAGGAAAAGACAACTTGGTCCAGGAAGAGTGTACTTAATTTTACCTCAACTTATGTTTCATGTATTTATTGGTTTAGCCTCAAATTAGACGGAAATTAGAACCCTCAAATTAGACCTTATCATTCACTTGCAGGTGTACTGAGCCTCTCCTAAAAATAGTGTGTACAAATGTATGTGCCACAGTATGTGCTTTCATGTCCACACTCTTGTAATCTTCATATGTATATTAAATTAATGCTTGGGGAAAAAAAGGAGGACAATATGTGACAACTGCTCCTTTCTAGAACAATGGCCATTTATAAAAAGCATGCAGAATATTTAGAAATGAGTAAAAGTGGGTAGTTTATTATAATTTTTTCATGATATGCATTTGCACTCTGCAGAAGGTCTGTACACTTAGTCTGATAGGTTGCAAAACTTTTTTTCTAGTTAGAGCTCATTTTTACAGGCTTTGCTTGGATACAGCAGGATGAATGATGGCTCTGGTTCTATCTAATGAACACTACTACAATCACGCCCTCAAAATATTGCTTTAAATTTAAGCAATAAAATGGAGACCTCATAAGTGTGAATAAAGATATTTTATTATCACTGCTGATAGCATATAAGCTTTAGATAATTAATTAGCTCAGGTTTTTCTTGCATCATACACCAAGTTTTGCTTTGGTTAACCACAAATTTAGGGTAAGCTTGTCACTAGCACAGCCAATAAATTAATAACAGCAATTTCATATTAAGCAGTAACTGGGCTTTATTATATTCGGTAATATCCAACACACAATGACTTGGAATTAAGCCATTTCTAGTGTGCAGCTCTGAAACTAGTTTCAGAAATCATGCATAATAGGGGAATGAAATATGGTTGCCATACAGGAGTAATGTTTGGACAGTTATATTGTAATTGCACACTGTATTTCCAAAGTGAAATCCGTATTTGAGTACCTGCAAATGTGAACCTAAGTTCCAAAATCTGCTGATTGTCTACCAAGAGTTCCTGTCTGCTTTCTTATTCTACTTGGCTCTAGGCTTATGTCAGAATATCTGTGGTCACTGTAAAACAAAAGGAAGGTCATTCAAAAGCATATATACTACCTTGTTAAGTTAAATTGCATTTCCCACTGGAAGATTAAGTTTTAAAGAAAACCCTCAACATTCCTAAGTTTCATAAAGGATTTTACAAATCACATGACCTCTATCCTGACTTAGCAGATGAGTTTGTTGATTACTTGATTATTTCTCTCTATAAACCCTTAACCTTTTACTTTGAAATATACATTTCTAAGTGCAGTTCTAGTCTGTGGAAGGTCTGGTAACAGCTCAGAGGCCCAGATAAATATGATAATTCATTTAACCTTTACTTCAAATCCACTTATTTGTTACAGGCACCAATCACATGTAAAGCTTGAAGATGAATGTGCAACCTGCATTTGGATGTGTAGTTTGTGTGGTCAGGTGCATAAAGACATGAAGTACTTGTGTCATGTAAGCAGATAAATCCCTGCAGAAGTTGGCAGCACAGACAAGGTGTGAAATAGCAGCCTTGCAGCTTGAATACTAGATCAATGAAGCCTTTTAAAGTTGACTGTAGATATCTGCTACTAGATTTTTACTGTCTGCATTAAATATTTGTTGTTTTGATAGTTATTATTCTATTTGGTTGGCTTGTACGACTCAACATTTTTAGTTTTCTTGAGCCATAGCCCCTGGTATTTTGTGCTCTGTATCACAGAGATACCATGTCAAACTATATTTTTCTAATCTTATTAGAGCTGTATCTGTTATTATATTAATTGGTGGAAAATAGTATTTAATAGTTATCCTATTATACAGTCTTTTCCTTTATCACTGGTTTGTTTTGTATCTCTAGAGCTCAGATTTTCCTCTGGCTTTAATTCAGATTTGAAAATTCAGAGCCTCAACAAAGACATGAATGGAAGAATGATATCCTCACTCCTTCTTGGCTAACACAAAGAAAGTGTAGTATATCTCTCCTTTGTTTCTAGGTAAGGATTTAGAATGGCTTTTAAAATATCTCAGATTACTTTTCTCACATTGTTTATCCAATATGACCAATCATAGCAGGCTCCCTGCCAATCCTCTTGTTTAACTTATCAGCTTGCTTAGTTCTGTGGAATCTTTCTCATACATTTTTTTCCCTTCACACAACACTCACCACAGGTGAAATTCATTCCTGGGTCTAGAGCCAGATCAAGGCTCATGTGATAAATTATTGCTTAAATTTATAACAATATTATGAGGGCTTATATTCATTTTAAGGACCTTGCATGGTCCTCTGAACAGGTGTGAGTTTTGATGATTAAGATAAAGTTCTCTTCAGCTGGAAAACTTGCAGCTTTGGCTGTACTTTCAAACAATTTAAACCTTCAGTCTCCTTTACTATAAATGCAACTTGCAGTGAGTGAAGCCCATGGTAATGTGACGCTTAAGCTTCATTTGTATGGAAGACAAACAATGGCTGTTACAGAGTCTAAGAATGGTGTGAGAGACTAAATTATCCAGTAGATTCGGTATGAGCAATTCAATTAAAACATTTAGAAATTTCAGAAAAATCAACTGACACCTGCATGCTTGGTATTATCTACAGCTGAATTAACTCTGAGAAGCAGCTACCAAGAAAGTGATTATAATAATGATATGAAAAGAGGTATGGGCTAGTTTCACTGCTTGCCTTCTTATTTTTGTAGATTAGTAACTCCATATTAGATCTAGTTTAAATTAGATCAAGAAAATACTTTTCTTTTAAAAATTTAGTTTCTTTTTTTTTGCTTTAGAGAAGAAGGGAAAAGAGTAAGACAAAAAAACTTACATAAGTCTAACATTTTTGTTTTACTTTCAACCAGAAATCAACTTCTCTGTTGGAAAACCAAACATTCTCATAGCACATGTCAACATTTTCTGTTCTGTACCTCAGTCAAAAATTCAATAAGATTGATTCATGGATGATATTATATTTTTGATTTAATTCTTTGTAGAGGGCCATGGTTTCTGATACATTTAATTACAGCTCTTTTCATATGATAAAGTCAGGATCTGTGCTGGAGACAAGGTCTTGCATTAGACCTTATGCTGGTAGTAGAATTTTCCTTGTGGGCTCCCCTCCTTCCTCTGCAAAGCAAGGACCATCACATCTATAAACATCATACTGTTTCTTATTCTCAGAAGTTCACTAAGAGTCTTAGTGCACCTTTCACATCTCATATTTTGAGCAAACTTTTCAACCACACTCTGCAATTTGTAGCTGATGTAATGATACCACAGCAGTTGTGCTGTCACCCTGGAGGCACTGTGGGTTAGTGGTGTTGGGTGCAAATACAGATGTGTCTTCTCATCAGGCTTCATGAGAAAATGACTCCCACTAGAAGACATATTCTGGCTATGGCTTTGTGGAACAGAGTCTTCTCCATGATGTGTCATCTACTTATTCATCCTGAGTACCTCTCATTTCACTTTTACTGACACAAATCTGCCATGAAGGTGTGGCATATGTCCTGGAGTCTTGATGGGAATTGTGTGTCACACAGTGGAGTGTTTACCTGGTTGGACTTGTCCTTCGCTGAGGTTGTGCAGTCCTACCCACATATGGGAGGCACGAGGGGAAAATTTAGTACTGAGGGTACCTGCTAACAAAGGTAGTCTTTATGAAACGCTTCCTAGCAGCAATATGCCTGTGAAACAAAAAGCAGCTATTAACTGAACACAGCTTTGTAATAATAATAATGAAACCCCCCAATGTAGTGAAGAAAATAAAATTCAGTAACAAGCAGCAACTGTTGCTGACCGAGACAAAAGAATAAAAATGAACATTTAATTAAAGGAAAAAAATCACAATGTTTCTGCTTCCATATTTTTCTCTTTCTCAGTGTTCCCTTCTATGCTTTCGTTTCGTCACTAGTGAAAAATATTCTAGCCTGGATTACATTGTTTCATCACTTCTTTTCTTATTTATTTTCAAGTGTTACATTAAAACTTCTGATTCACCATATGTGATACCCAATACTTGATATATTAGACAGTGTTACTGCATTCACTGGTTTTGCCATGCTTCCTTCCTTTCTTAATATCTGTCTTCACAATTATTCAATCATTATCTTTTATATTATCCTGTTTCTCTTGTGCCTTATCTCTGTTTCACTCATCTTTTCCATCCCTGCAGCTGGCCTCCCTCTCCTGTCACCTCTTTGGAGTCTAAAACTAGGCATGTGTCATCAAAGAAATATCTCATATGCATTGATTTTTTTCTAAGTGCATCTGCTTGTCTCTTTAGTTCTGCTACTTGATCTTTCAATACCATGAATGACAACATTTGTAAATGTTCAGTTTTGTTTTACCATTTCATCCCTTCCCGGGCAAAAAAAGTTTTATTGCATACCTGAAAATCTGTCACCACTTGAAAAATCCCCAGTATATTGCACAAATGCTAGTGATGATTTACTGTGCCCACATTAAAAGCTAACTTTAAGAAGAGGTTGTACACCATGTCTACGCAAACTGGCAATTTCTTACTCTAAGACTATCTCTGCCACATTAGAGCCATTTGCTCTGTTGAGAAGGAGAAATTAACTCAGACTGCTGCCACTGGAGTGGTAAAGATGCCTGAGTTAACTAGGTTAAGTTAGTCCAGATAGCTCTGTGCTTCAGGGAACTCACTTCTGAGCAGCCATACCCTAGGAACAGTGAGATAGTTAGGAAGCAGTCTCAGATAACTGGTGGCAGAACTTAACTTTTTTAAGGTATTGCTGTATATGCTAGAAACTTGAGACTTTTGAATTAGTGTTTTCAAATGCCTCAGCTCCATCCTCAGGCCTTTTAAACTCAGGATGGTTACACAAAGTCAGGACAATCAAAGTCATATATCACTGTTAAACACAGTGATAGTATAAGTATTATAAGGGGCATGTTTGGAATTATATTACCTCCTGATTAACAGTGGCTTTTCTGACTTTCTTCGTTGTGACTACGACAAAACCATTTCTATCTTCTTCAATGTTTTGCAGATCCCTTTGGGTAACCAAACCTCAATAGTAACTTCATTTTCAGCTTCTGGTCATGAGATCCTTTTCTGGTTATTGTGTTTGGGAGGGTGGGAAAAATTAATTTTGTCTTTTTTTTGCATCTCAGAAAGCCTAATGGGGTGTCCAAGGAATCCCTAGAGATATAAATCTGAATCTTCAGCATGTCTTCATTTTGTCTCTGCCAAACCCCTATTGAATATCTGAAATAATGATCAGTGACTGCTTAAAGTAAATGGAAATTGTCAGATCCCTCTGTACCATATTAATCAATGATGTTTCTTTAAGCTCTGTTTCACAACTATTAAACAATGAGTTTCTGGTGAATGAGACAGGATTTTCATAAACAGCATATGGAGCTGACTGTGAACCAGATTTACTTTCTACTTTTCTAAAAAATAATTAACCTGACTCTGCCAATGTTAGATGAAGTTGGTCATCTCCATGAGATCCTTCTGGAACAAACAGTAAGATATTCTTCTGACTGTTTTTTTTTCTCCTTTTTCCTCACAGCAGGAATTTTTGTCCTTAAACATCACACTTATGGTCATATTTTTACATTCATTAAAAATAAACAAAAAGAAAAAAAAAACTGTAGGGAAGATGTATCCAGACTATTCTGAAAGCACATATTTGAGGGTTTTCATCTGTATCCTGCCATTAAAGGAACAGCAAAGATAAAAAGATGGGGAGTGCAATCATTGACCCTGTGGAGTCTGAGGAGGCAAAGGTAAATTTGGGACCATCTGCGGTGTGGTGGAGAGGTTTCTTTTTGGTGAAGGTAAGACTTCAGTAGGAAATATCAGAAACCCTCTTGTCACAGTATCTGTTGATAGCCAAATCTCCGCTCTGAGGTGTTGCAGAGATGGAGGAGATGAGAAAGGTCAGCAACATCAGCTTCTGTTTAAGTAGTCCCACAGGCCACAGCCAGTGAGGGTTGCCTGAACAGTGAGGTGCTTCAGCTGTGTGAGACACAAACCAGCTCTTGCCCTGAGAGCCACGTGTGATAGGGAGACATGGAGAACTCTTGATATTTTCAAGTGATCCATGTGACAAAATGTTGCAGAAGTCATGCAGATCCGTGTTAAATGAAGCACATCTTTTTCAGTGCAAACGCCAACAGGAATAACTAAAACCTATCAAGGTTTTTCCACCTGAAACCAGGACAGAAGGGCTTCAGTAAGCTAAGGAATAAAGGGGCTTGTATACACTGCATATGTATATACTGTGAAGACAAATGCTTCCCTATTCCTGTTTCAGGGTGCTGTACCTGAAGTGAAACCATATAAATGCAGAACAAAGAAACCTGGAAGAACAAAAATCCAGTTGCCTCAAGTGGGAGTAGTGACCATCTTCTGCCACACACTGTCACAAAAAATAGTGGCCTCTTGAAGAGGGGCAGAGTTCTTAAGAATAAAGGGGCAATCAAGAGCAAACAAAGGCATAACACTTTATAGCACCCTCCACACGTTTTTATTATTCTTTTCCCCTCCTTTTCCTTTTAGTGGGAGGTACTATACAATCTATCAGATTTTAATGTGAAACATTTGTGCACATATTAAGTCTTGTGATTGCTACTTGCCCAGCACTATTGGGTAATGATTTGGATGATGGCTATCTGCATATTCTGTACTCTAAAATTATAATAAAAACTCTGAATATTACATTTTGCTGTCATTTTCCCCTCTCTCTGAGTAAATATATACTGAAATGAGGTAGAGTTCAAAAACATTACATTGGACTGTGATGGAATCAAGATGTAAGGACATCTGTCAGAAACAACCTCATGGCTAATATTTTCACAGGAAAGTTTCTCTTTATTTATATGTAGAGTGAGAAAATGATTCTCATATATGATTTCCCCTTGTCTCAACTACAGACTTTTCCTGAGGAAAGGCAGTTGGCTCAGATTTTAACCCTTTGTCCCCTTTCTTTGTTTTCTTTGGCTACTTGTACAGCAAAAATTATTATTTTTTAAATTAGAGCCAATTATGTTACTGGCTGCACATGTCTGACAGACCATCAAAATTTAATTGCTACAAGAATTGCTTGCAAAAAATCAAAGTTACCTACATAGCCTGCAAGATAAAGACTCACCCTCATTCTGCAAGACTATTTGATAACAGGTTACAAAATAGGGAAAATGCAAGGAAACTGGAGATTATAATTATTTATTATTGGTGCACCAGCACCATCATTCTTCTAAATCCTTCCTCACAGATTAAAACAAGAATGTCAGCTCTAAAGATCTTACAGTTTAATAGGAATCTGATTTATTTATGATTTGTTCTTCCCAGAACCAATGCTTACATACAAAACTAAGCTATATATAAACCTATGAAAATATAGAACACATAAAAAAAGATTAGGATCTATCTGTGCAAGAGAACTATGCAGTACGGAGTGAATTTATTATGTCAGTTTATTGGCAAGTGGTTTATATATTTGACAATGTCTTTGAATGAATAGAATTATTAGATAACTTAATGTAAATCTTTCCAGCTCCTTCTATCCACATTA
Source organism: Strix aluco (assembly GCF_031877795.1). Classification (NCBI taxonomy): domain Eukaryota; kingdom Metazoa; phylum Chordata; class Aves; order Strigiformes; family Strigidae; genus Strix; species Strix aluco. Next base: position 74,821,360 of record NC_133932.1, read on the forward strand.
TCAGAATTAGAATGGTATCATGATGACTGGTTAAAAAAAATAAAATGAGTGATAAACATGAAGTTATTTAGCCATAAGAATATTTTCCAGCTTTTCAGCTGATAAAATAATTGAGCCTGGAAAGTAGATAAAACAATCAAATAATATAAATATTCCCTCCCTACCCCACAGATGTGAAAAATTAAAAGTCCATGATTAAAAATACATTTAAAAATACCTACAGAAGTCTCTTGTTTTAACACAAAACTGGCAAGAGACAATCATTTTACAGATAAATTGCTTTTGTTGTTATTTCACTCTTGTGAAACAAAGATTAGTGGTAGATTGCAGTGGAATTGTGACACCTGTGAATCCCATTTTGTTTATTAGCTAAAGTAGGCCATAGCTTCAGCCTTAAATTTTGCTGGTGGGGAGGGATTATATTCTTTTTAGTTATAACCTGCCTTGACTCAGTCTTTGATGTGTTGGGTGGGCATTAATAGAAAGAATGAGGTATGCCATTGAAAACAAGAGGAAACGACATTACTGTAGTACATGAGCCTGTTTAGGGCTGGATCCAACATCCTCTGAACTTAATGGCAAAGTTCCTCCTGATGCCAGGAAACATAAGGAGATAGACATAACAATTAATTTTGCTTGCTTTTCACACAGAATACTACTCGTAACAGGGAAGGGCACCTCTGTGAAAATAGAGAAACTTGTATAGACAAAAAATCATCTGTAAGATAAACTTTATCCACTGAAAATAGTTTAGCCCTCATGGGACATTTTGTGACTAATTTTATTTCAGGTAAAGAAAATAAAGCTTATGAGTTAGTGGTTGCAGACTATATGAATCAGTAGCAAGAAGCAGTAGATCTTCAGACTCTGACCTGAATTTAAAAGGAGCAGAGATGGGATGTATTTCTTAATTTAGGTGTTCCTGATGCCTCTGAATCCCCAGTATGAGAGTCCATGCTTGACCTTCTGAATGAGTGCATGTGTGCATGTATGTGTATGTGTATCCAGAGATATGAGAAAGCAAAATGGGTAAGTAACTCCCATCAGACTGGCAGGAAAATCTGAAGTATGAGGAGATAACTGAAATAAATGGCAGATGGCTGAGCCTGGAAGACTGAAATCCTGATCTCATATGCTATATAGGGAAAGGAAGGCTGTTCAGGATTGTCTCAAATCTTCTCAGCTTAGGAAGCAAGAAAGTTAAATGCTTTCTTGAACTGGAAGTCCATACAAGAAAGTATCTAGGCAAGTGTTTAAACAACCCTGGTTGTATCTGTATTTTAGTTAGAGGTTTTCTCCCCTGTGAAGAAAACCTAGGAACATAAGCAGGGAAGGTGCTGACACACACACCAGTAGGTCCCCCCAGTTTGTGTGGTCAAGGGATCCTCTCTATAGGGTGCATCATGGAGAATGACAGTACTGTAGTCAGGAGTTAGTAGCCACCTGAGATTAGGGATCATGCTTTGGATCTCACCTGCCCACAGGTCAGAACAGCCATTATTGACTGCTAGGCACATCAACGCTTTCTTCAGTGATGTCCTTCACAAATGAGATGCAGGGGTCCCTCACTGTCCTTTCTACAGTGGAAGGGTATGCTCAAAAATGAAGCACTATTAAACACCCCCCCTCCCCAATCTAAAACTAAAAGAAATTTCCTGCTTTTCTAACAATGTCATAATTTTAGTTTCATACAAATTTTTACCTGGCACTAGACCCTATAGAAATGTAGAGTCAAAGTGAAGGAAAAAGGCTGTTGAGGGAGTTTCTATTTTAACTCTGAAACTGACCTCACTGAAAGAAGTATTGTTGTAATTACAGCTAATGGACATGGAAAATTATTTTTTTTCTGTAAACAGATCTCCCAGAAGATTTTCCTATATTACCGGCTAGTGGACATAATTGTATAATTCAGTAGAGGGACCAAGGTTATGAATATCTTACCTTTTTTTCCAAAAAAAAGAAGAGATATATATTCAATTCTGTGACCCTGACTTTGCAGCTGGATTTCACAAGCAGCTTAAATCTGGTGTCAGCATTAGAATTTCAGCCATAAAATCAAATGTTAATGCTGACTTGTTTCAATTAGTTTACAAAGATGATCTGTGTTTCCAATGAAACTTGTGTGTCAGTTAACTATAGGAATGTTAGAGCTGGTTGAGTAGGAATGATTTTTATACAATAAAATACTGAGGGTTTTTTAGCTTTTAGTTAAAAAAGAAAATACTATATTGCTTTTGTTTTCAGGACCCATAAATATGAACATTAGTTGATTAAAAGCAAAAATACTTCTAGAAGTGCATGATCATTTTTCATATGTTTAGTGAAAAAGTCAGTAATTTTAGAGAAAATAAATATTTTGTCACATAACAGCCTTAAAATATCCGAAAAAGGAATTGAAAAATAAAATTATTGGTTTGCAGTGATCATCTATATGGACATTCAAAGAGCATATATCAACTCATACCTTTTTATCTAAGAACAGGATCACTGTTGCTTGATTTTGTGATTTGTATGACCACCTCTGAACTTTTTGTAACAAAAAATCATCTTCAAAGATGCAGATGTTAGTAAGTTTAATATTTTGGACCAACATACTTTTAAAATCTATGGAGTCAGAATGTCTACAGCATAACATGTGCGGTAGAGCATAGCATCACAAGCTATTAATATACAGGCAAAATCTTCAAAGAAAGACACTCCTCATTGACTAGCTGTACTAACAAAAGAGAATCAAATGACAGGAGCCATCAAACCTTGTACTTGGGGAAACAGGTAGATCACCACCCATGCTTTGGCAGAAATTTAGCTTTATGGTATAGAAATCTACGGTTGCATACAATGTAAGGGTTTTACAGCTTCTGAAATATCCAGCTTTTCTATTGTTAAACACAGGAAAAAAACTGTATGAAATTGATTAGTGTAAGTCCTTTTGATCCTTCCAAAAAAATTCCTTCATTGTGCTGTGTAGCTACTGAGCCTATTATAATATGTATAGCACAATCCATCCATTCAGTGAGACATACTTAAGCTTACTGCAAAGTTATATTAATTAACAAATGTTGTGAGGGCTGAGCAGCAAGAACTTTTTTCTAATGAATAGGACTTCTGTTCTTAGATGGTTTTGTTGTGCTCTTGATAAAACAGTCTTTAAAAACTGCTGATAGTTCAGCCTCTGCGGTGTATTTTATTGCTTACTTTTTTTATATGTATGGTTAAAAACTATAACATGCCATTTATGCTTTTGTTCTGAAGCATGTTGTGATCAAAGATAATTTTTCATTGTCAGAAAGTATAATTTAATGTTAGCAGCTTATCTGTTGTATTTGTGAACACCCATGTAAGTTACATGCTGGTTGGATGGATGTACACCAGCCAAAGAAAAATCAACTTGTAGACACGGCAAAATGAAACTCTGTATACAATATCCTGAATAATGCCCTCTCATTCACACAGCACTGATTGCAGTTGTATCTCCTTCTCTATTTAATTTAGGAATAACTATATGGGATTAGATCAAGTGTACATGATCGCCTGCTACATCCAGATGAGAGAAAAAATCTTGAGAGAACAAAAACATTAAGGAAAGATGCACATGATTTGAGGATAATTGTCTTAAGCACCAAACATTTGACCATAACACTTGTGTGTCCAGTAAGACTGGCTTGCCTTCCGGTTATTTTGATGGTGTCACAGCACGATGATCCCTGTTCAGTTCAGATTTGATCCCACATAATTTGTATACAATATATCAATCATTTAATAAATCTGCTTTAGGAAGATATATGCAACTTTGTATCTCATGGAAGTATGACATCAGATTTCATAGTCTTACCCTATTTTACGTCGTGTTCCCTTGTTGCTGTAGCAACACTGTTGCCATGGATTACACAGTGGGAGTCAGTAGGGTCAGCAAAGATCAGAGCCCCGCCATTCTTCATTCAAAGGCAATTGTCCCTGAAAAATGTGACTTACTTCAATATTTAAGGCCTGGGTACTGATATTAAACCAGAATGATACTTCTGTTAAAAACCCGTAATTAACCTTGTCTTCAACTCTAGGTCACACATTAATAGCAATTTCATAAAGTGGACATTCCTCTGTCTTTCATTCTCAAAAGCCTAGACAGGTTTTAAATAATATGTCTCTTGGAAAAATACATGGGTAATCGTTGCAATTTATTTTATGTCATTATCTAAGCCCTTGAGACCTCACATTCCCAGCTCCTCTCCCCGAGGTAATTGCATACATCTTGGGAATGTGTGAAATGGTGTTAATATTCAGTGCACCATGCCTTTTCAGAGGATCTGCAGCCTACAATGGTGCACTGTCTAGATGTTTCTCTGCGGAAACTATATTTGGGCAAGTGTAATATGAAACAGTTCTTTACAGAACTGGAGTCCCAGGATATTTAATGATTCCCTGGATCCCAACAAAATTTTTAATGGTTTCAGTTGTAAAGATATACTCTGCAATTTGGTGATGCAACTAACATCAACTGATACATGACATCAATATTTTTTTGCTTTCCTCAAAAAAGAATCAGCAATATGATTTCTATCTGTAAGTAATTCTTTTGTCTAATGCCTGTTTAATAATATTTATTCTCTCTCTGAATTTTCTGGGAGAGAAATTTGCTTATAGAGAGACTGTTTCAGATTCAAAGCTTTAGGATGCAATGACTGAACTCTTTACACTCTTGTATCTTGCACTGTCATTACCTTGTACAAACTGCAGTCAAAAAAATGCCATCACTCAAAGGCAAGGCAATGAACAATCAAGTTCCAGGTGCCTAAAATCATTAGAATTTAATTTATTTCCTGTAGCATTTCACTTGAAAAATAGTATGAGTAACCTAATTTCCTACTGACTTCACAGTATCAGTTGTAACTACATAAGATACAACAACTTCTTGGAAAAGGTAGAACAAACATTTTACTGACAGTATTTTTCTTTGTTGTTCCTTGATTAGAGTCCCTGATAAAGAATACATTCCCATCTCTTAAAGACACAGCAGTTAATAACAGTTCTTTCTAAAGTAGTTAATTACTTCACAAACTTACTTCGTAAGAGCCTTGAACAACCCTGTGAAAACTTCAGGTATATCCCTTTAACAGAGAAAACAGTTGACACATGCCACAGATACTTTTTTTTTTTTTTTTAAGAGTAATCTGCTTTTCTAGTAATCAAACACATATTCTCCACAAGAGAAACAGTATTTTCTCACCTTTGTTTGATCCAGTTGAAGCTTTGACTGTTTTCCAAAACCCCATCTAATAGTCTTTAGAAGCAAACTTATTCTCCTATCCTCCATAGATTGTAAGCAGCTGCCTGAACTTTGGTGACTTGCTGCAAAACCCCCCAAAAGAGCACAGAACACTGAAGATTCATCTCACCCATCAGCTGTGCATAAGTGAGGAGTCTAGTTTAAGTTTACTATCTAAAATCTCTCTACAGCAATGGAGAGAGATATGCCATTCATTCTGTCCTGACAAGGTGTTTAGGATGGATAGGTTTTGGAGGGGAACTCCCAGTCCTATTGCCCACCTGTACTCCAAAGCACTATGTAATTTGCTGAGGAAGAAAATTTTATTTGGCATAAATTCATGGTGTAATCCAGTCTGCAATCTCGCTATAGGTTTCAGTGGAGCTTTCCTTCTTTTGAGCAGTCCTGTGTATTCTCCTTTTTCCTTTGCATTTACCTTACCTGATTATTTTAGGCATCTTAAATGTTAAGCTATGAGTGTTCTTATTACAGCAATGCTTTTTGTTATGTCTGGAAAGACAAGGCTTGCTTTCCTCTGAAAAGGTAATGATGGTATGTGATGGTCAATTCTGTAAATCAGAGGTATGGCTTCCATGAGGTCTGTAGGGCTACTCAAGCAATATTTGTCCCTGACAAATTAAAGAAAGCATACTATTTGTTACTCTGATGACATTAGCTATGCAGATGAAACATGAAAAATAATTATTTTATCCAGCTACCATTTTTATTCTAATTCAGTTTAAAAGGGATAAGATGTCAGTGATGTGACATGCTCAATTCAGAAATCATATGAAGAATATGACTGATGATAGAAAATGTACACTTGTTTGGTTATTAGAAACGTTGATTTCAAAACAGCCAATTACTTTCTTGGATAATTCATACTCAGAAACTCAAATGTAATTTCAAAAAATGTAAATTATTTCAACATCACAGAGTGAAATAAAAGTTGATATAACTGAGGGACTTGTTAATGTCATAACATCACACAAACTAATGCCCATGGGAAAACAAATTGTTACACATTTTCTTTGACTCTGAACTTGAATCCAAACTTCAGTCATACATCAACTCATCTTTTCCAATTAACAACACTGTTTGGAATGACTTTTTTTTTTCTCATGTAATCATTTTTAATGAGCCTTCTGATCAAATGCACCTCATTATCTTTCATGAAGAACTGAGACAGTAAAGCTGATTACTTAAAACAGTTAAAACTGCTTTACATTCATTTAGCTTTGATAGAATAAAAATAATGTGAAGGAAAATAGAAATATTTACTTTGTTAAATTCTTAAAGACTTTTGAGAGTATGTTCAAGTCAGATTATCTTTTGTATCATAGGTAGCAGAATATAAATAAGATTTAGCTTCAGTTTGTAACTTGCAAAAGGTCATTGTTAAAGGCGATGCACTTAATTATAATAAATGGGGTTTCTTTCAGTTTATTTTCCTGTCATATCCAAACAGGAAGCTATTTACAAATGTATAGAGAAAATCAGAAACCAAAGTTAAAGTGTATCACTATTTGATATAATAGTGTTATCATGTCTAAATTCTTCTACTATATTTCTTTTTCAGCCAAGACTTCTTTTTGTTTGGTTTGGTTTTCTTGGCTTTGTAGCAGCCAGTTTAGGGTAATTACTGATCTTTTTATTTGGTGAATGTCACCTGTAACTCCAAATTAAAATATACCATTGTAATTAGATTTTAAGTACCTTTTTTCTAAAAGGGTGAAATGACCTGTTCTTACTAGATAAACCATCACAGTGCTGTTATAATCAGTTTAACCTCTTCTGCACCTTTGTGGGTTTTTAAAGGAATATTTTGCAAGTAGACCAATCCACTAAAATCAATGGGTAGGTGGAAGAGTAATTCAGAATAAGTAGGCATAGCAGAATTTAGCCCTGTGAAATGTGTGTTATAAATAGGATCTAATTTATTCTCTCCTTTTTCTTTTTCTTCCCATTTTCCCCATCTCTTTCGTAATTATCTCTGTTTAATTAGAAATAATATAAAATTGAGTCACAGCTTTCCTTTCACCACACAGGTCACTTAATACCATCCTCCCTCTTTCTGTGTGAAAGGAAGCTGAATGGTATTTCCTGAATGACATTTCAATAGAAACCTACAAATACAGTTTAACAAAGAGATCAAGGGATACTGTAAGGCCGAGGCAGATTCCTTTTTCTTTTTTGAAGGTGTGAGTAGCCCCACTAATTACACACCTACACACTCATGCACACAGTATTTTCTTCGCTGTCTCTGCCTCGCTATTCTATCCTTCCAGCACCTCTGTACCATGGGGGTTTGAAGCCCGTGCAGGCATGAAGGAGGTATGCTGTTTATTTCCCCTGTAAACAAAGCGTGGGTCCCCGTCCTCTGCCAGCTCACTGTTGAGTAAGATAAGCAGACCTCCTATTGCTGAATTATGATCTTTCTTTCAGGCTTATGCCCCCAGGATCTATAGCAATCCTTCTAACAGCTTGAAAAATGGAAGCGTTTTCAAAGACAAGCTTGCTGGTACTGTGACTGACAGACTATGAAACCTTGTTGTTATTCAGACTCTGAGAAAAGACCATTCGTTCGATTTCAGCTCGTCTTTTCATTGAATTGTTTCCCAAGCAGTTATTTAAGTGATGATAACAATTTTTTAATTGCAGGTTTAATTACAGGGAAAAGTCAATTATCTCATAGGTACAGCATTTTACATAACGAAGGAGCCAATTTAAAAACAACAACAACAACAGCAGCTAAATTATGGCTCTCTCAAATATTTAAGTTCTTGAAATTTTATAGTGTGATTTTTTTCAAGTAATCTTTGTTTGGTATGGCTATTGGAAACAGTTTATTATATTTAAGATGTTCAGAAGTTGTTGATAAAAGCAGCAGCAGCTTCTCAGAAAAAATATTTTGGATACATTTAAATGATTTCTTAACAAATTTGATGATGTCTACTGCTGGATCAAATCTTCTACTGGTGTAAATCAAGCCAGCTGTGGTGAAGGCTTTGAAGGCCCCATTATATCAGGGACGTTTGGCCATTTTTGTCAGACATATGTCTCAGGTTGGGTAAAATTTAAGAACAATAGGTGGGAGTCCTGAAATGTTTGTTCAAACAGAAGTCACATTGACCCCTCACATTAAAAATACAGTGCTTCATTGGAAGTTTTGCCTAAATACAGGTTGAGCCCAAATTTTGTGCAATACTGGACCATAAGTATATTCAGTTACAGCTTTTGATGTTGGTCTCATGGGGAAAATCCCAGCCATTTTTCAAAATTTTTTCCAGATCACTACTACAATAGCTGTCTGTTTTTCAATACAGTAAATATTTATAAGGAAAACTACTTGCCCAAAATAATATAACAGCTGTCTGCTCCAACATCCCCCTAGTGATTCTCTCTATTACTGTACTGCTGTTCCAGTCAATCACTCCAGTTTCTTGAATCAGCAAAGTCTTCAAAGCCTCTCATTCATGCAGGCAGATATGGAGAAACCTGTTGAGTTCGCAGCAGATCCAGTCCTAAGAGAAAAGGAAGAAAGAGTGATCTCCAAAGATGTTTAATGCTAACAGAATAGAAAAATGCCTTGAAAAGCAATATCAGCATGAACTGTGTTAGGCAAGGAGGCACTGTTGGTGGGTACACAGGGACAGATTGAGCAAATGTGTATAATCTGCGTCTACCCAAACAGGAGTATGAGGGAGCCTTCTTTTCTTATGTAAACCACAAATGCAAGTACAGTGTTGCTATGATTTTGATGGCAGTAATCCCTGATATGATATCATGTGATGGGTCTGATGTTCAGCTGTGGCTTTCCTGTTGTATGGCCAGTTATACAACAGGGAGTTTGCTACCCCTGCCCAAGGCTGATGTAGTTGGCACGCTTCTCTTTCCTACCACAATGTCATAAACCATTTGAAATGTTGGCAAAATCTACACTGATGACACTGGCCATAAAAAAATGCCTATAACGTGACCTCACTATTAGACTCAGCCTCCCCGCCTTTTACAAGTTCAGCCTCTGGAGCAGCCAAAGGCACTGCAGGGCAGAGGGGAAGCTGGGTGTGCTCGGGCATTGATGGGCATGCTCATGCAGCCCTTTCCAGCCTGAGCATAAAGAAGACTTACAGTGGGAGAGAGAGTATTTTGTGAGACCACTGGTGTAAGGTAGTGGTGTGCCTTTGCATCCCCTCAGGAGGGAAGCTCTCAGTGCCCTTTCTTCATGTAAACCTGTCAAAGAGTGGTGGTTTCTAAGAGTGGGCAAAGTGGAACATTAGGTTTTTGTTATAGTTCAGAGGGTCACATTTAATATCAGTCTTTGAGTATAATAATGTTCTCCTTCTTTCAAAAAGAGATATATGTGCTGAGTTTAACCTGAGGTGCTAGAGAAAGGAGCCCAGACATAGAGTATCTCCAGTGCTCCTGATTTGTGAACACAGCTGTTTAGAAGACTGGGTGCATTTCAAGGCTTATCACCTGGAATGCAGTACTTCACTGCCTATTTGTGCATCTGTTTAACACCATGATTTCTAAATAGTCCTTAGTCTTGTTGTATGGGCTTCCTAGGCAACCCCAAAAATGGAAGTAAGATGGAGTCTGAAAGGTCTGAGCTTGGTCCATTATGAGGACTTGAAAGCAAATATTCTTCAGTTTTTACACATTTTTTTTACAGGGCAACTATGCACCTTTCATCCAGGCATTAAGCAACATGCATAACAACTGTTACTTGTGGTTGTTTGCTCTCTCTCCCAAGAGGGAATTTGTGTAGGCAATGCTATGGGCCAAGAATGGTACATATCCTGTGGCATGTTTTTTTTTTGTCAGTGAAAGCCACAAAGCTGGTCACTCTTGACTTTTGATAAAAGAAATTAAACTACTAATTTTTTTACCACTGCTTTCTTTCTATTGCCATTGACCACGAAGATAATGTAGGGCTCTTATCTTAAGCTATATGATGTTCAGAGGAGTGAGTAAGGTGTAAGTATGCCACTGATGTATTGTGTGAATCTTGGGTTGATTTTGAGACTTGAACAGAGATTACAGTAGTCACATACATTACAGCAGCCACAGAAATGAGATTTTGGAAGATTTCCTCTCCCATTGTTGTTTGGTTAGCATGTTTAATGAGGTTGCCATAGTTTGAATGTCTAGGCAAGAATGATGACATTTTGTCCACTAGAGATTTCAGGGCATAATTGATATCCTCTTCTGAGTTTTTTTGGAATGTGTTTAGAGCTTCTAATAGTCTCTCTAAGTTATTTCAGTGAAGAAATGAACCTCAAGAAGGGCTAAAGTACTAGTAGTCCTATTTATACCATATGTATTTGGACAAAATGCCAAAAATATCTTAAAGTATATGATTCTTTCCTTCAGAGCAGATCTGAAACTCTCTGCAGCAACTTTTGACTGTCTTGATAGTTCCGCCAGAGCTGATGGTAAAACTTGGGAAAAATAGACAAATAGAAAGAATGTAATTCCAACTGTAACAGCTAAATTTATCTAAATATGGTCTCTGAAAATAATTAGTAGCTATATAATTGTATGTGTGTTATGCTCCACTATGAGTGTTTTTGCCTGTGGAAATTTACATGAGAAATTGTCTCAAATTAATATTCTAGTAAGTTCTTGACTAAGAAGTATGTATTGTACACAGTATTGTCTTTCCTTGGACTTAAGAAGTCAAGTGTAAAGAATTTCACATGTGTTTCAAAAGCTTCTCCTGATCCATTGAACTCAAAATAGATTAGTCTCAAGGGAAAGACAACTTTCCAGACACTGCAATTACAGTGAATGATAGCAAGCCAGAGACATCCGTTTAATGGAAATCTACAGACCAATACAGCTAACTACATAATTCTCTTTTTCTTCCTCCCTACACCAGGGATTCTGTCACATGCTGCTGATCTACTCAATACCAACATCTCTGCCAAGTCCAAAAGTCCAAAAAATGAGTAATAAGAGATATTTGGCATGCAGTGGGAAAATGTGAAATTATGGGTGCTTGACACTAGCCCTTCACTCACCAGAGACACAGTCAACAGAACATTAGGAAGAGAAATTTTACTCTGTTTCTAAAGGTACTCATCCAGATATTGATAAAAATGCTATGCAGAGCATTGAGGACTCAACATCCTAACTTTCACAGGGCAGCTTGCTGAAGAGAATAATTACATGCAAAGCATGTATTTCTCTATACACCCTTTTAAGCAGTGGGATTAGCACTTCTAAGCACAAGAAAGATCCAAATAAAAGCAATTTCAGGGGATAAACATAACGTTAAGAACTCCAAACACCACCTATGCAATGACTGAGGCTCTACAGCCATGCTATTTTTTGCTATACTCCTTTCAGCTGTCAGAAAAGAAGCATGGTTTGGATCCTATATCTAAAGGAGCATGACCGTGACTTGGAAGAGAGGAAACAACAGTGCTGGTTCGGTGAGCCATAGCCTGTCCTTTCAGTCACTGTTGATATATGAGAACTCATTAGCATTTTAGTTTTTTGGGCTGCAACATAGCACTAATGAAAAATGACAAAAGGGGGAGTGAAGTTGGTGTTTTCTGGGAGAATTCCCCAAACAGGAGGGAGATTCTGAAAGGAAAAACCTACCATCTCACTGCAAACACCTGCTGTTGGAGAAGGTTGGGTGGACATAATGTGGGGAGGTTCTGAGAGTGCTAAAATTATTCAGGTGTCAGAACTAGACTTTCATTCTTTAGATGACCACAGAATGGACACAGAGGAATCTTTGTCACCTGTTTCCCATTTCTGGTGTCTGCTATAGCTTGGCCAAAATTAGAACATCTACTTCAGATTGCCGAAGTGTGTTGAGAGATGTCGCAGCTGTATTTGGCTTAACACAAGGTTTTAAAATGGTCATAGAAAAAGGCTTCCCTAACAGTTTCAAACATGGTTCATTTTTGGGCCTTCTGTGTAGTATTATTCTCATTTTACATCATGGTATTTTTCATTTTCTTCATCTTCCCATAGGGAGGGTGCAGAATTTAACACCATCTAAACATTCTACAGTAGCAGCTGATGGATACTCTCAAAAAACCACTGTTTAGGTTCATTTCATTTGTTAGAGGAGTGTATCCTGGAAAGATCTGAAGTAATTCGTAAAATAAGTAATAAAAGAAAGATGATTCTGGGTAATTTTTTACAGCTACATATCACAAGAAAAATTGTATCACCAAGCAATTGTCCATTGGAAAACTCTTAAACAAGCTTATGATGTGAAGCTACTGTTTCTGGAATATAAATGCTCACCTGTAGCATCTGCTAATACATAAATTTTGATATGTCAGTGGCTGCTCATAAACCCTTGTCATGATTTAGCTTACTTCTCTCTCTCTTATGCAGTAGGTCTTTCTTGCTGAATCCTTAAAATTTTTAAAAATACAAAGATAAGCAATTTGCTGAGAAGTATTAGGAAGACTCCGTATTAATATACAGTCCAGTGAACTTACATCCACAAAAAACTAGAAAATTAAAAGCTTATTTGATGGCATATCAGTCTCATGTTGCCTTCCTCAGAGGTCTGTGCCATTTCATGCATACCAGAAACTATGATCATCATCATTATCTTGGCTACTTGAGGTGCCCACTTTTCCTCACTCTTCACAAAACAAGGCACTAATCTGAACACAATATATACATTTAGATATTTAAGTCAGATGTATAAGGTGCTGATGTTTGAACTGCAACTGAACTGTCTATTTTCTCTTCTTTAAAATAATTTTTAAATAAAATCTTTAAATTATCCATTATCACTCTGTGTTCCTTGAAGCATGCATTTAATGACAAATTTGTAATGCTACATAACAATCTATTGTATAGTTTATATCAAACACATTTTCTTTTTCCTCAGAGCCACTAAATATGTTTTCTAAATATTCCCAACCTATTTTCTATCCTAACCTATATCTTACCAATCTTTGATTCATAACGGTTTCTCACAAATCTGTTGCTTAATCAGAATCTGACTGGATGAGGCAGCAGCATTGCTTCAAAGCTCTTTAATCATTGTATTGAATTAATGCAATTACATGCCTGATGCATTAGAAATCTCACCTCTGGTCTCCATATTTGCAGCTCCTTTTGAGTCCTTTGTAGCCTTTTTTTTACCATCCTGAAGGCAGAATTTCCAGCCTCCATGGGCTTATCTGTTAATGTTACTAAACAGAGCAGTACATAGAGAGACATTTGTGGTAGAAAGAAGGAGAAGGAAGAATAAATAGCACACTAGCAAACAAAGTAAGTGCTGCTTTATTTTCTTAACTAAATGGAATCACTATAGGTATAATTGAAATGGGTTATGTATTCAGGAAGGAACTTTTACTGTTCCAATACCATACTCTCGAGGTTTGAAATCCAAGTGCTTAGTTATACATGTAAATTGCATAAAGTTATTCCTTGCAATAATGAAACACTGAGCCCCTTGCATTTCAAAGGGAAAAGGCTCCAAGGGAGTTGAAGGTGACTCAGAGACAAATATTCACAAGAATAAAATTTAATATAAAACTACAAAGAAAAAACTTTCTTTTGTAGGCAAAGTGGATTCTGATAAGGAGCAGGTACAGTTTTTTCAGTATTCCTTCTGCCTGTGGTATGTGGTACTACTTTTCAGCATATTCTCAGCAGGGTTGGATCAATACCTTAATGACATCAGTGGAATAGCAATATCAATTTATGTTATCTGAGGATCTGTCCCTTCATATTTAATGCTTAACCTCTTCAATTTTGTTCTCAATTTATAATGGTTACTATTCCCAAAGAGAATTTCACCATTCTGCTATGATCCATGTTAGCTTTGACCCGTTTTAAACCAAAATACATGAAACACTGGCAGACATCTCTATAGAAAAAAATATTTCAACCCTGTCACTTGTAGACCAGTACTGACAAACAAATTGGCAAGGTCTAATTAGAATTGCAACACTGATGCAAACGAAATGCAGACTGATATGGGCACTTTATCAATGGGGGTTTAGCTGATGTCCTGTTGTAAAGCTGATTGCCTGCTGATTCCCAAACTTAATCAGAACTACGTACTTTTTTTTTTTCAGGAATTCATTATCCTAAATTTAATTCTGAGTAGCTAGGTAAAACTCAGATTAAAATTATTATTGCTATGATATTTGGTTATGGTTTAGTTTTAATGAAAAATGCCTTTTCAGTTCATGACATCAGTAATAAACATAACAACTTTGCTTTGGCTTTGTTCTGTGGACTTTGGTAAGGAAGACCTTTCAGAATTTTCAAGGGGATTTATTTAGGGACATTTCTGAGAGTTTCAATGAGTAGTTGCTAAATACATGATATTTACAACTGGAGGTTTTCAATTAGAAACTGTTCATTTTCTGGTTCCAGCTGTTTGGCCTAAGATGTGAAAGGGAGGATTTAGGAAACCACGGAAATGTGTGAGCGGGCTCAGAAGACGTATGGCTGGGGGACAATGAAGAGCAGTGCGATCAGGATATTGAGAGGATGTAAACTGAGCATGAGGGAACTGAGCTCAGTGGAGGATGTGGGAGTAGAAGAGGTTGCAGGCAAAGTGGAGACATCAACAGGGTCAGAGAGACAGAAGGTGGTGGGTGCATTTAGTGGTTAGGGAGATGGGGAACTGAGGTAACAGGAAGAAAAAAGAAATGGAAAAATGTTAATTTCCCCCATGTATTCTAACCATATCCTGTATAAACTTAACTCCCACACACAAAAAAAATCCTTTTGCATTGCTACCATCCACAGCACATGAGCTCTGGTTGGGTCAGGCTTGTATAAAGTATGCTGGAGTTTAACCTTTTTCCAGCAGACATAATGATTAGTCCAGTTTAAACTGGTGTTCATTAAATCAAATCATAAGCAGAAACCGCTTCCCATAGGGAGTTAATGTTGAAAGCATGCTTCAGTGGAGTCCGCCAACAAAATACCCTTTTCCACACAAAAATTCATCACCTTTTGAAAACCCAAATGTTAGGGAATCTGGTAATGAACAGTTCAAGAGGTGCAGCCAGTTCACAACTGAAATTTAATCCTTCCCTACTCTTTGCTACCCTACTCAGCATATGCCCACCCATCCCAGCTTAAACGGTCCCAGAGTAAAGCTTGCAAAAAATGTACACAAAGGTCAGAATAGCAAATTGCTATAAAAGGTCCACTGTGGGAATCAAGTATGACAGGTGATCAGTGTTAAGGAAACAAAGAACGTACTGTAAAGGCATTACTCTCTCTCCCTGCCCCAAATGGCTTTGAAATGTTCTAGCTCAATAAAAAAATCTAATAATGTTCTACCTTATTAATAAACACACTGTTTTAATATTGCAATAGATTTCGTTAGGACACTAGATTTGGCTTTCTCAATGTTAGTACAAGTTGCATATCAATCTGCTCCATATTTTTTGCCCGTCCTGTAATGAAAAAGCAATGTTCAGCCTATTATAATAAGGGCAGGAGGAAGACAGTGGATGATGAAATTATGTTCTTTCATGTTACACATATAGGCAAAGGGACCTTCTGAATCTGTTCTCTTCTTAGGGAGGATCTTCTAGATCTCCTAAGACCGAACATGGTTTATGCTGTTCTTCTCTGGACAGAAATCAGACAAATCAGAGCAGTCTATTATTATTTTTTTTTTTTTTTAAGTGAAAAGCAAATGCCTCTGGCCAGCGGTAATTGCATTTGCAGTTCCAAAGTTGCCTCAGGCTCTGTCATGCATCTAACTAAATATCCTTTTTCTCAGTGAATCACAGGGTTTCTTTGTTTTCAGCTAGTTACAAATGTCTTGTGCAATGCCTGTCTTGAAAAGCTATGAAAAATACTTCATACATTGTGAATAAGGATGGCAAATTTAAAGCTCATACAGCCAGGTGCAGACTGCCCACTTTATGCACCTCATTTAGGAAATGCAATCCATTTTTCTATTAATTGTTGCCAGGTGACTGTCTGTTTAGTCTGTACAGTCAATGGAGAGAAGGAGACACCTCATTTACACATCTTGACTTGTTCTTAATAATAGACTCTACCCAAACCAGCTGGTTTTAGAGGTCATATATAGATTTTGGATTCATTTCTCAGAGTTATGAATCACAAAAGTACAGAAAGCCCTTCCTATTTGGGTCCCAGTTCTAACTTTAAATACTCAAGGAGACAGGATCCTGTGGTGATTCTGCTGAAGCTTCCTGAGAATTTGTCCTATCCTGCTGTGGAAGAGGTTGCTCTTGCCTGAGTGCAGAGGGAACCACATAACAGCCTTTTGGCCTCAAGTAAAATCAAGTGATCTTGTGCTTGAACAGTCATTGGAGAACTACAGAAATGAGTGATAGCTGGCCCCAGTTTTGATTTCATGGGCCTCTAAGTCCCAAAAAGGAGAGGCAGAAATGATTCCGCACCTCTGAAGGAAGAATGTTTCCTGGAATGCATTGTTTGTCTGCGTGGCTGTGACCACCCCTTTTGAACAAAACAAAGGAACAAAACAAATTCTTAGCACTGAACACCAGTGGAAAACTTTTTTTAAAAAAAATAAAAAATTAATTCTCTAACTATGAATATCTGGAAAACTCTGAGGGTCTGGAACTTCTCAAAATTTCAGTCTTTTAGGTAGACAAAACCTAAACAGTATCCATGTAGTGTCATCCAGTAGCACATCATTGTCTTTTATGTGAAGAGAGAAGAGTGATTTACAGTAATTACATACAGTTGTCAGGAGAAAGAAAATTTAAGACTGTTGATATAAATTTAACCCATTTTCTCATTTGATAAAGAAGTCACCTCTGTTGAATAGTATTCAATCTTCAACACAAACAAACAGTTTTCATTTTGTATAAAAAAGATATTTAGCGATCTAGCATGCCAGTTCTTAGAACTCATGATAGAGCATTTGTCAACTGCTTGATATAAATGACAGATGTTTATATGTAATAGAGCAGTGGAACAAATTTTGTTAAGAAGGGTATGAACCAGATGTTCACAATATTGGCTTTTTGAAAGGCAAATGTCTTTTTACATTGTCTGTGACTCATGAGCCAGAAGAAAATGTGTTTATCACAGGAACTCACACTTGAGACCTTATCCTTTCACCAGCAACATAAAAATGATAAAGTATTGGACATAAGAAAGTATCTAAACAGCACTTACATTTTACGAATACTTGTGGGACTGTGGTATAAAATCTTTCACACTTCCTTTATATGTATTATTTCAGATTTAAATCTAAGCAGAAAGGGTTTAAAAGCATTACTGCCTGTAACATCTGCTCAATTAGTTTTAATCAATCATAATGAAATCTGAAGGATTTTGAGGAATAAAAAATGACACAGTACTTTGTTTTTTCTTCAACTTCATTATTGTGTGCAGAGCAACCAAAGCATTTTAAATTGCCTGTGTTCCTCTAAGTGATACCTGCTTACTATGCTGAGAAAGGGTTAAAAGACTTCATTTTCCTTAGTCCTTGTGGTACTTCTGGCAAAGTTTTCCTCCTCTGTTAAACGAAATGTGAATGGTAATCCAGAAGCTTCAGATTTTACCCCAATTAACACTCAGAGTAGCTTGAAAAACAACAACCAAAACCACTTTAATTTCGACTTGCAGAATGTTGGATTTAATCCCCTGTTTTAGAGATTGAATTGGGGCCATAGAATAGGGAGAGGGTCCCTTGTTAAAATAGATTAATTCTTTGAAAGTATGCAAGAGGTGGATGGAATGGAAGAGAGTTCCCTTTGATAAACATTCAGCATTCAGTTCCTCATTAGTCTGCTAGGGTTATGCATTTTGAGAGTCAAATGAATGTTGTTGGGCTAGAGACACTTATTAACAGATGTCCATGACAACGTTGAGACTGAGCATATTAGTCCAAGGCCAGCAGTGTATCTAAAAATGTTCAGAAAATTGGCTGTGTTCTGTGATCTTTTCACAATATTCTTTATGTCTTCTCTACCTCTGTTATATACTGTGTTGCTTATGGTCACATTCCATACCGAAATAGGATTCTAAAACCTCTGAGAACACTTTTTTTTGGCAAAAACAGTGATGTGAAAGCTGATTTTGTCTTCCAACACACTTGACATAAATGGAAAACATTTGTGTGTGCATTTAGGACAGCTTTCACAGGTGCTTAAAGGAATCTGAATCCTGAAATAGTGGCAAGACAAATTCATACTTTTTTATTCTTGTGTCCAAGGCTTAATACAATAGATTAAAAAAAGAGGAATATCTTGTTAATTGCAACATTATCTTTTTTATATAACTAAATACATCCTTCCTAGGATATATGATTATTTTAGTAATTTGATGCTACCCTGTAATGCTTAATAAAAATCAGTGATGTACATGCCAAGACAGAGTGCAGGCCCCTTATAATGTCCTTTCCAATCTGCAGGAAGCAAAAATGAATTATCAGTGATGGTGATAGTCCATGTGATGAAAAACAATAAAAGAACAAGTTATAGCTCAACTCTGTTCTTTCAAATATTTAAGGTCCTTATGAAAGTATAAGAAATGGGAAGAACATATGATTTTCTTAGATCACTTTCACTGCATGAGGCATTGGCACTGCACTTCACTGGAGTGCAAAAATGCCGGCAAAGCTATAAGTCAGGTATTTGTAGTTTATTTTATTAGTACTAGGCTGAACCACAAAATAGATAAAACAGCTTTATGGCTTACATCTGGTTGAATAATAAAACATATGGCTCTGGAGTAAAGCATGTGCAGCTGTAATTTACTGTAAATATCCAACTCAAGATAGCTATGGAGATAAAAAACTTACGGCATGCACTCAGGGTTTATCCTACTATCCATCACTACTTGAATATTTATGATACTCCGACATTTGTGGTTTATATGTTAATTAACCACTTTTTAGGAGTTTTCTGTAGGGCATTCTCTTCTATGTACAACAGATAAGAGTTACCAAGGAACGGACAGTACTGGACTAATTTTTTTCTCCTAATATATCTGTTTAGCAAGTCCTTCACTACAAAGTGATTAGAATAATGGAGCCACTATTGATATTGTAAGACGTTTTCCAGTATAGACTAAAATGTGACATCTTTCCTTTTTTAAAAAATGTTTTCCTTAATCAGATTTTATAAGAATATGGGCAGAGTTTCTTGTCTTGTTTTTATATTTTTGGGTAGTTCTGATAATAACAGGAGATTAAATAGACAAGGTTTTGTTCCTGTTTGGACAACATAACTAAAAGTGATATTCTGATTTTTTTTCCTATCTTTTGCATTCATAAATCAAGAATACTGAAGGAAAGCTTTTTGTACCCTTTTATGTAATGCTCTGGAGTTGTACTGATAGGTAGGGTTTTTTTTCAAATCCAAGTGTGAAAGTTTGGATTGATGTTTCTCTAATCAATTGACTGATTAGATGAGGTGTGCCTGAATTATTCCATCAGCTTGAGTTGTAGCCAGACTGTGAGATCAAAACTTAGTTCTGAATTTGACATCTTAGGTTCAGAATTTATTTCTGTGACTTTGGACCAGACCTATGTCACAACCAAAATTAGAGAGGACTTTATTCCTGGTTCCAGTCTGGATGTGGCCAAAGGGGATAAAACACCAGGGATGCTACAACCACTGTGTAAGGACTGCAGTAAAATGTGGGACCAGATTTTGGAATTTGTGTCGATATTGATCAGCTTTGATGCTAAAAGTTAGCCTGAACCCCAATTAGTGCTGAGTCTAGAAGATGCCTTTATTGCTCCACATATTGTCAGATATGGTTTGTGTTCCTTATCAACTTACAGTCCAGACCCTGAGATAGTGGCCTGCTGTTGTGATTACATTAACTTTTAATAGGTATTTCTTGTTTCACTCTGAGAAACCAAAAACAACATTGCAAGCTCTCCTCTGCCTGCTGAACATGTTCATTTTCTAACCATGTTTGTTTTGGAAAATATATCTGTCAGAAAAGGTACTGTGGCCTTAAAACCCCCCATGGGCCTTCAAAACAAAAGCCAGGTGGTTCATGGTGGATGGTATTCTCTGAAAGACAGTGCAAAGACCAAACCATTTACCTTCTTCCTAGGAAGATAGGAAAAGACAGGATCAAAGAACTCCCTGCTGCATTTTTCTCAGTTCACTATCCCCTCCCAAGGGCCTCTGTCCGACCTTTTCTGTGCACTTAAGACTCCTTTCAAACCATTGAAGGATCCCCTTGAAGTGTTTCTCCTAGCAGAGAGTATCTCCTGTGGGCACATGTCATACCTGGGAATCATGGAATGCCATACACACATAAAAAGACCTCTTTTCCTGCTCTTTCCTCTGAAGGAAATTGTTTTCCTCATTTTCCATATGCTTGGGTGAGAGATGCCATAGCATTGAGTGGGGACTTGAATTGCAACAATTTCCACCTTTCCAGACACAGTAGTGAGTGGTGAGATCTTCTGAAGGTTTCCTCAGTGTAAAAGATTTTTGGTTGGGAATACAGTTCTGCCTATAGAAATGGAGCTTGCAGTTCCATTAGTGAAATGAGAGTGTCAGAAGGAATGTCAGTGAGTGAAGCAGTGAAACTAATTGCAAGAGAAGGCTAGAACAACTGAAAGATGAAACCCTGTATTTATCCAAAGAAGATTCCTGTAGTCCCAATGAATCAGGGATGCAAATGTCACCTCTTAGTCTGTCTGAAACAAGGTTCAGCGGTGTGTGATAGCTTCTGCAGGAAAAAAAAAAAAAAAAGAGGAATCAAAAGTCTCTATGAAACCTGGAGACACTGGGTCTGCCATTGCAATTTATTTTTCCTTTTCTTGCTCTGCTAAATGTTTGGCCCAAGACCTTACTCCAATCAAAACCAGTATGGCTTTGATCCATACCTGAAGGATAATTCATCATATAGTGCTGTCTTTTGGAGCTGTCTTTGAAAAGCAGTTGCAGTTTTCAAGCATTGCAAAATGCAGTACTAATCCTTTAAGTCAGGCAAAGGGTAGTAAGAAATACTTCTAGAGGAATCCCATATGCATAACCAAGGACTAGTTGTCTGCCTGTTTTAAAGGAAATTTAATGATACTGTCTATGAAGTCTAATCAATTTGTGTCCTAGCTATTTCCTGTATCAGTTCTTGTCTTCTGTTACTTTAAGGGATTTGCAACATCCTACATTTTAGATGGACTGTGATCTAGCCAAGGATATACTTATGCTTGGCTCCAGTGAGTTGCAAGAAGCTGTGTAAGAAATGCTTGGTTTAGCTTTAGAGTCTCCTATGGATTGATATATTATTTCGGGTTAGCAATGGGACTGAAGTTGTTGCTATGCAGTATTTTTTTTGTTGCTGAGTCTCTACATCCCGATGCAAGTATTTTTCTCTTTCAAAAATGATTGTTTTTAATTCAGTGACATGTCTGGCCAGAGAAGTGATGGGCACATTTCAGAGGGTTTATGACATTACTATTGCTATTGCTATTTTTCTTCAGCAGCTGGGGGGAGCAAGAGAACCGAATTCTCCACCTGGCCCCATATTAGAATTCTCCCCCCAATCATTTTCTATAAAGGAAAATAAGGAAATCAAGAGGATGAAAATTAATCAAACAAAGAAGAAAGACTTAAAAAAAAATCACTGAGAGAGGCTTATCTTAAAGCAATTTCACAACAAAATAAGATCAAAACCAAAGCAAATTGCATGCAACCTACGAACCCAGAAAAGCAACAATTACACAACAAGAGACTACACAAAAGACTATGCCCTATCATTAACTCTTCTTACTCAGCTACATACTCAGTCACTAATTATGATGGAGTCATGGACAGAAAACAGATTGATCAATGCAGAATCTCTTGGAAGACAAAGGAAAAAAACCCCACAAACCCAAACCTAAACAATAAAAAAACCCTTATCGATAAAATTTCTTCCAAGCTACAGAAACAAATGAAATGCAAATTTAACAAATTAACCATGTGATTAACACACAGTGGGATCACTTCAGGCATTTTGCTTTGCTTCTTGCCAGGATGTAATCCTACTGAGAGTTATTGCTGCCTCAACATTTATGCAGTGGTATCATAAAAAGAATTCAATGACATTATAGAATCTTCAGCCCCCTACTTTCAAAGCTGTAGTTTGAAACAAATTTGTGTTTTAAACATTAGGGCACTTTTAATACTACTTGTTATATACCTTAAAGGGAAGAAGAAAAAAATAGGCAGTCTTCTGGAGCTGATTGTGGGCTTGAATTTGACATCACTTTCATTCTGTTCCTTTTGAAAGCTGTCTTTGAGTCAGTGTTTGGCTCAACCTCCTTAGAATGATAAAAGCCTCCCATCAGTATTGCTGGGTTGGTAGGTTGGGATGCTAAAGTTTAAATGATGTAAAATGAAGGGTATATAACCAAAGTGTATACAGAATCCAGAATTAAACCAAAAATTCCCTCCTTGATGCATGCAGATGTGCCCAGTATTAAATAATGCAACTCTTGATTCCTTTAATTTGTGTGAGGAAGAGAAGTCTTTAGTGTACAACTTGGATTTTAGGAAACAGAAGTTCATCTCCCTCCTCTGTGATCCCAGACATTTAAAAAGGGTTTGTTGTGGTTTAACCCCAGCCACCAGCTAAACCCTGCACAGCCGCTCACTCACTTCCCTCCCCAGTAGGATGGGGAACAGAACTGGAAGAGTAAAAATGAGAAAACTTGTGGGTTGCGATAAAGACAGTTTAATAAGTAAAGCAAAAGCCGTGCACACAAACAATGCAAAACAAGGAATTCATTCACCATTTCCCATGGGCAGGCAGGTGTTCAGCCATCTCCAGGGAAGCAGGGCTCCATCACGTGTAATGGTGACTTGGGAAGACAAATGCCACCACTCCAGATGTTCCCCCTTTCCTCTTCCCACAGATTTTTATGTGGAGCATGATGTCATATGGTCTGGGATGTCCCTTTGGTCAGTTGGGGTCAGCTGTCCTGGCTGTGTCCCTTCCCAAACTCTTGTGCACTCCCAGCCTGCTAACTGGTGGGGTGGGGTGAGGCAGAAAAGGCCTTGACTCTGTGTAAGCACTGCTCAGCAGTAACTAAGACATCCCTGTATTATCAACACTGTTTTCAGCACAAATCCAAAACAATCCATACTAGCTATGAAGAAAATTAACTCTATCCCAGCCAAAACCAGCACAGGGTTGAACAGCTATCTATAAATTGATGTCACCAATGCCATTTAATCACATATGGGCTTAATAATTAAAAACAGTATTTGAAAATAATTTTCAGATAAACAAATGAACAATGGGTTTTATTAATAATAGACACAATACCTTTTAATTTTCTTATTTCAGTCAGATGTAAGTTTGTGTCCTAGAAGTTTTTGCATGCAGATGTAAGGAAAATGTTGTGTTTACTCAAGCCAGTGGGGGATGATGGCTTAGACATTTTTGTGGCTGGTGTCAGGATTGTGAAACATCTCTAGTGCCACTTCACAGGAGGCTTCATTTCTTTTTTCAGACTTTCCCTACATAACGTCCAATTATTAGGTTTTATGTGAGTGAAGCGATTTTCACTCTGAATGCATATTAAAGAGAACACATGTTTTCATTTTATGGACCTGTAACACTGAATCTTTGCTAAAAGAGAATAAAATACTTATGAAATGTTGTTACAGAGAGTGCACAGAAAAAGCAGTCTGTGTCTTATTGCCAATTCCTCTGAGCAGTTTTATTCCTACTCCCATGAAAGTATCAATGCACATGAATTTTCACTCATCAGAGTGGCACTAAAAATTGCTGCTACACTGATAATCAGTATATAACCTTAATATAGTTGGAAAGAGGACAAAAGACCACATTCTCAGCCAAGGTGAATTATTGCAGAATATGACAGCTAGAGAGGGGGTTCTTATACCCAAAGATGAGAAAGGCTGCTGCTACCATAGACATAATTCAGCACAAAGACATGGCTTCCATACACTGTGCTAGCTGGTGCTGACCATTTTGGCTTCTTCTGTAGTAGTAAATTAAACATGTCTGGGACTATTCTCTGGCCAGCTGACAGGGAACAGCTAATGCCAATGCTATTAAACTCTCTTTCTCTCCTGCTAGGAATGGGCCCTGGCCAATGCTAACTCCTGAGCCATTCCCAGCAGTTCCTTGGGAGGGTACTAATTGGCATAGGCAGAAAACATGTCACAGGATGCTGTGGCACTGGTACTCAACATTTATAGCTGATTTTCCATGCCTAGGTATGTCCTTTGGTATGTCTCTTGGGACAATTAATTTTATTAGTGGGAACATAGCCTAAACACTGAATGTAAGAAAAGAACTGGCTGGTGTCTTGATGTTCAACCTTGAGTTTATTAGGTGAAAATCTCTTATGTTTATTTCTTATCTAGAAGTGAACAAAAGCATTTCTGTACTTCACAGGATATCAGGAGAATAAACAACGTAAAGACGAGGCATGATATGATAATGAAGCTTGTGATTTCTGTAATTAGAGAGAACTGCATCCCTTCCTGTCCCACACCATTTGTTCCATTCCAGAAGTTGCAGGGAATGAAGCAGAGTAAAGTAGGATAATGGGTTGCCAGCTCAGAGTATTCCTTTGCCATCTGGGGAAATGTGACAATTTTTCAGCTCTGCTTTCTCTACCAGATTGTGGTTACTGTTTTGGATCAATATGTGTAATATAGAAAAACATGTCCTGCCTTTCCCCAGCACTGAAAAGCCAACATTTTATTAGTCCTACAGTTCTTTTAATATCATTTGTAAAGGAAAATTCTCCTCTTCTTAATAATCAGCCAGCCTAAATTCCGGCCTGGAATGTGCTCTCATAGCCAAGGCACAAGTATAAAACTACTGAAAAGGAAGGAAGAGATTTACAATGGAAATTCTGACAATCACTTTGCAATAATAGGTCTTGGAGACACCTGCTTTAATCAAGATGGTGTGAATATTTAAAGTGGTCTATTTCTTGATTTTCAGTTCAGCTGATGAAATCATAATTTCCAGTGAAATAATTTTTATCTTAGGGATGCATGAGAAAGAGAGAAAGTGAAAGATCCTAATTTTCTATTCACTTGGTAGAAATAAATTATAGCTTCTTTAACCCTCTTGATTCCAGGGCTGGCAGATGGAGCTGAAGGAATTACTTTTGGTTAGGAGTGGCTCTTTTAAGTGCTAGTGCAGTGCAGAAATATGGCTGGTTTGGGATTACAGTAACTCAGGTAGTATGATCATGGCATAGTTTCTCTCTGACATAGGAATGATTTACTAAACTTTCTTTGGACTTGGTAGTCACTGGTGTGCTGAAAATAACACAGAGTATTTTGGGCTTCTGAAGGAAGACAGTTGTTGACTTGGGAGGCTGACTCACACTGCTTCAGACTTTATTTCTATCTGTAGTAGTGGTCCTACTGATTTTCAGGTGCTGCGTGCTGGTTCTTGCCATGCTGAATGAAGATATGTTACTAAGGGTAACACATCCATAAGAATCCATAAGGACAGGTATACCTTTTCAAACACTGAGTTATATCTTCATGAAAGATAGATTAGGAAGCTCACATCCACAGTGCTGTGTCATTTAGTTCAGCCAAGGATTGGCTTCAGCACTGCAAAATACTTGACTTATTTCGTGAGTTATTATAGAGAGATATATGATGGACAAAAATGTGAAGACTGCATGCATTGTGAAGCACATCTCATGTCCTGTGAAGAAAATAGGGAAAGATGTATGACTGGGATAAAGGGTGATGAATTTAAAATAAGACTCCATATAGAGTTAAAGTTATGTAATGTATCAAAGCCATCAGTAGGATAGGATAGATATATACTATAATCATAATTATAATATCAAATTATTAAAATGCAAAGAATATAGAGAAAAGGGAATGCTACTTTATCTGTCTTGGTAGCTTAAAAATTAATTTTTTTCAGTACCACTCTGTATTAGTGCTGTGCTGCATTCTTTATTTCTCGAGTCTCTTGGTGAGTTAGCATAAATATGGTAAGACACACCAGTGTCTAACTTTCAACTTTATCTGAGCTTTAATGTAAATTTTAGTGTTATAATATTTAGCCAAGTGGCTTTTTAGCTGGTTTTTCCCAATTCATTCCCAGTTGCTTTGCTGGCTAGTATCTATTATTTAGATAATAATGTACAGTTCCAAGAAATAACATGCAATCTCTACTGGGTAGAAAAGTAATTACTTTTTGACTCTGGCCTAATTGTACTGTTCAGTTCTGCCCTTCTTTATTTGATCTGATTTGACCTTCTTATTCTGTGACCATAGAAACAACTTGAAACACAAGGCACAGCAGTTAAGGATGTCTTTCTCTAATTCCCTCTGCTGCTTTTTTGCTATTATTTCACTAGATTTTCCTTCTGTCCAGGTCTTCAAGTTTCTTGCCAGGGTTTGAAGTTATTTTTCCTGAAGTGGCTTTCATCTTTCCTCATACTTTTGCTTACTTGGTAGCTGTAGACTCTTTAGTTGGTGCAAACACAATTCTTCCAAACGACCATGGTCAATTAACCATTGACTCTTCTTCAGTGCTCCAAACTGTCATACTAAACATTCTCCTATGCTTTGATATCTGCAAATAATACTTTTTATCCAGGTAAACAATAATGACTTGTCTGTCCTGGACTTGGCTTAGCTTCATCATTTAGTTAAGAACTTGAATTTAAGAGGAAATTCTATAGTGACATAAGCTGACAAATGTGAAAACTCTTTGGACTACAGAAGTAGAGTTCAAGATGGTAATGATAAACTATGAAAAGACATTTGCAAAGTAAAGCCAATATAGATAAGCATAAAGTACTGTGCTTACAAAGACCAAAAAAAAGGTGAAAAAAAGGAACAAATATGAAAAAGGGATTAAATAGCTGGTGATTAATATACAAAAAATAAGGCAGAAGGCCACCTTGGATCATATCTATCATACCTCAGTAAGACTTAGTAACATTTATGTCTATACTACTGCAGTCAGGAGAAATTCTGTGGGTTCTGGTATGTATGCCACCCACCTGCAAATCCACATTAGAATGAGACCCACATGCACACAAGCATCTACATCCCTAGAGCCCTGGCTCCATCTGTAGAAAGTGTGTTTGTGCCATGCTGCTCTTTGAAGAATGATGATGGCAGGACCCTGTGGTATCCTACAGTAAGCACTCATCAGATACAAAATCTTGAAGCATCCAGTGTGCGGCTATTACAAAAGAAGAAAGGAAATCCTGTTCAGGACTATACTGATTGGAGTATTGTACGCGTGAAAGAGGAAGTAATTATTTACTTCCCATTAGTATTTAAGTTTCATTAGCCCAAGTTTCATCTTCACAAGCAGCTATCACACTTCAAGAAAAACTGGTGAGACTCCATAAAATAGTATCAAGAAACAAAAGAGGTTAGATGATATATGTCCTGTGATGATAGGGATTGTTTTTTCTTAATCTAAAATAGGAAAGACTAAGGAGGGACTTGATTACATTATCTTCTAATGTGTAAAAGATGCTATAAAGAAGGTGGTGACTAATTGCTCACAATCACCCACGGATGGAAAGATGTGAAACATATTCCTTCAGAGTTTCTGAGGTAAAAGAACGACTACAAGAACCAAAAGAGGCTGGAATAGGCTTCCTAGAGACACTGTGGACTCTACTGTATAGGGTTTAGGACAACACACATCATGTACATCTTGCCCTGCTACAGTAGGATGTACTAACAAAGTCTCTTCCAGCTCAACAAATTAAGAAAGTGACAGTATGAGACAATACCAAGATATTATATTACTTGGCACTAGGACTGCATCTTCCAGGCAAGAAGACAATACAGTGTCACCAGGAGCAGTGGTTTTATGGATGTTTCTGACCGCAGCATTGTCGAAAAGCAGTGATGAAAAGGACCCAAAGTACCTTTTGCTCCATCCCTTTAAGCTGTAGAAGATTCAAATACCTCTGCTGCTTCAGGAGTGGTGAAGAGCACTGTATTACTTGTAATTCTAGATTAATTAATTCTTAAAGTTGAATTTGAACATTATTGTAACTTCCTTTTGCTGGTATTTTGTTCCTCAATGAAAAAAATATTTATTTAGTTTTGAGAAAATTTACACCTCTGGGGAACTTATATTACCATAGTATAAATTAACCCTGGACACACACTTCTGATTTTTTTCATAACTTCATTAAAAGTATTTCAAAGGATGTAATTTTGACACAATTTTTTGACATCCCCCGAATAAAAGGCATATTATGTTAATGATTTTTTTTAAAACTTTATTATATATTTTGGCCAGATATTTCGCTAGTAGAAAAAATTTGAAATAAGAAATTTCTATTAAAAAGACAGTAAAATCACAGAATTTTTAAACTAAAATTATGTTCTCTTTTTCACCCTTTGCATTTTTTCTGTTTCTGCAATAATTTATGTTGTTGTAAATATGTCAACCAAATTTTCTATCTAGATTGTACTGTCATAATGACTGAAGATCATTAAAATAAAATCTTCTAAACTTATCAGAAAACAAAGCTAATGTTCCCTCCAGGATCTGCTAGTAGTTGAACACTATGTTAAAGGATTTGATTTTATGAGTATTTCTGTGAGATAAGTGAGGATGTGGATTTACACGAAGTTACTCTGAAGAAACTGCCTTTGCATGCACCCTTCCCCTAACCAAATGGGAAAGTGGTTTACTGCAAACATTATTATCAGCAACTCTTCTTATATTTATCATGGCCTGTGAATGTTTAGAAGGGCTATTTTCAGAAAATTCTTGCCCCAAAACTGATATAAATGCACCCTCTAGCTTATTTTACAATGATCTCTTTATGTAACTATGCTTTAAAAATAGCAGTTTATCTATAGGGAGCATGTCTGAGTTAAACTGGAGGAACAATAGTACTGTTTCTGATGCTGTTGAGAGTCCTTGGTGCTTTTTGTCATTAAAGTACGGAGTGGTGTCTGGAGAAGTGGCGTGTGTTTGTGTGTGTGTGAGAGAAAGAAACATAGAAAAGGAGAGAAAGCACAAGAAAGAGAGAGACAAAGAAAAATAAAGAGGAAAAGAGGAAGAGAAAGAAGGAAAGAGAAAGAGAGAAAGAGAAAGAGAGAAAGAGAGAAAGAGAGAAAGAGAGAAAGAGAGAAAGAGAGAAAGAGAGAAAGAGAGAAAGAAAGAAAGAAAGAAAGAAAGAAAGAAAGAAAGAAAGAAAGAAAGAAAGAAAGAAAAGAAAGGAAAAGGAAGAAAGAAAAAAGTGGAGAAGGAAAGAGAAAGTAAGTAAAAAAGAAAAAATAAAAAAGAAAAATAAACCCTTGTGTTTATGAATTTTTGCAGGTCTGGTGTTCCATCAGTGCTATTAGAACCCACACCAAGAGCTGTTTTGGGTCCTGGGGCAAATAGACTCTTCTCCCCCTCACTCCTCACCTGGAAAAGTACCTGGGTGGTCCTGTCATGCCACTCCTCTCTCCCCAGTGCCCTCCTCCCTCTCTTCTTGCACTGTAGCACAGAAACCTTAAGTATGGAGCAGCAGCAGCTGCCAAGAAGTGAGAGAGGCTGAGCCAAGCAAAGGAGAAGGCTGCAGCTGGAGGATGAGTGGCGTGCCCCTGGCCCCAGTTCCCCCCCACAAGGAGCTGCCCCGCTCATCCTGTGTCGCTCAGCCCCCACTGGCCCACCCGTGCCTTGCCTTGACTGACCCTACGCAGTGATTAGCTCTCTACGTGGCCTTGGTGCATCTTCATCGGCATATTCGGAGACAGCTCTCACGGTGGGCCTGAAGATAACGGCTTGCTCTAATTACCGTGGCTTCATCGCAGGTTGTTGTGTTCATCTGGGCTGGAGCACAGCACATCTCCGTTTAGCCAGCATTGCTGCCTGAGAGCCCCAGGGGAGCCCAGCGGACTGCCTGGTGAAATCACAGAGTGTTTATGTTTCTTCCCCACTTTCTTTTTTTTTTGTAGGAAACAAAATGTTGTGCCTCCTGGCCTATAGAAGTTTTCCAGAATGGAATCCCCTCTCTCCTGGAGACTGTGTTCTTGAACTCAAAATTAAATTTTTAAATCCATAGAGATCTGTTAGATCGGAAAAAGTTTCACACTGTCACATTTTAGTTGGCTGCAAACAATGATTTATGTGACTGAAAAAAAGCCATTTTGTTCAACCAGGTTTCATTACACTGTAAAAACACTGATCATGATTATGCCATTAGTTCAGTCACACTGTAAAAGCTTGAGAATTGTGCCTGTGAGGGAGAACACTGAAAACACCCTCTTATTTTTCCTAAAGGATGAAGGATATATTGATTTGTTTTTTTAAATGAAACCGTCATATTCTACGAAACATAGGCTTCTCCAAAACAAGATGTTCATCTATATCTAACGCAAGTATAAGGTTAAATATGGCATGAGAGGCAATGGAGATTACTGCAGTTCTCTGGTTCACTGCTTTAAGGGAGAGAAACTTAGCACAAATCTAATTTTACAAGGAAATTGCTGAAGGAATGGATGCAGTAGAATGGATATAATATAACAAGGTATTTAAAAATTCCATGCTCAAATGGATAATAAACACTTCAAAATTATATCTGGCCACTGAGAAATGTGCACTTACTCCAAAGCAGCTACTGCTCTTTAATATTCACTAGCCAGAGCATTTAATATCTGACAATTTGATTTTTAGTATTACGGTGACTTTGGTTTGAATATATCTAATACTGAATGATCTAACAGAATGTTTTAAAATAAAACTCTGTGTATTTTTGACTTGAAAGAAGGCAAATACTAGACTTTTCCTGAGCTGTATTAGAATAATCAGCTTTTGGGGATGGTAAAGGAAATACCTTAATACCCAAACAGTATGGCTGAAAAGCAAATATTGATACTTTCTGGGAAGCAGGATATAAAATGAAAGACAAAACAGATTTCTATTGCACTGTGTCTCAAGGATTTTTATAAGCCTGACAGAGGGCTGATTTATTGTTTAAAGCACAAGCTGACAATCATTACCGAAAGGGGAAAAGACAGGTCATTTGCTTTCCTGACAGGATCAGCATTCAGCATAACATGAGAAGAAAAGTTGCTAAATGGTTAAAAGTAATCCACAGTGCATTGGGTCCAGGTTAACAAGTAAGCTTGTGTCTGTTGATCTAAACTGGTGCTTGAGGGTGACTCAACCGTGCTTGAAAGGTGACTAGATCAAACACGATAGTATAAACCAAGATTTCAAAGAGACACAAAGACCATTGGTCCCCCAGTGCTTCTGCTGTTTGATTCAGTGGCAAAACTCCCATTGGTAGGAGGCCTGGCGTGTACAGGACAAGTCAGTGACAAAAGGACCCACTCTTTGCAATTTTAGGACAGACATTTGCTATGTAGGAGAAGTTTGACTTGTTAGTTGAATTGTCGCAGGGGGATTTGAATTCACTAGCTGAAAAAAAATGATAAATGTATTAAGTTGTTTTGCACACTGTGACAGATTAAGGGTAATCTTTTGAAAAGCTCCTACATCTTATTTTCAAGAGAGTCACTGAGGTGTTTAAAGGGGCTTTGGATCAGTGCCTCAGTTAACTGGTGTCTGATTTTCCCTGTCAGTTGCTCCAACAGAGAGTCGTATGGCAGTCTGCAAGCTGTCTTGCTGTTCTTTGAGGAATAGCTTTCTGACTCGCATTTTAGCAGCTATGTAAAATAAAGGAGGATTGTACTCTGCACTCTAGGGGCTAAACTGTGGCATTTGTGCTGCTAGTCAGTGCAAGTGGTATACAACAGGTCCTCTTGGGCCACATGAGATACCAGGAGTCTGTAAATACTGAGGCTGGAGCAGGAGCCCTGTTGCCCTGTTGAGTGAAACACTGCGGACGCTGGGTTAACAGTGAAGTCATGGCAGTGCTCCTTGTCTTCCTTATGGCCTCTCTTTTGTTGGCTTGCTCAGGCATCTTCAGAGAAATGCAAAGATATTCTGCAAGAATAATTTATGCAATGAAACAGTATAAGCAGTTATTCACAGGCTAGCACGCACAGAAGACAGCTAGGAATCAGTAAGTGTTAGGCTAAGCACTTGCGTGCTCATCACCCTGATGAATGAGGCAACCAAAGAGCTGCTGATGCTTGGAGCAGTGTTTGCCAGGAAGGGGTAGGGCCACCCCTCCAGCTCTCCCAGAGGCCCCACAGCACCAGGGAGGTGCCACTGTCTCCACTGACAACACTGACAGCTCAGACTGGGAATCCTGTCTGGGACCTCACCACGCCCAACCCCCATGCTTTTTGCTTTGCCCTTTCCTGTCTATGCTTGTGTTTTCCCTCCTGAATCCTTGAGTTATAGATGATCCCACCTAAGAAATCACAACTTTGTCTGTAATTTTGGCCTTTATCATCTATGTACAGGCTTTCTCACAGCTCTTTCTCAGCAGAACAAGATTGGGGCAGGGGAAAGCTTTGTGTAGGAGCTACAGAGAGACTAGAGCATAAACCCTAGAGCATAGAAAGCAGAAACTGCTACAATGGGATAATTGCTCTAAAAGGGTGGAGACCCTAGTATTTTTTCTGCTTCTACACTACTTATGCATTGTACCACATTCTTGGGATCTCTCTTTTTAGTGCTAGCCTTTATTTTCCCTATTGTTCTCAGATGATAAAGACAAATTCTTATTTCTGTTCATTTGTAAAAGTATACCAAAGGTGTGTTTTCCAAACAGGGTCAAAATCGAGCAGGTAGCAGCTTCCTTGCTCCATATTCTAAGCATTCTTTCCAATTATATTCTCTCCCACTCTCCCAAGGTCATACCTCAACTGTTTGCCCGTAGCTTTCTGAGTGTTTATATTTCTGGCTCTGTCTGAGCATAACTCAAACAGCACCACCACTCCTATCTAAAAAACCCTTTCTTGGTCTAGAGTTCACCCCAATTTACTACAGGCCAGCTGATTTGTGGTAACTCACACAGCTAATGTGATGTAATTCATATTAGCACAGGTGCTGGTGAAAGAGGAGAAATCAACCTATGTCAGTGGAAAGTGTCTGACCTAAGTCATACTTGCATTAGTGGTTAAAAATACGTACCTGTAGTGTTACTGGAGATTCACCAATGCATATAATTTTTTTATTCAAACTATTTTTTTATGTGTTTATGCTTTTAGCTAGTTACCAACCTCTGTGTTGAATGGCACTATTCAAAGCTTCAGCTTTACTCTAGATAGAGTCATAATTCCTTCC
Organism: Strix aluco; assembly: GCF_031877795.1. Taxonomy (NCBI): domain Eukaryota; kingdom Metazoa; phylum Chordata; class Aves; order Strigiformes; family Strigidae; genus Strix; species Strix aluco. Next base: position 74,854,736 of record NC_133932.1, read on the forward strand.
ACAGTTTTCATGCGTGAAGAGTAGCCATCTTCATCAACATTTTGCTCTACCTAAGCCTAACTTATCAGCCTTAGGTATTAGTACTAATAGTACTTATGCAAATAGGAAGATTGAATCACAGAGGTAACGGCTTATGCCACTTATATACAATTTACTGTGGACAGTATCAGTAAAATCAGATCGGTATAAAGGACATATTAATGCACTTGTTATGCGTGCTGTCAGATTTTTTTTTTTGAAGACAGACAGATTTTCTGAAGTGATCTTTGCACTGTGGATGAAAATGTGATATGCAAGGCCTGCTGAAAAGAAGAGCACAAGAGTGCAAAAGAATTCATTATATCTATTGAGAGGAAGGGAATAAACTGAAATAAAAAGCATACCACTGATGCTTCTCATGACAGGCAATCGGATAGGGAGGCTGAATCCATCTGAAACTTGTAGCTGCCTCAGGAATTGAGCCAGTGCAATTCTCTACAGGTCAGCAGGGGATAATAAGAAAATCTGTCAAAGTTGAGTTAAGAGTCAACTTTCTAGACCACAAATCTGATCTGAGCGGAGTCAAGAGACAAAGAGTTCAAAAGGTTAATGCTGCTATGCTTATTTAAGTGAACATTAACACTGTTGTGAGAAAACAGATGGAGAAGAACTGGGGGAATTATTTGTCTGGTTAGGTTTATAAAACTGTGAGTAGAACGACAGACATCTCATGCAAAGAAGGTTGTCACAGTGAAAGTGTAAGCTGAGGTCTTTTTCTTTTGCTTACAAGTGGTTTGAATTAATGGCCTCCCAATCATCACAATTATGTGCTCCTATTTAAGAAATCAGTGGGGAAACATCTGGGTTGTACATAACATTCACCATCATGTCTTTCGTCAGATAAATTAACAGCTTTGTTTTGGAGTGGCTGTAGAAAGAGACAAAAACAAGGGAGCACAATGGCACTTACCATTTTTCTGTCAAGATGGAGCCACTATTAGGGATCCTACTATCAGTGATGATCAACGTGAAGCAGACATATTTACTCGGAGTCTGTTCGAACACAATACAAAGGAACAAATGGCAAGGTGGGGCCATTTTGTGGATAGATTACAACCTATTGCTCATGACCTGCCTTTATTACATCTCTTTCTTTCCATCTGAAGAGAAGAGAAACCCAAATAACAGCGGGTTCTGTTGCTCTGATGACAGCTTGAGAAAATGTAATAAGGAATTCCTACAGCTATAAAAACAGAGTGAGGAAAGGGAGCCAAGTTACCCTTGGAGCTGTCACTCTGTGCAAGACTCTTTTCTTTTCACTTACTTTTGTATCATACTTTATGGCTAAACAGCTATTTTTATAGCCAGATGAGGACATAACTCATTCTTTGAGGAGTCTTGGAGAATCGGCGAAGAATTTCTGGTAAACCTTCAGATGGCAAGTCTTATTTCTCATCTGCTTAGATACTGTGTATCTTGAATTTTCAGGCATCTGAAATTATGGATTACCTCATGCTTATTGGATCTGTTGTTTGGGCTTGAGCTATGTCCAGTTTGAAGAAACAATAAATCCCAAAAAGTGTTTTTACATAATATATTTTTTACAATAATTTGTCTTTCAAAAACAAGGCAACAACCTGAAAAGTACTACATCAAAATACATGAATTGGTTTGGAAAATACAACCATTTCATAATCTTTGGTCCTTTACAACCCAATTTATCTTTTTGTTTTCTTTTCCATAATGCAGGAAAAGACAGAACTGGTTGAATATTGAACAACAGTATTCATGAACATTTGCAGGAATTTGAAATGGCTGTTTGATCTATCCATATCAAGGCCCCTTGTTATCTGCTGCTCCTGCGGTTTCAGACAGAAAGGTTTTTGTTCCTGAGGAGGTTTGAGGAATGGCTGATTTGTGTGAATACCCGTATTTGCATGCGAACGAGGCTATCCCTTTACAAACAAGAGAGTTCATTATTCCTCTTTTTAAAAGGATACACTAACCCAATTAGTGAGCTGGAAGAATATCCCGTGACTTAGCTAACCAATAACCTGCTCCAAAGAGGAGGCAGTGAATACTTAAACTGCACAGTATCTGAACCCCCAAGTTGGCATTGCCCAAACCTTTGAAAGCTGAAGCCTCCCTTTAGGAAAATAAAGACAATTGGACTCTTCACCCCTCCCATGTGTTATTAAAAGCATACCAAAATGAACAGACACTCAGAGAAGTCTGTGTGGGTCTGCATGTTCAGGTACTTCCTCTCCTTCCAAAACATGCTTTGAACAGTATAGAAAGAAACTTGATGTTTAAAACAACTTAGATAACTCCTCTTGAAACAAAGAGTGCCTTCACACCTCTAGAGCCACTGCTTCAGGCATTCTGCAGACTCAGGCAGGTTTCAGTTACACTCAAGCAACATTTACTCTATAGTTTATGAAAGAAAAGTTGAGATTAGAGAGCAGCTGAAAGACTAAGACTTGTACCTCTACATATTTCCTCATGTTCTGCTTATAGTCAAATATAGCCCACATTTGATGATGCTGAGAAAAGTTAGAGTTTACTCACTTAACTTGTGCAAAATACTAATTTCAGAAACTACTTTAAAAAAAGGTTCAGAGGAATCAACAGGATCAAGAGGCATTTCACATTTTGGAGATCAGTCTCAAAGCCTATTCACAAATGATTCCCAAACAGAAAAAAGGTTGTATTTGCTATGAGTATTACTGAGGATGAATAATCCATCCAGCTGTGCTAAGTAGCATGAGAAGAAATGAATTCTTGTTATTTCTGGCTAAGTTATACTATATATAAGGCAGTTTATATGATTTAGGTAAGATCTGGAAAAGTACCCAAACTTCTGAATTTATACTCAAGCTTCCACACCTCTGGGTTCAGGGTAACAGGGAAGATTTATAGAACCTGGCACAAAATGAAAAAGCGTGCATTGCCTGCCTAATCATCATCAGTACTCTCAACCCTTGCCACAGCTGCTATTTACCTCCTCCTCCTCTTATTTTTCTTTTTTTTTTACTCTAGGGGTTTCTTTTCCCCCATCCTCCAGCCTAACCCCTAGGATATTTAATTAATTTTCAAAATTATTCTCTTTTTATCTCAGCTTCTTTAATAACTATTATTTCTTTACCCCACACTGTTCACTTTATCTTATCATGTGGCTTCTTACATCTACTCTGCAGATGCGTTTTCGGGGCTCTTTGCAGCTCTGCCCCAGCACCTCATCTTTCATCACCCCACCTCTTTGTTCCTCTTTATAGAGCCTCCTCTTCATATCTTGTTGCTGCAGCTGAACCTATGACACTTCCTCACTGTTCCCTGGGCCTAGGAGAAAAGCAAATATAAAACAGTTGAATTCCAGGAGATGTTGGCATGAAAATGTATACAGGCACTGTATTAAAGCACTGGTAAAACAAGACCTCCATGTTAGCTATAGAAATAAAACACATAGGCCTCATTCAAAATAGGATTATACTCGGTCTCTGGAGTTTGAACTTTTGTTTTTTTGGCATTGACGTCTATCTTTGACTAGTATTTGTTCTGGGTTTAAATCAGAGAAAACCCATGTATCTTATAGAAGTACTTTGATGACAAAATGACCTATTTTAGCACAGTAGAAAATTCAGTGACTGTGATGGAAGATTTTCCTGATTTTACAAGCTACCTACCACAATCTTCAGATAACTGAGAACTAGCTGCAAGACAGATACCGCATAGCTCAGAGAAACAGAGGAAAAGTATCTCTGGAGCTGTTTAATGGAGGAGAAAAAAATAGTGGAGGTTTCATATGCCATTTGCAGGGTGTTGTGTTGCTGGGATCTGTGATGTTGTCCCCAGAAGTCCCTCCTGACTCCTTTCTTCCACAGCCCATGATCTGATCACTCAGTTGTCCTGAAGCATCACCGATTGCTTGCAGTCAAATGACATAGCTTTGAAGTTAAGCTTGAGCTTAAAGACCCTTCTTAGGACAAACAGAAAAGTATGGCTATTAGGAAACAAATAATCTGATCTTATTTCCTCCTCCTTGTGTTCTGTTATCTTCTCCCTTTATTCTTTTTTTAAAATAGCCAGAGTGTATAAGCACAGTATATTGGCTTTAAATGACTTATGCTGTTTGCATGTATTCCAGAATTCCTTCTTTGTTTGACTGCTTTCAGGTTCTCTGCTGAAATAACATACCTGCATACTTTTCAGGTCAGCCTTGCCTTTAGCTCCACAAAATGCCTTTCAAATGGCTTTACTTAATAAACATTAATGATAAACATTCCAGTGTATGTGCTTATATATCCAGTTTATCATAGTGTCCCTGTACCTTTCAATCTTTTGAAAGAAGTGAGGAGGTTTAAGATTTGTAAGGTAACCACAGACAGCCATTCAGTTGTTAAATAGTGCATAAAACTGCTGTGCTCTTCTAGCTTCATTGATTCAATTTGCTTTCTCAAAAACACTCAGAAGATTCCTGTTGCTGGATGATCCCATCCCTCCATGTCAAAGTGGGATCTAGATGGGAGTGTTGGCCATTTTCTCTCCAGCCCCCAAAGTCTCCAAGGCAGAAGAAAAAGCTTGTTCTCCATCACTTCTTGAGCTTTGAAGAAAAGCTTAAAATCTCCCTGTCCTCACCATTGGTATGAACGAGGTTGCCTGAGGATTTCAGCCAGCCCAAACATGGTATTAAAGGGCAAATTGTTTATACTTTTGTCTCCTTCCTCTCCTAGGTCTTTCCGGAAATTCTGGAAAATTTGGCATGTCTTCTTAAGAAAGTCTGTCCCAGCATAGTGGAAGACACTTGTTGTATGTGTCACTTATACCTGCCTCATGTGAATCCCCAGAACTGCACAGCAAAAGAGCAGGATGGGATTGCGTTGCTGAAGACAGTTCTCATCTCTGTAAATGTTTATGTAAATTCCTGTGTAAGCTATTTCAGCTACTGAATGGACAAGGCTGTGTGTAGTCACTGTAAAACTTTACCAGCTAAGGAGAAGGATTCTGAGCTGCCTTTCCCCATCTCTCAGCCTCTCTGTATGTCCTTCATGCTTCTGCCAGCTACAGCATGGATCTGTAACTGTCCCTTTTGCACACTCAAAGTTCCAGTATTTCAGGCATCAGCACTTCCACAATAAAGTGGCTCTTGTAAAGCAAATGGAGGCTTTTTGGCTGAGGGTGAATTGCATTCCCCTTCTAAAGAAAATGAAGATGCACAAAAAACAGAGTCATAGCTGTGATTAATGAGCAAGTTGCACTATTTTGTTCTTTAAAAAAATGGTCAAGATAGCAACAACAGCAATTCCCCTAGTACTAGCTTAATTGAAATCTCCAGGTCAGCTTTAAATCAAGTAACCATCAAGTTACAGAGGACATTGCTAAAGGAATTCAGAAACCCCCCCAAATTTGTTCTGTGCCTACAAACCTGGTCATTCCAGTTCCTTCAGTGGAAATACAACCAAAATTAGCAACCTCTCCCAAAAAACAGTCTTGATCCTGCACTCTGATTTATGATCTTATGGAAATTGGGGGTGTAGGAGCAAGCCCTAGTATTTCTTTCGAACAGCCCTTTTCACTTAATTTCATTTAATTTACAGCAGAACTGGGCACTGCTCCTGACTGAAACCTTAGGGCATTTCTGAAGCATTAATAAGTAACTTAATTAAAAACAACAAACATTCTCTGAACATTCAGAACTGAAGCATAATGCTAATTTCAATAAAAGAAATGAAATATTTTATTTTTACTGCACTCAATGAAATACTAGCTTTGCTGGTACTGTGTTAATAGCAAAACTACTGTTGATGCCAGTGTAGGCAGGACTTTACCCATTTTTCTTAGTACAGCATGTTTTCAAATGTTAGTTTAGTTTGGGCAAAAAGAATCTAGAAGGTAGAGCTGTCATTAGTACTTGGGAGGTGGCCCTAATACGTGTGAAAGCCTTACTGAGGTCTGTGAAAAGTGGTTATTGATGATTTGGTCCAGGGTGATTACATTTTGATCCATGTTCTTAACCCCAACTAAGTACATTTTGCACAACTGTAGCAAAAAGAGCTTAAAGCAATTTACAGCAACAGAAAAAGACTCCACTGGGGAACAGCAAGACATCTATCTACTTTCTGCCTCCATTCCCACAGGGCCAACTTGAAATGCCTTGGGGGAAGGACAGGCTATTCTGGCTATGCCAGCTGTTCTCCGTAGCATCATTATTCTCTGGCACAGCTAAGAGTGGTTCTGAAAATGCTCCAACTTGCACAAGGAACTGATTTGTATGTAGGAGCTCCCATGACCAGAGAAGTGGGGAGCGGTGGGGGACTGTTGGAAGAGTCTTCTTTCTAAGGTTCACTAAATGGTTCTCTGACAGTTTGAGGGTCTAGTCTTTAATGTATCACTGAAAATCAGATGAAGAATTTTATTTCTACTCCCTTGTATCAATCATTCTGGTTTCCTGTGCCGACACTGACATTTTTGTCATTAAGCTAAAAATAAAACCTTTTGAGAACTCAAGCAACTGGTCTGTCTAGTTCTTTTCATGCAATGTTTTTGCTGGTAGTAGCAATAACAGGATATGCTGACCATTTCTCAGTGTAATAATCTGGTCTAGTCACTGATATAAACAACTTGCCCTTTGACCTTACAATTTATTCAGAACAAGCCTAACCCAAGACAGCTTAAGTAACAACAAAATTAATAAATAATTTGCAATTATAGACATTCTCTTGCTTGTGTTAAAATCAGTGTAATAATATTACAAAGAGTCCTGTAGTGATAGATGTATTTCATAGAGCTGCCTAAGGTAATATTGTTATCACCGTTGCCTTTCCAATTAAATTTCACTTAAAAACCTGAGCATGGTTATGGCTCTTTCTCCAGTTCATGAGCCTAGGAAGTCTAAAGTGTTGTGCAAAAGGCATGTCCACATTTGGGGCAACTTCTTTGCTAATTGGTCATGCTAATAACTACAATGTATGCATATGAAGGAGAATTAAAAAAAGAGTTTGTATGGGGTTGAGGGTCCACTGTCATTTCCCTCTTCCCTCCCTTATTTCCTCTTTATTCACCAAACTCTCATCAAGCCTTTCATTGCCCTCCTCCCCTGCTGACTTGAGGAAGTGTTTTTGAATAGTGCTCTCTGAGTTAATTTTAGGGTTTAGGTTGGAAGGGTCCATGTTTCTGTTTCCATCCTGATCAGGAAATACAAAGCCATGGTTCGTATTCATGCTCAGATTTGCAAAGAACCATTTCCCCAGCATTTATTTTAAATCTTGTTCTTCTGGGAGGAAAAAACCCTTTCAGTTTGAAATCAAGCCAAATTAGTTTCCCCTTCCTGAAGTATTTCTTGTGTTTCCATAAAAAAAAAGAAGAAAGCTGAAAGTCAGGAAAACGTATTAATCCTATGTGCAGAGCTATACAGATGCTCATGTTTTGTTGAGAAAATAACCAGATTAAAAATAAAGTTTCTGAACCATATCTTATACACACTAGATCCACAAAGGGAATTTTAGTTCTAGTGGAAAACTTTTCCATGAATTATAGGAATGTATCCTTAAAGTGATTCATTATTATAATAAGTTAGAACAAAGAGTGTAACTGTAAAGAACTGCCACTTTACTCAGCTACTCTAGCCATCCTGTGGGCTGAGCATTCACTGCATTTATAAGGGTTGTGCCTTTTATATTATACTCAGGAGTTGTAGTTAGACTATTTAAAGCAGAAATTGATGTCTATGGGGAGGCTGGGTATGAGATAATGCTTTATGCTGCACAAGTTAAAGGCTTGTAAGAGTTTCTTGTTCACACGCATTACTTCTGTGCTTATGCATTAACAAACTGTAGTGAAATATCCATCATTTATAAATAAACGTTACAAATAGTCCCACTGAATATATAAGGGAAGCTTGAAATTACAGCCAGAAGTAGGGTTTTGTGTCCCACTAGTCCAGGGCAGATACAGTCTATGAGGGATCTTGTTGGAGCTGCAGCCCTGGGAGCCCATGCCGACGTGCATCAGGTACCACCTACAAGCTGGCTGGCTGTTGCAAGAGCATGACTGCCTGATCCTTGTAATTTGAACATGTCAGAGGGAGAAAAATCTGGATACACCTTCAGTCTGTGGCTGAAAGATGGTAGCTTTGATTCTTTGTGCTCACACCAACCCTATGACTCTTATTTTCTGGGAGATGCCTGGGCACAAAGCCTGTGCAACCAAGTGGAAAATCAGGCCTGATGCCCCCATGACAGCTGGAGTAGACAACTAACCTTCTTTAGCTTATATCTCTTGAGGGAAAAATTTATGAAATATGGGATATGGGAGATTTACTTGGAAACCATATGGAAACATTTATGTGTTGTTTTGGTGGATCTGGGATTGATGTAAGAAAATATGATACTACATATTGTTGGCAGGATGGTGTTGGAGTGGAGGGTTCATCTTTCCGTGAGTTCATTCAAAAGTGTTTGGGTTTTTTGTCCAATACTGGAGTGTATTTGGGACCAAACATTTAAAAGGATAAATGGACTTATATACAGCTCAGTTGAAAAGGCTGGTTTTCATAAAAAGAGCAAACAACAACAACAAAGTAAAGACTTTGGCCTGGAATACAGCGTATGAAATGATTTAATTATTTCAGTTAGTGTTGTCATGCCCTACTGAAGTAATTTTTCCAGGAATTACTTGTAACTGGTAGTTCTGGTAAACAGTTGCCTCATGTCCATGTAACCTCTTTCCTTTACTGTATCAAAAGCATTGGACTGATGGGACTTTTTGTCAGATTCGATCTGACTTTTTGATCTTGTTCTGTCTGCTCAGCTTGAGGGGAGTTCTAAACAAGGGCTGCACTGGTGGAAGAACCCAAGGAAGAATGCAGTCCGTGGCCTCACCCAGAACCTCTGGAAGTGCACAGCAAAAAGCCAGCCTCCCTTCCCACCCAAGTTTGCATCACACACCTTTCTCTACTGCTAGAGCTATTTGGGTTTCAATCTACCACAGCATACAAGTTCCTGTGTGAAGGCTCTCAAAAGCTTTGCCTGTAGGTAAAAGCAATGTCAGTTTTCCTTGTTGAGATTGCAACTGAGTTTGCTGCAGAGATTTAATAAAAAATGATGATCTGTGCGGCTTCTTCTCTTCTTTGAGCACCTGTAAAAGATGATTAATCATTCCCCACAGAAATATTTTAAAAAAATGTTTTCTCACCTTCCCTTCTCCACCTGTCTCCTCTGAGACTACATCTAAACTTAGAATTTGTCACAAATTGTGGGTGGTGGAAATGCCTTACCTGCTGCCACACAATTGCATGTTATTCGGAAGAGGAAAGTGGAAAACAACTTAGTGAAGTAAAATGTGTACAGACCCATACCATAAATTGTATCAGACAGTCTCTCTCTAGATTCTTCCTTTAATATTACTAAAATTTATATAATCAGGTAATATTCTCAGACACCTTTAATGAGCACAGGAGATAGACAGAAGGCTAGTTTGGACAGTGTTGCCAAAATTTCAGCTATACAGACCCCTGAGACTGTAGGGGCTAAATTTTTACTGGGACTGGAAGAAAAGTTAGTGTGATATTTGCTGTGAGTAACGTACATGTTGATTCATGCTAACTAGGAGCCCTGTGGTGATAGTGACATGACTCTTCTAGGGAAGACAGATTAGAAAGGCACAGATCATTGTTTTAGGGCCAGGTGACCCCAGGCCAGTGAGAACTACATGATTAGCATCCCCAGTGCACCTGTAGCTTGCACTTCAGCTGGGAAATACCCATCTTCTGCTGGGAAGAATGAATTTAGAATAAAGAAGAAGATGCTAGAAATAGTGAAAAGCTCTTGGGGGGAGGGAGGAGAGCATCAAGTTAAAGGGAACATAAAGTTTATGAAAGGTTAGTGTTTCTTCATGCAGTCTGGGTTACTTGAACATATCTGTGGTGAGCAGCTGACATTCAGGTCTGAGTCTTTTTTGCTAGGGGACTCCATGGAGGAAGTCTAGGTCCTGCTGCTACACAAAAACGTGTAAGCAAGTCCAGGATCCTAGAAAACATGGAGCTAGTCATGACCTGGAACAGTGACTCACAAGAGAAGAGGGTGCCAATGCTCAGACATCCCAGCGTTGCACCCCAGCTGGTGCTCATACTTGGCCTTTTAAAATGTGATGGAGGAGCTGTAACACCTAATGTATGCTGTGCCTCCAAAACTACTGGGATCTGCATCTTTCCTGAAAATAGCAGCACTTGCCCTAAAAGTCAGTAAAAGATTCTGTTTTATGAAAGTGTTTCTGACACATAGCAACCTGGGGGCAACTCAAAGGGTGGCATGCTTAGGGAATGAGACTCCTGAGAAAGCTACTATAGTGAATATCATTGCCTGGGGAAGTATTCAAAGAAGCCAGGTGCTTTCTATTAATTGTTAACTGGTCACAAATGAACAGGACCTATTAATTGTCCGGGCCTCACTAGCCCTAGGTTTCCTACTCCTAGAAGTAGCAAGCTGGCTTGTTACAAGGTTGTTTCCATCTTTATTGTTATTTTGATTCATTTCCAGTATATGCTGTAAATAAAGTGGCAGGTATATGTGCTTATTTCCCTTATGAATCATAGATGAACACATGTATGTACTGAATATGCTACTAATGGTAATTTTTATGCAATCTGGTCTATTTTCTTTATTAGAGCAAGATACGTGTTATACTAGACTGCAGCACACAGTCATTTATCTATGTACAGATAAATATCTCTAGGTACTAAAATCTTTTTACAAGCTTTTTGGTACATCACTTTTTTGTATGGACACACTTTAATTCTAAACCAAAGAATAAAATCCTTCAAATGTTACTTAACAGAATCAATAATCCTTGTTTCTCCAATGATGCTGACTTTACAATCCTTCACTAAATAGATCAATGCATTTCTATCACATTGTTATTCTTACTTTACTGAGAAATTAATTGTGTGTCTACCTCTTCTGAAAATTGCATAAACTGGTAAAGAAAAATCAAAATTAAACTTTATTTTTCTTTCATATCTGAAGGAAAGTACCTTATAGAATTTCTGTTAAGATCTGCAATAAATATTAAAAATTCAACTGCTTCTACTGTAAGAGGAGCTCTAAGAATTCTCTTTCTTTCAGAGACAAAGTTTCTCTGAGACACAGAAAGCTTCAAGATTATTACTGACTACAAAATCCAGTTACTTCAACTGATCTGCAGTTCTTGGGTTTGACCTCAACTGTGACTGAATGTTACAAATCATATGGTATGCACAATGAAAGAAAAAAATCAATAAAAGATGGAGAAGATATCAGAAATAAATTTCTGTGAGTGGGCTGGTGTTCATAGTGCTATCCAAATTAGCCTTCTGAGTGCTGCCCTTTATTGCTATGAAAAAAACCAACATTCCCACAAAAACTTCCCTATAAACTCCCCTTATGAAGCTGGCTGTCACTGACATTTCCTCCCTGGGTCTCTTTTGCTCTAACCCACTAGAGAATGGTCCTCACTGTAATCATCAGCAGTGGGGAATTAAGTCACAATGAATGAGGTGAACTTCAACAGGGTTCTAGTACTTAGGAACATAAAAGGTCACCAAAAGAATTGCTAGTGTTTAATCCGGCCATATCAACAAGGAAAGACTTATGTTTTGAAGGGAAGCACTAAAGAAATATTCCAAAAAACCTTATAAGAATGGTAATATTCCAAAAAGGGAAAGTATCTGTTAAGTCATTATTTTATTCTATGGCTGAAAATCTTTGATAGAACATGTCCTTTTTTACTAGATGTAGTCTGTGTTTGATTCTGTTATTAATCTGAATTAATTTTAGCAAGCCTGTTCTTTTTCCTTGTTTATAAAATTGATAAAAGAAACTTTATTTGTGAAAAGCAGCTGTTGGGATTAATTGTTCCATCTAAGTAGTCGGATCTTTAAGGTTTGGTATAACCTAATCTGCAAAGAAACTTTATTGTCTGGGAAGTTTCCTGATGTGAAATATCTCTTGTACTTTTGTTAACAGTCCTTGGATAAAGAACTGTAGTTCCTTATCCAAGACACTTATAAAATATTAATTCTGTCCTTCTCTTTCATGTAAAATTTCATTTATATTTACTTAGTACAGAATTTTTATACATTTATAATAATAAGTAGAAATAAGTAAAACAAGGATCTTATTATTCTATCATTTATACTCTAAATTATGTAGAAATTGATCAAACAAGTGAAACAACTTTTGAACATATTTGTCATTCTTTCAACTTATAAACAGCTTATACTCAAAGAGAATTAGAAAGGAAAGAGAATTGGAAATATAATTGGAAGAGGAAGTGATTTCTCAGGTCAGTTTTTTGTTGTATATATGGAACATAAATTGAGAAATGTAGGGAGTTATAATGGCTTGGATTACAGGAGCCTCTCCCTCTTTCTGCTGAGCCCTGTGTGTTTAAGGCACTTGCTGATCTTTTATGGTGTCTAGGAGTTGCTAAATGAGATAAAAAGCTGTAAAAACCTTCCACCAAACTACCTTGGTTATTTTCAAAGATCAAGGAAGGATTTTGTTTATTTTTTTGAGAGATGGATTGAAAGATTTTAAAAGGTGACGAGTCAGTCAGAAGGGTTTGGAGTACTAAGGAGATCCTTGATAGCTGATAATTCAAAGAAATACTTCATCAAAAAGGGCTGACAGGCATCTGTTCACTCCTTTGAACCTTCAGTATTGATAAGGAGGTTTTATAAGATGTCATTTGTAAAAAAATTTGGTTTTCAGATATCTGATTTATAGGTAGGGGATTTTCAGTATGAGGGACATAACAAAAAGTGGCTGTGTCTTCATTTGAACAAAGGACTAATATCAATGTCACACAGACCTGACTTTCAGCAATTTTATTCACAAATTCAGTGGCAAAAAAATCCCTGGACTCACTTAGAAAACCCTGTCAGTAGTAGGTTGCATGTGTATGAAACCAACAGAGTATTCATAGGAACTTTGTAATTAATAACTGATTATTTTGAAAGATCTTGTTAGTAGCAATCCAGGGAGAAATGGGGAAAAGGATGGTGTGTCCATATTTCACCAGCAAGGCATAGTGACTTTACAGAGCATTAAGATGTTTCAAGTTCTTTCTAAGATTTTTCTTGGATGAAACAAATGACTGGATCCTGGAAGACTTCACTGAAGGCTGCTTTTGTCAAACAGAGAAGAAACAAGAGAAGGCTGACCTCCCTCTTTGTTTACAGAAAGTTTTATATTTGCTGGGATTATGTATTTATAACACTTTCTATAACAGGCCAGGCACTAATGTTATGAAGTCACTGAGTGTACATGTATTGAAGAGATTATACAGTGCTTCCAGCAAGCAGCAAGAAGTGGACTGGAGTTTTTCTGGAGACCAAAACAGTCATTGTGAGACAACTGAAAATTGATCTTTCCCTCTCTCACTCCCTTTCCCCCCTTGAAAATGGCAGAGGAACTGCTGGTTGGAGGCAGGAACCCCCAAACAAATGTGAACTGATAGAAACAACTGGAAAAAATACAATTCCATCTGGTAACATACAAAGCTAACATACTTCAGTCATTTAGTCACTCACTTCTTCCATCACACTCTTATCTCTGTTTTATTATGCTTTATCTTTTTCACAAGCCATTCTGGGTCTAAGTCTGTAACATATTTACACTGAGTTAGTTTTACAAGATTTTTTTTTTTTTTCTGCAAGTACCTGCACAGTACACCTTGTTCTTCTGGTGTGACAATATTTATGAATACAAAATAATAAAGAAAAAGATTTTTCTGTAGGAGAACATAATAAATAGATCCATAATGTTTAAGCTGCAGACTTCTCATCCACTTGCTAAACATATGTATTTCATCTACAAGACAAGCAGAACCTGGGATGTGAGTAGCAAAGCAGTATCTGACCTTCACTGGGTTTGTAAGTATGACCTAAAGAGATTTTTTTATCTATGTACTAAAAGCATGTAAAAAAGTAAACTGGAATTGGTGCTATTGATTTGGTTCTGGTATTCGTTTCTTTACAAGCCTACTATAGGCTCCAGGACTTTTGGGCTTTTCAGAACAGATGCATGGTTTTTGCTTAAGATGGGTGTGGGAGAACTGCAGTAAGTTGATTTCATTTCCATTATGCTCAGAACTATCTTTTCTGCTGTCACTGAGGTTAAACCGAGAGGTCCAAGTTAAAGCACCCATCTGTTAAACTTTGCATGACACAAAATGTGTTACTCTAAACCTATGAGATGATTAGAAATAAATCCTGTGATTCTAGGAGTGAAAGAAATAAAAAGTAGTCAACAAGCAAAGTCCGTATCCAGTGACAGGACAGGGAAAAAAGCAAGGATGTAGCTGGTGGCAGGGCAACATGGGTTATGGCAGTATAGGAAGAAAGGGTCTTGGACCGATCTGAGTGAATGCAGTTCTGAGTAAAAAGCAGCACCTTTCACCAATTACAGTACAGAACCAAAATTCTTTGAGGATGAACTGCTTCTGAAGTAATGAGTGAAGGGAAGGCCTGCCTCAAAGGTTAAGAAAATCCTTTTATTTTTCAAGCAGTGTATATGAGCTATTTATTTTATGGATCTTGCAAGCCATTGCTCTGATGGGTTGAGAAGGACTGACTGGTAAGATTGACTTCACTGGCCCTTGATGAACTCCCACTCTGGGGTTCAGCAGCAAATCTCCCTTCCTTCACTCTCAAGAGCATGCCTAATTTACACAATCTATCTCCTTCTGCACAACTTCCACTGGAGTCAATGGGAGCTGTGTGCCTGAAGCCAAGGGCAGAATTTGGCTCACAGAGAGTATAACAGCTCCAGTGCATTGCCAAATGAAATACATTTAGAGTCTGACAGGCACAGTTGGATGCAATAAGGAAAAAAATCAGTTTTGCTGGATACAAGGCTTCACTGACTAGGACTACTTCCCTCTCATCATTGTTAAAAGATGTGCTTTATAAGAAAAACTGTGCTAGATCAAACTGGAGACTTATCTTACCTAGTGTTCATAAAGTGATACTTTATGTAGTTCCTTAGTTTCCAGTGCTTTGTGGTTTAGGACCTTCTGTGTCAGAGGCTGCACTTTATATTTAGCTCTGTATCGATTATAATAAAAGTTTTGACAAGTTTAATTGCTTTCTTTGACACAGTTCCTTGAAATACAGTCCTTTTAACTCATTCCAAATCATTTCCCAAAATTCAGCAGCAGTAGCAGCACAGATGACTGATGATCTATACGTCATTTAAAACAGCCATTCAGCTTGTCTAGTCACTGCTGACCAACAAGTATTTTACTGCTAAGTCACAGTATCTCACAGTTCACCAGTGTCTGGAACACGGGTTCTTATGTGGCTTTTTCTTGTGAGGTTCATCTTGTGAAAAACTATTCTGACTGCATACAAATGACTACCTTATGGAAGTAGCCTTTTAGCTGTCATCTTTTTTGGATTACATATAGGTAATTCCTATGAGATCATCTCTTCTCATAGTTATAAAGATTAATTGAACAAAACTGCACATATGGACAAGAATTCAGCTATTCACAGGCTTTTACAGCCTATAGGAGTCTTCCATGGGAACCATTAGTTGCAGCTGTTTGATCTTCCCTAAAAACACAGTGCCTTACTCATATTTCCCTAAACAAATAACTCTAGAAAAAAACCTAGTGCTTTTAAGTGTTAACTGCACACCTATAAAGTGATCTGGGTTTCCCTCTGGGTTGGGGTTTTTTAAGGCTTTTGCTTTGGTTTGGTTTTGGTTTTCCTCTGTGAGACTTCTGCTTCTCTTCCCTAGTGTTTTTTACCTTTACTTTTAAATTAACAGTTCCCACCTCTGGTGACAAAATGAGGAAATCCCTTCACTAGAAATTATTTTCATAGAAATCACCAATTTGATCAGCCTCCATAAAACACCAGTCTGCACTCCAGTAAGGAATCTGGTCTCTGACCAGAGTTCAAGACTTTTATCAGTTGTTTCCTTTAAAGCATCAAAGCAGAAACCCTTGATTTTGGATTATGTCATAGTTAACAATACTTCTGTGCAGTGCAGCATACAAGGCCAGATTATTTTTCTTTAAAATTATGTCAGCACTTTGTGCAATGTTCCCAGAAAGCACTTGTTTTCTAGCTAGATGTTTCAAGAATGGAACTGTCAAAAACTTCACAGATGCAAAAGAGACTGGTATAAAAAATCAAGGTGAAAATGTTTTGATTAAAAAAATTGAAGATGTTTGGGATTCTTTTCCCTCTCAACATGTGGTTTTTAATAACTGCTGTTTGTTATTAATTACTGAACATACTGCATCTTCTAATAAACATGTCAGAGGAGAATCAAGATAATTTGTTATATTCCCTTTTGGATATGGTTCCCATATACACAATATTTAGACTAAATCCTGTGACAACTTTTTTTTCCATTGACAGTTTAGGGAGGCAAGTTCTCAGCAATCTGAACTACAGGGGATCTGAATCACTGATCATGCTCATAAACTAAAATGCCACACTGTACATGACTGTGAAGTTAGGTGCCTAGAATAGACCAAAGGTGCCTAACTCACATGCATTTTTTTTAGCGATTAAACCTTAGCACTTGATGCTGAAAGCCTGCATGTATGTGTGAAGTTAGCTTTCAGCATGTGAGAAAGTTTACAGAGCCTGAAAGAAAGAGAGAGGCAGGCACCGGTAAGATTAGAACATTATGTAACATAGTGACTATCACCTGGGAGGATCTTAAAATATTGTATGCAGCATCTGAAATATTTCCATATAAGATTACATTATATGATGTACAGCTATTAGATGTGCTGCAACTGGTATTTTTTTCTTTATTCACATTTGTACAACATATACATGTAATAGAGAGGAAGCAGCCTATATGAACAGACAAAGAAACGGAAGAATCAAAAGCCTGTATTTGAATAATTAAACAGCACAAAATGATTGCAAACCAAGCATATTTTTAATAAATCAGAACCAATCAAAAAACCTTAAGTAAAATATAATTAATTTTATAGAAATTTCAGAGCTTCTTAATAGAATAAATCTCTTGTGTGAAATACTTAGGTAATGACTATCATAAAGGACTATGATTTAGAGTGCAATAATGTATTCTGAAAGAGTCTTCTTTTATGTGTCAGTTAGGAAGAAAATGTCATTATAGTTGGCAGTGTATTCATTGTGCCTAATACTCAATGAGCTGTAGCTGAGTAAACCTGGACTGTACGCCAATACTTCCAGAGTACGTGCCACCCTGTCCATAAACGTGCGCTGTCACTGTGATTGACCCCAAAATATTCTATAAAGTTTGTTCTCTCACTCTCTTTTTTATTTTTTCTTTCTCACTTCTTGACATCCTGAATATACCAGAGACAGGCTGAACTGATGAAAAAAAGTCTGAGATAGGCATTTAAGAGCCAGTCTATTACTTGTTACTTTTGTAAATCCTACCTTGGCCACCCACAAAGAGAACAGGTTTTTTTATTGATTCTTCTTTTTGTCTTCTGACATATTTCCAAATTCATGACTATTTTGAATACTAGAATTCCCAGAACTGAGTGAAGTTAGGAAATATTTGCTACAGCTTTGATATGTTCGTTTTCCAAAGATGTACGAGTGATGTGAGAACATTGTGATCCTCTGATGTTCATTATGGGTATGTACCTGCATCTAAGAAGGTTTGCTAAAAATACCATAAAGTTCGCTATGTACTACTACAGCTAACTAAATATTCTCATAAATTTTGAAAATGCATGCAATTTATATTGGTATTGAATACACACGGAAAGGCATGGAAAGGTCTGATTGCACAGTGAAGGAGCAGATGGTCTTTGCCTTGAGGAGTTTACTACCCAAAAATACAAAAGAAATGTAGGATGAGGGTGTATACATGCAAATGAAGAGCTCACCACACAGGAGTAGAGTGGGGATGAGAAGGGTTGAGTCACAGGGGAGGAATGAGCAACAGCCTGTCAGGAAACACCCTGCAAGTTCCACACATTTTTATTTTTGTTTGATAGGGGTTTGGGTAGGAGGAGATCAGTTAAACAGGACAAAGAAAAGGCAGGGAGAGAGGCGAGGGCATTTCAGGATGTAGAGAAGAGAGGGGTGAGCAGGCATGCGATGAAATGAGGATAGAGAAAGGGAGAGGCGTGGGGGTGAGATGGATTGCAACAATCTGCACGTGGGAAAGGATAATTAAAAATCATGGGTGTCTGTCAGCCGTTAAGCCTCTTTTACCTTTGCTATGTTGGCTTCATTGTCAGACTGGATCCTCCCTGTAGTCTCTTCCTCATTCCAGACTGCTCCCGCCATTGTTTAACACAGTTGTGCATGAACCATGTGCGCAGACTGAAGGCATAAAATTATATGGTGTGCTTAATTGAAATATTGAAAAATTACAGCAACAGTCTACACAATGGTTGACACTTAGGGACTGATCTTAGGCTACTGTACTCAGTAAGTGCAATTTAATGTTGTAACTTTTAAGTATGAAACCAATGATTTTTCCTTTGGCAGATGGAAACTGTTCTTACACCACATTGACTTTTAGGGCTGGAAGGGGAACTTCTCCCTTTACCTATCCCTATTAAAGATTCAGATAGCTAATAATATTTCTCACCTGTGCTTGAGACAGAAAGCCTGAATCTCAAAAATGGTGTCTGTGTGTGTGTGCATATTTCCTTACGTAAAGTGATATATTAAATTTGCTTAATGTTGAAATGTTCTGCTTATGTACTGAGAATTATTTTTGCTTTCAAAACTGATAGTAGATTTATGGTAAGTAAATATTCTGCTGAGAAATCCCAGATCAGCTCTAAGTCTTTTGTCACTGCTATCCTTCCTTTCTCAGCGAAACAAAATCCAGCTAAGGTCCAATTTTACCAGTCTTTCTTTTTGCCCCCCACAACTTGTTTGAATACAGAAGCTTATTTTTCTGAAAATCTTCATTAAATCAGAAGAGTGAAATGGAGGGCTCTGTGTTCCGTAATTTCTTCCACAAAACATGATGAAAACAGCAAAGTAGATCCAAATATCATCTAAATTGTTTGAATAGTGACAGTATCATGGCTGAACCATATAGGTTGCATGCCTTGTATTTAAGTTCAGTTACTGGCTTCCAGAATTGCACTCATGGGACCCCAATATCTCCAATCCATAATCTTGTTTTCTAGTCAAAATTTAGAAAAAATAAAGGAAACCCATACAAACCATTCTCTGTATGAAGCCAGGGTTTTTTTTGCAATGCAGTAAATTCAGCCCTTCTATCCATAAGCTCACCATTTGAATTGTCAGCACTTAGTCTTTTAAGTGGAATTAGAAAAACAAAACATCAATGGAAAATCAAGCTGATTTCAATATTGTTCAGCAAAGCAGGAATCTTCTGACACTGTAGGAACTTCTTATCCCATTTTCTACGAACAGCATGGTAGGAGCACTTTAGTATCAAGATATTTCATTTTCTCTAAAAATGATACTGAAGACTGCAGTTTGGTGTATGTCATTTATAAATACTTGAATTTCATAATAGTTTCCATACAATATGGAGACAGAAACCACTAGAAATCCTGACATATTGAATATTCTTACTACTGAAGTCTCACTTTCAGTATGTAGTGTCAAACTTGCACCTTTTCAACACATATACTGAGTCTCTCACATTAGGATAAACTTTTTTATTTACTTTTCAAACAGCTTCTCTCACGGAAGCGCAGCTAATGGCACGGCGCACTATTTGCAGCCTCTGTGCAGTAACATTTTGTTCAAACTAACACCTCTACCCAGAGCTCATTAAATCAGCACTTACATGCCTTCAATACAAAGGGAATAGTTTCAGGACAAGCACTGGATGTCTGATCTCCTTTTACATAGATTATCCTTTTTTCACCCCTGCTCTAGGCATTGCATGAGTGAACATATTCCTGAAATACTGTAGCAAGAAATGGCTGCTTCTGTGCTCTTATTAAACTGACACAAAATATATCTGAGGACCAGATATTTCACTGCAGTGTATTAGGAAATTTAGGAGATTTTATAGAAATTCTCACAATAAAAATGCAAATGTTCATCTTCTACCAATCTAAAAATTACAATTCTTTCTAAACATTATTTCTTTTCAGCTTTGTAGAATTAAAACCTTTTCAGGAAGTAAACCAGGAATGTTAAAAATTAATGTCTTATACGTTTAATATATTTAAAAATCTGAGTCTGAATCTGATCGAATGAGATGTGATCATATTGTCAAAAAGCCTCTTATCTTTTTTAACACAAAAGTGCTAAATTCAAAAATGTAATTTCAAACATCTCTGGTTTGTTTTTACTTTTATTTTGCATTCATAGCTTTTCAAATTGCAACCACTGAGTCCCAGCCAGTGAAGTAGAATCTCTTTCCTGTGGAATGATCAGGAACCTCATTTCAAGAGACAGGCAACACTTACCAGGCATGTGGGTGAGTCTTTTGGAAAGTCTAGTTGATGACATCAGGCTTGGGTCTCAAATAGATCCTTATTTTGGTTAAGGTCTTACTCTACTGCCAATAAATAAATAAATGGATCCAGATGTTGTTGATGAAATAACTAACTAACTAGAGTCTTCTCTTTCTTTTGTCCAGATCTCCATTTTACATACAGATTCCTGAAATAAGAGTGCTGGTGGGATGTTGGTGGCACAAGGAGATATCTAAAGAAGAGATATACCTCCCTTGCATGTGTAAACAGTTAAGTAACTGAAGCAGTGTCTATTCTCCTGACTCAGCATTCTGACTTACGTCCTGAGTTAAATAATGCACTAAGGTAAACAAGCAGGGGACTTAAATATCCTGTCCTCATGTATTTCCCAGGAAAGTGAACATTCAGTCTGTACTTAGATTGGTAGGCTTGCCTGACTGCCATGACAGGCCTCCTTAACTGAACTAGCAAAAAAACATTGTCTAGTCTCTATCTAGGTCTACATCTGTGAGAGAAATCAAGCTCCATCTTGGTGATAGAAAGCATCATGAAGGAGAGCAGTGAACAATTCTAAGACATTCACAGTCCTACTTTTCTGAAACACATTATTATTTATGTTTCTTAATGCAGTAGTACCTTGAAGCTCCATCCAAGAATTGCCAACAACTCAAGAATCACCATATGGGTTGTCACAGACAGCTGTAACAAAACACAGCTCATGCCCTGAAGACCTTAAATTTAAAAGGGATGACAAATACTGAGTAGATGATTGGGACCTGAAGTCAAGAGAGTTATCAAAAACATTTGCTACACATCACAAATACATGGCAGAGTCATGAACAGACCACTGTTACAGCATGTTGACTTGTGTTTGACCATAAAAATTACTTTTTTTCACTGTATTTGTTAGAGACGTAAAGTTAGGGCAACAAAAGCTCATAAGCAACCATTGCAATGCTTATTACTCAGATGATCAGATGTTTCCTAGAATTTACAGTTGCAATTTGGATTAAATACAAAATTGCTGTTAGATACTGCACAGCTGAGCACTGTAGTCAACACCTTTTTGACACCTAAAAGGACATCAGGTGCAGTTTGTAACCATGAGGTGAATACCTAAGCTCCACTTTCAAAAGTGAGAAGCAAAGAGTAGGGAATTAATGTCAGTTTTCTCCCTGGGAGGATGTATCAAGTGAAGACCCTTAAGGGTCTTTCCTAGATCATATACCTTTCAACATAGTCATAAATTATCTGGACAGAGAGCAACTAACAGAAAGATTGAGTTTGCTAAGAGTCACAAGTTATTAAATGCAATAAGAAAAGGAAGTTTTCTACAAAGGTCTTTGTAGAAAAATCACAGTGATTAAAGGTATGCAATGGCTTCAATACAACATATAACTAGGACTCTTCAGATTGAAAAAGAAATTGTGTAAGTGGGATAAGAATGATTTCTGAAAAGGATGGGTGGCCCAGAAAAATTGTGTTGGAAAACAATTATTTGTTGTTTCTCCTAATGCAAGAACTAGGGGAAATCAAATGAAACTGCCAGAGACTAGGTTGAAAATGAACAAAAAGAGAGATTGCTTCCATAGTAGACAAGCTGTGGAGCTCTGCACCTTAAGTTCTGCATATTGAAAGTTTACCTGGGTTCAGAAAAGTGATTAGACATAGGGGAAAAAAACACTAATAGTATTCAACACAAAGTTACTGACCCTGGCTTGGTTGCAAGTTTATGGACGATGAGAAATTATAAAAGGGAACTACAGCTATATTCTAGTCCTGTTCTCTAAGCACCTGCTGTTGGCCACAGTTGAATATGATACTGCAATAGGTGGATTTTTTTGCCTGCCCCTTTACAGCCGTTCTTAGAATATTATAGGTACTGAATGGGCACAATTAGGTCTGTCAGTATAACTCATAACTGTTCACCTGCTGAGTAGGAAACGATCTAAACCAGCCATACATACACCAACGCAGGTCTATCACAGTGGTAAAACTCCCATTTGACCTCAGCAGTATCACAGGGTCCTGTTACAGTACGCAGTGGTGCTTTCAGTGGAACATGATGGACCTTAGCAGGAAACACTCAGTACCAAACAGGGTCAGGCCTCAAAGCATAATTAGGTAGGAAGCTCTTATCAGATAATCTTTTGCTTTGAACAGATTGCGAAATCTCACTCAGGCAATTTGGCTGCTTTTACTTCAACAAGCAGCAAAGTGAGGACAAAGGCAGGAACAGCTCTGCCGTAGGGTTCCGCAGAGTTCATTCTTGCATCGTGTGGCTCAGAAAATGAGCTCAGTCTCGCTGAAGTCGAGGCTGATTTGCGATCATGCTGACTGTTCTGGATCTTGCTGCCTTTAAAAGGCAGATGCTGGCTGGAGTGGAAGTTTTGCATAAGCAGGTTTTGGTGTAGGTGAAGCAGACCTTTAGGGATCTTCTTGTGGCGTGTAATCCCCTTGAGAGCAATTGGATTCCCTTCATCTGTCACATTACCACTCCAGATTTGAAATTAAAATTAAAAAAATTTAAGAAAAAGTTAGGCTTGATTTAAAATTAGAAAAAAAAAAAAAAAAAAGACGTTCCACTTCATTAAATGATCATGCAATGTATTTGGCAGCTTTGACAGGAAGTTTTCAGGGTGAAAAAAGAAAGGAAGAAAAATCCAGTGAAGTTTATGAGTGTTTTTACAAACTGTTATTCTCCCTCCTCCAAATCTCTGGCATCGCAGGTGAAGCATTGTGCATCTGGTATCTTAACTTACCATTCGCTCTCAGACTCTGCAGGGAGTGTCAAGCCATCAGCACTGATGTTCCGCTCAAAGCTGTGAAAACAAACCTCAGATTAGTTGGGCTGCTGACCAGGTTATTTAGTGCTAACCATTTTGTGTGCTCTTACATCTCAACGAAACAATTATCCTTTTCCATTCTTTTATTTGTGCATGCACTTATCAAGGAAAACAGTGCTTGCCAGGGGACATTTTATTAAATAGTATGATTAATTTAAGAAGCGTTTCTTTGACTCCAGAATGCTAATATATTCTGCTTTTTAATTAAGACGGCAAACGACACAGAAGACAAATATCAAAGTGCTAGTTATCTGAGATTACTTGATTGTCTGAAAGAGAAAGAGTTCTAGAAATGTTGGAGCCTGGTTCTGCCATTTTGAACAATTGTTCTTATATTGATAGCTTGGTTGTTTACAGTAAAGTCACTTGTGAAGTGAGTGCTATTTTGTGAAAATTAGTATTGGTGTATAGCATTTAAAATTAAGATATAAAAGTGTGAGGTAGATACTTCAAAGCTGAACATTTCTCTCTCCATTTATTTTTTCTCACCTTCCAGAAATGTTTTAAAATGATTTGTCAACTTGATTTGTCCCTTTTTTATAATTTAATATGTTTGTGGTTAGAAGTAATGACAGATGAATGAAGTAGAACAGTCATTTCTAGGGTGAAATCACAGGGAATTAAAGAGGAATTGTTACCCAGCTTTTTATTAAAGGCACTAGGGATCATGTTCTCTTAAAAGAAAACACTATGCAGTGTGCTTTGAAAATCACTTTCATTTTTTTTTGACGTTTTAGAACTACAGCACTTTCTAAAGGGTTGTCATTTGTTCTTAAGTACTGAGATTTAGCATCAACTTTGTATTTAGTGCAGCAGCAGAAAACATTGAGCTTGCCCTGGCTTTGTTGTGAATGAGTAGATGCTGTCAAGTTACTAATGCTTCAAGAAATTCACTGAGGTATTTATTCTGCTTTTGTTGTTTTAAGGCTTATGTTCTTTTTTTCTTTTTGTCTTTATTTTTTTTTCCCCTGGGGTTTCTGTTGAATTGTATACAGACAGTACTTGTTCATAACTATCCATAGAAAATCTTGGCTAACAATATCATCATCAATTGCTCTCAGGGACAGTATGATTTGCTATTACCACACACATACATGCTACAAGGTTAGTATTTATGACAAGCTTGACCCAACATTAATAATATGCATCTTGTCCAAGTGTTTGATTTCAAGCTGACTTCGAAAGGGAGGACAAAAAAAAAATCCTCTCAAATACATCTCAAGCTCTGTACAGAATGGTAGATTTGTCTTCTCTATGCAGAAAAACTGGCATGACAAATTGCCAAAAGATCCTCCAGAGTTGTGCACCAGCGCTAGAGATCACATTTTATCCTTTTCCCATTTTGAAGCACTAATTTTAAGCTTTCGAACAGAGTATGCAAGTAGGAAGAAGAGATTACCACAGGAAGAAAGGAGTTAAAAAGGTGTCTTGAAATCCATTGCTAGGCTGCATAAATATTACTGTGGTTAATTCCTCCATATTTAGACATTCCTCACTCAAGTTATTTTTACTCATCAAATTCACACTTCATACCTTAAAAAAAACTTTGAATAAAAGACTCTTGCTCAAGGCTATCTTAATGAACCTGAGATGTAAAGTCTAATTTTAAAAAGTAGATACTTTGACAGCACTTCTAAAACCAATAACTTATACACAGTTCTAGCTCAAAGCAAATGCTCCAGGAATAACTTGTTTATTGTTTATATATAAGCTCACTTCAAACTGTTACTCCTGGGGTGGAGAGCAGCTGGAGTAGGCAGGGCATACATTTGTTTTCTTTCTTTCCAATGAGATTATCTCAAAGGCATTTCTCCCCTTCTCCTCCTTTGCCTTTTTCACATAAAGCAGAATTAAGCACAGCTGTCAGGGAGCAGGAAAGGTAAAACCTCATCTTTATGCAAACCTGTACCTTTTCATTAAACTAATTCACTTAAATCAGGGCAAAACTTGTGTAGACACTCTTATTTAGCTTTGAACCATCTTATTTGCAACTGACTTTACCGAACTGGAACAAGTGTATCTGCACAGCCTCTTACTCCTTTTTAATAAAACAAGTTTAAAACCATCAGCAAACCTTGGACATTCCAACACTCACAGAGAACCAGCAGACTCTGGCTTCTTTTCTCAGTGCTTTATCATGTGCTAAAAATCTGACAAATGAGTGGGGAATGTCTGTTTATTGCTTGTAGGGTCTGCTGGAGAAGAGCTCTCTCAGAGCACCCAAATCCCAAAATGCAGTAAAAGACTGTGAAGTCCATGTCTTTTAAATGGTAAATGTGTTGAATATTTAAGCTTTCCAACAGAGTATGCAAGTAAAAAGGAGAGCTTACTTACAGACTATAGATTATAGTCTGAAATTCAGTTTTACCATAAATACATTTCATTAAGTTTTTCTGGCTATACGATTAGAAATGACATTACTAGATCATTTTAAAGAACTCTTTCCTGTCTCCCCAGCTCTACTGGAGAATATATCACAAATGCAGCAAGTCTGTCAAAGCTAAATGCATGCTCTAAGTACTCTGGATGGCATCTGGGGCACCAGCATGCTGCTAGCTGAAGAAGCAGCTCCTCCCCACACAACAGGGACTTCTCTGCACTTGCCCTACAGATGGCCTAATTACAAAGAAAGAAAAGAGGAATATTGTGGAGATGAAGCAGGCATTTCCCTCTGCCAGCTCCTCATTTTGGGCTGTGTGGAAGTGATTTTGTTGTTGTGAAATATGGAGGGACTCTCAGTCAGCTATGCCTCCTGGCTCTTCATGAGCAGGTGATGGTCCAGGAAAAACACTTGCTTTTGGCTGCCATCTTTTCAGGAGCCTAATGGAGTCCCCTCCATCATTTTAGGCTGAGGCTTTTTATGCCATGCATTCATGGTCTGCTTTCTTCCCCTGCATTAGGGCACAATCTTCAGGAAGTTTTCTCATTAGAGCACTAGGACTTTAATGACCTTTTTTTCAGAGAAATGTTTGGCTTCCTCTGATGTTCAGACTGATCATCTCATTAAGGGATGGGCTGTGGGATTGCTCATTCTCTGTCATAAGAATGAGAGATTTGGTTTTCCAGGTGGGCATATTCTTTACTTCTGCTCAAGGGGAAGTTTTGTGTGTCAGCTCTCCACATAGCTTTTCTCTTGTATCAAACATGAGAAAATTATTTCCTTCCAACACACTGGCTTTAAAGTGTCAACTTCTAAGTTATGAGGATAAGGAGAGGTGCTGAGTTCTTTTCTACTTATTATGAGAAGCATAATAGGTGTGTAACATCTGATTTTTCAGTGCCAAGGTCCCACCAAATCTTGAATGGAACTTTTCCACCTCTTCAAGCCACTTTTCACATGGGCAGTCCCTTCCAGTGTTGAAACCTTTCTACTACCTGTGTCAGGTTTCTTGTATTTATACCAAAGATCAACTGAGATGACTATGTGCACAAGCCACTTCAAAGTTCTATGTAAGAATATGAAATGCTATCTCATCTGGAAACTCCTGTGATTTGTCCAAACTTGGGGAAAATTATGTGAATTGTACTGATTTGGGTGGGCCAATTGCTAATCTGCTGTTTCAGTCCTGGAAGAAGAAGCTGGAGCAAGGGATCAAGAAAGCAGGCTGGCATGGAGGAAGGACATTGATATAAGTGAAATAGGGGACAGCTAAAAGAGGATGGAGCAAATAGTGCTGAAAGATGCTGGCAGAGAGGATTGGGGAAAAAAATCTGAGTTGATATCCTGACTGCAGTCATTGCGCAGTCTTACAGGTGTCAGATGTATGTGACTGAGGAATCATCAGAACATGGTGAGGTGCATCCCAGGAGGCAACTGCAGATAAACACAATAAAGACCTCTGATCATTCTGCAAGAAAAATGAAATAAAACAGAACAGGCAAGGCTTCCTGTATACCTCAGCATTTGGAAAGGGCCTGTACTTCTATAGGGTTAATGGCAACGGTAGGAGCCCTGCTTGAAAATGACTGGGGCTGTCCTCTTAATTCCAGTCTGGAAAATGTTCATGCATTAAACCCAGAAAGACATTTTGCAAGTAAGGTAGTGAACATATGCATTTCTGAGGCAGAGCTGTGCTTTGGGGAGGAAAAAAGTGTGTGTATGCACACCCTTGTGTCAAGGTGGCTAGAATCATTATAGCTTTGTGATGCCTATCTCAAAACACCTCCTCTAGGTTGTGTCAAACACTAATGAAAAAAGATAAAATTGGTCTGTCTGAGGAACACATATGAAACTGCTTGTGGATTTGACTGAATTTTGGTGATGGTTATTAGGATGTGTGTAGGAAAAGGAAGAGAGCACAAGAGAAAGAGCAAAGGTGTTGTTGGGAGTTGTCATTAAAACCAGACCAAGTTTCAACCTTGACAAAGGAGATACTGCAATTCTACTGTAGTAAGGAAATTAAGTCAATAAAGAGTGTATTCTCTCAAAGTCAGAGGACTACAACACGAGCTTGTTTAGAATTATTGTTAAATTGTAGTACATTTCACAAAGAAATAGATGTGAACATTTCAGAAAGCAGTCATCAAGCACCTTGTTTTTTGCCAAGAAAAATAGGCAATTATGAACATTATGTCCAACTATGCATCATATCGGCTCCAATCAAAACCATTTAAATCCAGTCAAGCATTGCTTTCACACATAAAACCCTACCCTATGCTTGATTATACCTCAGCATACCAGGTATGCAGCCTAGGATGTTGGCCAATAACAATATTCCATTGTCTAGGAATTTTAATCCATGCATCTATATTTATAAATGTCATAAATTTGATTGCAAAAGATTACAATTATCAAACCCTTGCTGTTTTCACTTTTCTGTCCAAATCTGTTAAAAAGCCTTTGAAATTAAAAGCAAACAAATAAACAAAGTCTGATGAAAAGGGGGCACTGTCAAGCTTTTAAGTGGAAAAACCGGACATAGAAAATGGCTTAGTTTTTCTACAGTTCTTTACCCCTCCCCAGGTGATGCTGCCTCTCAGCAGAGTAAAATTATTATATGGAGAAAATGGTTTAGGCTGCACATACCCAGACTGAGAAAAAATTGCTTCAATATAGGTACACAGAAAACAAACAAACAAAAAGCCTTACAGGCACTTTTGTGGTCTCACAGAAACAATGAATTCTATTCCTCCTACTGCTCTGCTGTGGTAACTAATTAGCCTTTTTTTCCTACAGAAGCCCTTTATATTGGAGACTTATTCTAAAACTGTGTCACTTGCTGGTATGCAAGCACCAGGTCATCTCAGCAAGTGTCAATAGCACTGGGAGTCTTAGCACAGTTGAGTGACCGGTGTTTTAACATTATGTCAATTTGACCTGCTGTGAGTATGCTATTGAATTTACAACACTGACAGCCCAACTGAAGTAGGGCTTTCCACACTTAAAGGAACTGAAACTGAGTTACTATTAGCAAACCCAGGAATTTTCTGCTTCCTAAAACAGCTGCTCAGGGGTTCAACCTTCTGGGTCTATGCTGCCCAACCACCCACTGTATGAGTACTTCCTTTCACCTTTTCCATCCTAATTTGCTTTTTTTCCTAGTGCAGATTTCAGTGAGAGACACTTGCCTGATTTCATAATAAAAATGATGGCTAAAATATCTCTGTCAAATATCTCTTTCCAAGAGCAATGTTGCTGTCAAACACTCCAGGCAAACTATGTGGATAAATGCTTGACTCTTGAGTACAATGGCTACAGCTTAACTGAAAGTAAGATTTTTATCACCGGTATTAAAAATGACATGTATAATCTTAAATAGGAAAATGGACAGATCAGATAGATTTGGGCTGTCACTTCATGACCAGACATTCCAGGAATCTTCGAGAGACCCTTACCTAGGGAAAAGACATATACAGTAGCTGACAAAAAGTATTTTTTCAGATACTATCAAGGTGAGGCTGCACAGAAGTAGCTTACTTCATTTTATTGCAGCCAGTGTTGGAATGTACCTGCCAGAAACAGGAATGCTTCCTTCATTTAGACTGATTTATCATTACAAGAACTAACAGGGCTCCTTCATGAACTACTGGAGCTTAGCTCTGGCACAAGTCCAGCAAAGTTACACAACTTGTTTAACACCACAAAGGATATAATGCTTCTATTTACCCTTAAAATAATGCCCACCATTTTTCACAGCATTGTACCAGAATTCATGAATTAATTATGACAACATATAGGGACAAAGGAGATTTTTTTTTTTTTCCCCAGCAGAATAGAGAGAATAGGAGCTATATTTTGAAAACCACCTGTGACCCCCAAAAGTTTAAGTAAGAACCTGAGATACAATTTAGACACCGAATTGAATTTCTTGGAAGGGGTGGTAGGCACCGAAATACCTTTGCAGTGTGCTGGCAGTAGACAGCTGGGTTCTTAGGCAGAGATTTAGGCATGAGCCACTCCCTCCTCACACCCACCTGCTGGATGACTTGCACCTCTACCTAATTCAGAGGAGTGCTATAGTGCTATCTTTTCCTCCCCTTAGGGCCCCAGAGAATTTCCCTAGTTATTTGAACTGTATAGCCAGGTCTGCCTGTAAGCATCTGCAGTGTAGCCACTTTCTCTAAAACTCTTTCATTTGGTATCAAATTAGTAGACATTGTTGGCCACCTTTCACATGCTTTTTGCATATTGCATGTGTGTGTGCAAGGGGAATGTTAGTCTTATGCAAATAATGTTGGTGTAATCCAATGTGTCAGTGCTCCATGACTTTCTGACACTTTGCCTTGGTTCTCCCTCCATGCTTAACTCTAGCAACCTCATACACACTGTTTTTCTTCTTATCTTTATGCGGTAACTGAGAATTTGCATTCAGAAAGATGTTAAGGTACCTAAAAAATACAGTTGCTTAAATTCCTTTGATTTTACCAGGAATTAGTTAAGAGCTGGATGTTTGACTGTGTTTGTAGATCTGAGCATTGGCAAGTGGTTAACAGCCATCTCAATTTGTGAGAAAAATAAAAGATTTATTATGAGAGTGTTTTTTTGGGCAATGTGAGAAAATACTTTGAGTGCTCCAAGAATCCTAATAGTACTGCACAGGCGTTAATCTGATTTCACTTTTCAGTGTTGATCTCTATTCATAAATACATTAAATGTTCAGCAAATCAAACTCTGAATACTGTATTAGTTTAGAGCACAAACTAGGAACAACATGAAAAATGAACCTGGAGTGCTTTTTACTTGAACTTTGTATGTAGCCGTATTAAGATGCTGAATATTTCAAAGGCTGAAAGTATTTATAGCTTTTGACTTTTAACCATATTATATCCTTTGCCTTCTTGTCCTCAGCAAATGTCAAGTGGGTGTTGTGTGGAACTGAGAGAGACCAATCTTGGGAGAACATCCGCCTTCAATAAGTGGAACTCCAGATTACACAAAGCTGCAGGCATAAAAGCAGCTGCAAAAGCAAGTTCAGTCTGAAAATGGAACAATTTTCCTAGAAAAATGAACATAGAAGCCGAAGTAAGGACTTAACTGAAATCATCATGCCTTTAGAAAGTGTACTTTATATCAAACAGTATTTGCAGTCAAATTAAATCTGTGATGCAGGTTTTAGTTTTAAAACTTCCTATTTCCTTTTCCTAGAGTTGGCATATTTATATAAAAAAGCCAGTCCAAATATGAACTCTGTTCCTGAGAATGATGATCTACCAAGTAAGCTTGAATGTCTGAGAATTACGATCTACCTAGTAAGCTTGAATATCTTTGTGAATTCAAGACATTCATTTAAGAAAAGCATATAAATGCTCTGAGCAGGATGTTTTTTCAGAGATGTAACAACTCCAAAGGACTGTATCTGACTTATCTCAGTATAGGAGAACTCAGAACCAGGGCTTGTTTCGTAATGCATGTACAAAGTGCAGAGTGCAGGTGACGACTTGAGGTGTGAAAGCTCGTATTATAAAACCTGCACCCACACATTCTGAAAGCTCAGCCAGGTTTATCAAAAGGTTACCTAAAGTTGTGAACCTTTCAAGTAAACCTATGGCTAATTTTGAGTGAGTGTTGACTGATTTATGGTTACATATATCTGACATGCCAAGGTTCAGCTTTTTTCTTACTGTGTTACACTTTGGAATTATTTTGGTTTATTTGAGCCTGGAACTCAAACTGAGTTTCATGAGAGACAACTCCCTAGAAACTAAAACCAAGGACACTGATAAAAATCTGAGGATGGAAGCTGCTGAGTTTCAGACAAGTCTGGATGTAGCAAAGCCTCCTTTTCAGCCCCTTTGAAATCCTGCAGTCTGCACTGAGAGTAAAGCTGAGATGTGTTTAAGAGTTTTGACTGAATGGAAGGATGGACCTTTGAGAAGACAAGTGCAGAAGTAACAAACAAATGCAGTTTGTCAAGAGGAGATGTAAAATAGCTGTATGTGTTCTACATCATGTTGTGAGCTAAAATTTCTTCGTAAGTTCCTGGAGCACAGTTCTGTAGGAAAACTCGTGACAGCGCATCCTTGGGGCCAGAAGATGGAAACAGCATGTCTAGAATATTCTTATGTCCCATGTAACTTCGGCTACCACAGCAAACAAAACACAGGTGTGCAACAGTAATGTGTAGCAGGACCAGACCCACTGGTGTCTGCTGACAGTTTGTGTGTCCTCTTGGTTTTGGTGTAACTCCGTGCTTCAGGCCTGACTGGGCCATGTGGAGGCAGGTAGAGGGTCTATGTTGCCACATGGATGCACTGAGAGATGCCACATTACATTGTGCTGGTGTTGCTAGTGTTTCACCCCTCACATAAATCCATGTCTCTGCTGCTCCCAGCCAAGAGCTGAACCAGGGCCTCCATGAGGCTGGGGGTGTCTCCCCTGCAGAGCCAGCAGTGAGGCTGAGCCTCCACCAAAGGGCAGGCCAAAGCACCTCAGGCTTTGCTCCACAGGAAGCAGAGAGAAAGGGGAGGGAGAACAGCATCCTTCATTTTTTTCCCTAAGATAGGTACATCTGGAACTCCTGGAAAGTGAGAAATGCTCCCAGTTTTTGCAGCTTGACATAGGTTTGGTTGGGCTTCTGCTCTGAATTGCCCTCTGGAGGAGAATCTGTTAGTGTCCCATGATGATATGAGGATCCTAGGGAGACCTGTGTTTCTATATAAGTATCCAAATAACATTCCTGAAGAGAGGTGTTCTCCTCATCCTGCATTGCCTTAGTCTGTTACATAGTTTTATATAATTTTGTTCCACTACTTAAGTAGATTAAAAAGATAATAATGACCTTGGAGCCAGGCATGACAACTTTCACATTAAATTTTAGCCTCATGTCCTGAACTCTGCTCAGGCTATAAAAGGCACAAGTGAATATGTATACAATATGGAGTCTATTGTTTCCTGTCATCTGGAGTATGATTTTTATTGTTCTAGGTGATTGCTTTTTATGTCTAGCTTGAAATAGAGTTCTTGTAATTGTACTGTTTACTTCTCTGGAGAAGCCAGTTTGTTTTCCTATTCTCTTTTGAAATTTAATGAATTCCTTCATGAAAGGTGAGGAGCTGAATAGAAAAGACCTGCTTATGGGCCAGATTCTTCTGGCTGTATGCATATATAGGTCCCCACAGTCTCAGCACACAAGGGTTTCTCTGCAGCAACATCAAAACATAAAGATCAAGAAGTAGCCAGGACATAGAGAAAATAATTACTAATTATTAAATAAATCAAGTAAGTACTAAATCAAGTAATTTGTACCAAAAATAAGCTGACTCTAAGACAATCTATTTTTGGTAACTGTGGTAGTACAGATAAAGGAAAAAGATTGGACTAGATCATTTATTAAGAGATTTATAAAAACAGCTAGTGGATAGGTAAGCATTGACATTATCTTTCACAGAGTGAACAAATGTCAGCTATATAATGAAATGAAAACCAACTATGTTCCAACCTGGGTTTAAATGTTTGGAAAGGAACACCTTCATGATTTTCCTAATGTGTTCTGTTAATTAAGCCAGTGGGACATGTGCTCTGAAGTCCCTCAGGAGTTGCTGAGTGTCCCCCTACGTCAAGCTGGCAAACTTTATTTATGTTATTCAAAAAGCATACTAAATCCCACCCTGTGCTCCAAGAACCCTGCCAGTTATTTAAAGCTACAAAACTAAATAACAGTCTCAAAGACTCATGATTTGTAGTACATGTTCCAGCTCTACCCCCATTCTTCTTTCTGTCCATCTCAAATGTCTGTCAAAACAAGTAGGTCTGCAGTGCCACCTCAGAGGCACCATGTCTGAGGTACCTAGCCCAAAAGCAGGGAGAGCACGCTAATGTGGTGACAGCAGGGTGGATGGCAGGACGTTGTTGTGGGCGATGTGGGGCAGTGTGACGAAGCTGAGACGGGGCAGGCTTCGCACTTTTGAGCTGAAGGCTGAGGAAGCGCTAAATAGAGCACTGTGAAGGACCGTGGGATGGATGTGGTGCATGATGGTGCCTGGAGAGGCATAACAAGGGCAGACCTCAACAGTGTGGAGATAGTCTTAAAGCATGGGTATATATGAGTTTTACCAGCTGGAGAGGTTTTCACTGGGTGTTGACAGAGCTATTTAGCTCTGACCTTTCAAAGAAGCCCTATGCGAATGGGAAGGTTTTTTTTTATGATTGCAATGGAAGGACCACTGACTAAGTAGATCTTTGCTAGTTTTGTTTCTGACACACGGGCTGTTATATAATGAGTCCATATAGGACTCTGAGGGCACAGACAACTTTAAGTCTGATTTGAAAAGCCCTGAGCTCTTGAATATGGTGGCTTGGTTGAGTTTTTCATTCTGTAACTCTGTATCACATACTGTTTGGTAAAGTCAAAATATTTAAATGGACTGAACTGACCTCTGTCACAGCAACTAGTAGAGTGACTAACAGCTATAACATTGTGTGGATATGAGATAGAATGATAGAAACACAGAAAAAAAGAGCTGAATATGACATGAGGTGTTCTATTCATGGCTCTTTTTTTTGTTGCAGCAGCCACCCTCACCCTTGCCTGAAGAACCTGAGAAAAGAGGTGCAGAGGAAAGTCTCTACTCTTTGGTCTCCACACAGGAGACCATCAACTGCATTGTAGGTGTGGGACCACTATACCACATGAATTAAAAGTGCCTGAAAATGTTCCCAGGCTCTGACTGCTGGACAAAAAACCAGACCTCGTTCCTGCTAATAAATCCCATCATTCTCTGAAATTAGGTGGCTGCATGAAAAAGTGCCTGTTGGAAATGGTCCTGGGACTATTTATACTCATGAGCTGGTTTGGGAAATTTCTGAAAGAGTGCTAGATGGTATGAGTGCCAACAGTGTGCCAGGAAATGGCTTGACAATTTAGGGAACATCTATATTAGGGAAAAGGCCCAACAAGAACAGAATTATGGAAGAAAACATCTGGTGCTGAGGATCACATCCACACTGACATTCACACACTCTTTGTATTTCAGATAGTTTTACTGTTGCCTAGCTCTAGTCTGCTCCTGTGGACAGAATGTCCATTAGCAGCCAAAGTGCATTAGATGCCCTCTGAGACTGCTTCACCAGGTTTATTTTTATCTGAAAGGAATTCATTTTGCACATTCCAAATGTGATGTGAACCAAAGTGCAGGAAGTGGTAACTACTGGGAGATTTACTTCAGTAGTGCCTCCTGATCTGAACTAAAATGCTACCACAGATACACCCAGAGGCAACTGTGTCCCAGTGTCTGAGAACATTCCCAATCACAGTTTAATTTACCAGTTCACCCAGTGCAATTGCACATAAAAATTGTGTGAGGCTTTGGCATGTTAAGAGGAAATTGGATTTAAAATTTTATTGCTAAAATTGAGTAAATCTCTACTGAATGTTTGAACTGTCATTCTTCAAGTGCCTAGAATAAATTTGGGAAAGTTTGCAAGCGGACGCAAAAAGCACAACTGTTATATATAGGCTGTGTTCATGAAGTGTTTTAAATGTGGCTTGCTAGCATATATGAGAAAGGAAAAGAAGGAGGGGGGAAGAAACAGAGAGAGGCTGTGAATGTTAAAAGGAAAGGGAAAGGCCTAAGCAGGATTTCTTCTTCTTATAGATTAGAAAAATCTTCACAATTTACAACCAAAATTTCCAGTCCTGACTAAAGCAAGTGATGTTTGGCATGCTGTATCTGTAGGTCCCGAGCTTTAATTACACCACATTATCTTTCACTGTAAGATCTGGACAGCAGTTGCCTTTAGGTTGGAATCCAAACTGATAAGGGGCTTTTTATCACCACTCAGTACATCAGACATAGTTTGTAAGGAACAGATAGTCATCTGCTGTACCAACCTGCCTATTCTAGTTGAAGTTGCCTCCAGGGAACAGATACCAGAAACTTTACATTTAAAACACTTAAAAAGAAAGATTCCTGGCCAATGTGACGGCATAAGTGGTATTTAAAGGAGAGCTGTGTAATATAGTACCTAAATCATTTTATAGTCCCACTGCTATTTTAGTATGCTAGTAGGATATCTGAACCTCTTGCTCTTGACTTGTACCTTGTCTGTAATGATGTTATGCATAATGCAGCAAAAGGAATTCTTCATTCCTGAGCAGGGAAACAGAAGTGAACAGAAGTGCTTTTTACAGCTCATCTCTTATGGATCAAAGAAAAGCTCAAACTTGCCTTATCATGTAAGTGAGGTTAGTGTCCTTGAGCTTTACTGTTACAGCTACACATCCCATAGTTTTTGCTATGTTTGTGTTAACTGAAACTGCATGTCTATAGATTGTATAGGCTTGATTTCTGCTGTTAGTTAGATGTCCAATGTGTTTTAATGTATATTAAACCCACATATTTTCAGGAATTGTGAAATATATACAGAAATGATTAAAAAGTATGTGGAAAAAAAAATGGGCTAAAAACAACTAAAAAAAATTCTCATACCAGAAATAGTCCTGGGAGGAAAAAAAAAAAAGATTAAAAAAAAAGAAAATCCCAATACTGGAAAATTATTCCTTTTGTGTACACTTGTTGTATTTTTATTTCCCCTACTAATGTTTGTGCTTTCTGTATTTGTAAAACATATCTTAAAAACAGTATAGATACAAAGGCTGAAAGCTGGGAAATGGATCCTTATTGTGGTCATATGGTTAAAATGAATGAGGTATTTTGTTGCTTACTATACATGCATTTCCATCTGAAGTGTTTGATATCTTCATTTTATATTGTGTATGTGAAGTACAAATCATATAAGTGATGGGGTAAGTGCTTTTCAGTGTTAATCAACCCCATAAATGCTGTTTTAAAAACAAACAAACAAAAGGCACTGTAATGTTTGACCTTAGTGCCTTGTGGTGGTGATCTAGTACATTATGTGTCTGGACTGCATTGCTTGTCTCATTTAGATTTCAAGGTTTTAGGGCAAAGTGTATGTTCCATCTGGGTTTTGTGTCTTCCTGAGCAGCTTGACAGTTTCTACTAAATCATAATAATTAGAACAGCAAAAACTGTAATTGGTGTCTTTGAGAAAAACAATGTCTCATGAAGCTTCCCCCATGGAATGGTCCATACATACTTTCTTAACAGAATAGAGCCATAATAGCCAAGAAACTTCTTATTTGTAGTCATGCACTTACCCCTTCTCATCAAATCTATCTTGTTCTCTCATTGTAGGAAAATTGTTAAACTGGTTGAGTGGTTGTGCTGCTATTGGCTTCCTAGATTTCCAGCCTACAGCTTTTACTTTTTTGCTAGTTCAGCACTACTTCAAAAGACCGTTCCTTTTCCAGGAAAAAATGCCTTAGAAGGGATCCTAGAAATGCACTCTGGGCGTATTTATGTATTCAGCTACGCTCTACTTTCATCTGTTGTTTTTTGTAAACCTGAAAGGTATGAGCCAGTTCTCGTCCCAAAGCCATGTAGCTATGTCAGAAACACAGATAGAAGTGGTAATAAATCAGGACTTGCATTAAAAATATGGGTCCAGTTTCCCAAAGAGCTCTGAGACTGGAGCTGTGATTCTCTCTGCTTTATTTGGACCAACGGTCAGAAGTAGTGTGCAAGTGACTGCTTAGAAATTCCCCATGACTGAGTCAAGGATTGGCATACTGTGCTGGTGCCAGCTTTCTATCAGCTTTCAGGCCTCTTCCACACTGACAGATCTCCAGATTTGGATGCCCAAACTGTGATATTGTCTTCTTCCATGATGTTTAGAAAAGAAACAGTGGGTACCTACTTCAGTACTCATGTTAAATATATACCTAAGATTGCCAAAATTAGTAATAAAAAGAGAATCTTTACTTCAGTGGGAAAATTATACTGGCAGCAAGCTTTGTTTATAACAGTAAATCAATATTTGTCTTACCAGTGTATGCTGCCTGGTTTTCTTTTTCTGTAAGCTCAAAGAGGCAGAGGTTACTAATGGAAAGGCAGAGTAAGTTTTAGCTCTCTCCTAGAGTAAAATGGCTCAGATCTTGGTTAATTTTGCCATGGATGGCCTGTTCTTTCCTTCAGTTAACTGTACTGGGGTTTTGAGCCTGTGAACAAAAATATTTTTAAAGTAGCTTCTATTCTAAGTCTTATTCTGGCATTCAGCTACCCAGGCTTTCTGTTGAACACTAACCATCTCTGTACAAACAGGAATACTCTTTATATGGTTGTGTTCTGGCATCATTAATACCATTATGAGTTTTGTTGTTGCCTGAATACAGCCAAGATTTCACCTTTGCTCCTAAAAAAGCTATGCAAATCCCTCTCAAGTTTTCATTTTCTTATGTATTTTTTAAAGTCTGCTGAACATGTTTGGGCTGGCATAAACATGGGTATGCCATAAACACTGGACTGGTTAAAGAAAATATATGGGCTGGCATGAATTAAATATAGTGCATAATTTAGGTCAGGATTCTTCAGATTTCATGGTGTAGAAGTGGTGACAGCAACAGCAGTCCCTCTTATCTGTGTAGAGGAGCAGGAGAAGGTGTATAACTGTTCACCTGAAGTTCATGTATACCACAGTCTGAGAAACCGTGGTCTAGATGTTGCACTTAGGGGTTGCTCATTTATGCATTTCTTCAACCTGATCTAAAAGCCTTTGTATATGTGTACATGTGTGTATAAATACATATATGAGTAATTAAAAAGATTATTGTCTGAGCTACCCACTAAATATTCAAACAGATTATAAATCCTATGTTTAAAAAACACTAATATTGCCTGTTTTAATAATTTTCTCATAAAATAATTACACAGAATTCCTGCATGTTGATAGAGAAAATAAACTACAGTATGGAGTCCATGTAAGTTTAGATCTGCTTTGTGCAAAGACAACACGCTCAATTCTTTCACATATAAGATGCTCCAACTGTCTTCCTTACACATATACTAGACATATACTACAATCTTGAGTCATTTTCTTCTCAGGACAAGGAGTAAAGATATTCTGCAGTTCTGTTTTCAAGTGTTTGAGAGGTGATTGATGTTACATTTTAATTCTGTGGATAGACAGGTTCAATAATTTATGAATTATCATTACAAAGATTCTGGAGCAGGTTCAGTGTTCTTAGCACTCATGATGCCTGTTGTGGTCTTGAATCTTTCAGACTTTGGCCCTAAATCAATTGAAGAGTACTGTAGAGAAACATGGAATTTATTGAATTCAAGGTTTTCCACTGTTACTGCTTATGAATTACAGAAACTCCAGTGTTAATTAGGTCCAAATAAATTAAGTTCATGGTGAATTTCATGGAGTTTGTCTTCAGGAATTAAAGCCTTGCCCTGGTCTGATAAGAGATATCCTTCCTTCCCTCATCCTCCCTGCCACAGATAAATGTCAAATCAGTTATAAGCTTTTATACCTGTTTATGTATAACATGAAATTGTTCTCATCTTTATATGATTAATGCTGTTAACTTCAGTGGAAATGCTGTAGTGAGTGAGCTGGATTTGACTGTGTAATATGCACTGTGTCTTATGTATGATATATAGATGCCATCTCTTTTAGTCTCTATATTATTTTTTTCTGAAGTGTCTCTTTTTGTCTGAAAATCAGTTAGAGCGGGAATCAGATGTGCCATCTGTAAAGCAGTTGCTATTGTCATTTCACCACCTTTCCAACTTCAAAAATTGTACATTATGTAATGTAATGCTAAACTGAGCTGTAAAAGGTTAGGTACCCATGTGTCTTATTTTAAAAAATATTACCTTTGTGAAAGATACAGATTGAGAACCTGCTCTCACTGATGTCAGGTATACTCCTGTCACTCATTTCAATGGGAGCAGTGTTGGGTCCATAATTTAATTTGATGACTTGATTGTGAAGTCACTCTTGCTGGACTTAGTTGCCACTGAATATATATCACTGACTTTGTTGCAAATGAGAAATCAGATTTATTTGTGATCAAAAATGAAGGAGAAGGTAAGACGAAAGTTCTACAGTACAATATAATATTTTGTCTTATTTTTATAGCAGTTATTTGCACTTTCAAAATTATTCCATGAATCATGAGTGATTGCAGTGAAGTCAATGAGTAAGGCTGGGGCCTGATCATACAAAGAGATCCTTAATATGGACCTGATCCAGGGCTTATTCAAGTCTTTTGTAATATTTTTATGGACCCTGAATATAAAGGTGATCTGTCCCTGCATTAGGAATCCTTTATTTCCCCAATTAGTATTGACACTTGAAATTTATCATGTATAAAGGGACAACACAGTGTCTAAGAAGGAGAAATAACCATTAAAACCCTCAGATTAGGCCTTAGGTGGGAAGGAAGTGATGCAGAGGTCTTTTGTTGGACTAATGTATGGGGTGAATTGTTGTGAAGATGAAACTTTGTCTAATTTACTCTTTCTTCCCATATTTTTCTACATTTTTCTTGGTAACATTAGAATTTTATTAATTGAAAATTAAAATATTTTCCTCCCACTGTATTAAAATAAATACATTATATCTTTCTCTCATATGTTGGAACTTCTGTACTCTAATCCTAGTAACAAAAAAATATGATAGTGAACAGCATGTGGTGGTAGATTCTGATATTAAACCCAATTTGTACCTCAACACCGTCTTTGCAGATTTCTCATTTACTATTATAAGACGTTATGATTATTTCTAGTCCTGTTGATAAAAAATGTCATCTTTTCTGTGAGGGTAAGACATGACTGGGACTGTTCAGTTTGAGAAAGAGAAGGCTGAGGGGAGACCTCATCACTCCCTACAACTACCTGAAAGGACATTGTAGAGAGGTTGGTGCTGGTCGCTTCTCACAGGTGATTAGTGACAGAACAAGAGGGAATGGCTTTAAACTGCAACAGGGGAGGTTTAGACTGGGCATTAGGAAAAAATTTTTCACAGAAAGAGTGGTCAGACAGTGGAATAGGCTGCCCAGGGAGGTGGTGGAGTCACCATCCCTGGATGTGTTTAAGGGTTGTTTAGATGAGATGTTGGGGGATATGGTGTAGGGGAGAACTTGTAGAGTAGGGCTGAT
This sequence comes from Strix aluco, assembly GCF_031877795.1. Taxonomy (NCBI): domain Eukaryota; kingdom Metazoa; phylum Chordata; class Aves; order Strigiformes; family Strigidae; genus Strix; species Strix aluco. The sequence continues at coordinate 74,895,393 of NC_133932.1, forward strand.
GGTTGGACTCGATGATCCAAAGGGTCTTTTCCAACCTGAATGATTCTATGATTCTATGATTCATAAATGCACTTCAAAACCAACCATTGTATTAAATGAGACCCCTATACAATGACAGTAGGTTTCATGCTGTCCCATGACTCAAGTAATTATTATTTCTCCAAATATTTGTACTTGACAGTCATACTTACCACAAGGTGCCTTCTTGCATAAACTGACATTTAATATCTTGTAGTCTAAAGTAAATATTTTTACTTAAAAGGAAGGTAAAATAAAGACAAAGCCTCATAAAAACTTAAAATGGCAAAACTAGTTTTAAACCAGCTCTGCTTCAATCCACTAGCAACTCAACTTCTGCACTATTCAGGGAGCTTTCTTTTGTGAATGGCTTAGATTTGCCAATTAGCATGAGAATGCTTCCTCCTTGCATAACGTCAAAATCACCATCTAAGGAAGCCCAGCCATTGTATGGCTTGCAAAAATACCAAAACGTGTACAAATGGTGATCTACTTTGGTGTGAACTGGTCTTTTAGAACATTTTCAGAATAAAAATGGAAAGAAAAGGGGTTTTTTTCCGTGTTTTTTTGTTGTTGTTGTGGTTTTTTTTGTTTTTTTTGTTTTTTTGTTTTTTTTAATTTCTGTTGATGTTGACACAAAAGTAAAGGAAATTTCCCTGGTACATTATTGATAGAACTCCATCATCATCAGAGTATGTAGTGAAGATGCTGTTACTGTTGTATGCATTGCTAACTTGTTTAAAATTTGGAAAGATGCAAATGCCATAGAATGGAGCACCTTTTTCTCTGGAGGAAAAATGAATAGCCTAGTAAGTTTTCGCTTTCCTTCTGCAAGATGTTTTAGCTTCACTAATAGGGTGACAAAAAAGCTGAAGTTCATATAGAGTGCTTACACTGTTAAAGCAAAAATTGGGTTTTTATTGTCTTACTAAGGAAACAACTGCTCACATCTATGGGGAAGAAAATGAGATTTTCTGATAAGGAAGGACTCTTCCAAATGCTTCCAAAAGAAATCTGAATACATTAGTGAAATAATAGACCCCCGAAAATACAGATTTTTAGAATGACTGCCATAGTAGAATAAATTAGTCCATCTGCCCACTAATCTACAGTGTCTGGACTTTGGATTCGGTCTCTCCACTGCAGAATGAAGTGAGACTAAAGATGCTTATATATATGATATAAGCTAAATTAATCTAAACGTACGAAGGTCAGCAGTAGACCTAGAGACCCTGTATATCTTAAATTAATACATAAGTGCTACAGGGCTCTGTCATTCCCCCAGGGATAAATTGCTACGAGTCACATTTCTGCTCTCTTTGCTTTACAGCAAGTAGACAGGCTAGAGTGACGGAGAGACAGACTGAAACCCTCTTCTCATGCTGGGTGATAATTTCTGCAGAAAGGCCTTTGCTTTGGCTCTCTTCTGGGGCCCTCACATCAGCAATGAATGCTCATCAGCCCACATGTGATGGGCAGTGTGCAGAGGGATGGGGTGGAGTGGTGGCTCCTTGGCCCCCAGTCTCCTTCGCAAGCTGGGACTGGCCAGTGTGGCTGCCTGGGCAGTGCCTGAGCCTAGACTTACTCTCTTCCTGGCTGGGTCCAGAGCAGCAAATCACTGCCCCTAAATTCCCCTATAGGAACTATAGGTATGAAAAGAATTGCCATTAGAATGATAATCTGTTTTATCCCTTTCTTGCCATACTCTTACACATTTTTTTAAAAATTGATATTAGTTTCTTTTCTTTGCTCCTTCCTGCTTCTTCACGTTCCCTTTTGTGCACACTCTCTTGCTCTTTCCCTCTTTCCTTTGCTATCTGTTGTCAGCTTCTCCACTTCTTCTCTTTTCTCTTCTGGTTTTCACAGAATCACAGAATTGTCTAGGTTGGAAAGGACCTTGAAGATCATCTAGTCCAACCATCAACCCAGCATTAACAGTTCCCAACTACACCAGACCCCTCAGTGTCATGTCGACCCTACCCTTAAACACCTTCAGGGATGGGGAATCCACCACTGCCCTGGGCAGCCCATTCCAATGCCTAACAACCTGTTCTGTAAAGAAATACTTCCTAATATCTAGCCTAAACCTTCCCTGGCGCAACTTGAGGCCATTACTTCTTGTCCTATCGCTTATTACTTGGTTAAAGAGACTCATCCCCAGCTCTCTGCAACCTCCTTTCCAGTAGCTGTAGAGGGCGATGAGGTCTCCCCTCAGCCTCCTCTTCTCCAGACTAAACAACCCCAGTTCCCTCAGCCGCTCCTCGTACGACCTGTGGTCCTGACCCTTCACCAGCTTCGTTGCCCTTCTCTGGGCACGCTCGAGTAATTCAATGTCCTTTTTGTAGTGAGGGGCCCAAAACTGAACACAGTCATCGAGGTGCAGCCTCACCAGTGCCGAGTACAGGGGTAAGATCACTTCCCTGTCCCTGCTGGCCACGCTATTGCTGATACAAGCCAGGATGCCATTGGCCTTCTTGGACACCTGGGCACACTGCTGGCTCATGTTCAACCAGCTGTCAATCAACACCCCCAGGTCCCTCTCTGACTGGCAGCTCTCCAGCCACTCCTCCCCAAGCCTGTAGCGCTGCTGGGGGTTGTTGTGGCCCAAGTGCAGCACCCGGCATTTGGCCTTATTGAAACTCCTACAGTTGGCCTTAGCCCATACTTCAGCCTGTCCAGATCTCTCTGCAGAGCCTCCCTACCCTCGAGCAGATCAACACTCCCACCCAACTTGCTGTCATCTGCAAACTTACTGAGGGTGCACTCGATCCCCTCGTCTAGATCATCAATAAAGATGTTAAACAGGAGTGGCCCCAAAACCGAGCCCTGGGGGACACCACTCGTGACTGGCCACCAACTGGATTTAACTCCATTCACCACAACTCTTTGGACCCGGCCATCCAGCCAGTATTTTTACCCAGCAAAGCGTGTGCACATCCAAGCCGCGAGCAGCCAGTTTTGCCAGGAGAATGCTGTGGGAAATGGTGTCAAAGGCCTTACTAAAGTCAAGGTAAACAACATCCACAACCTTTCCCTCATCCAATAAGCAGGTCGCCCTGTCGTAGAAGGAGATCAGGTTTGTCAAGCAGGACCTGCCTTTCATAAACCCATGCTGACTGGGCCTGATCATCTGGTTGTCCCGCACGTGTTGTGTGATGGTACTCAGGATGAGCTGCTCCATCAGCTTCCCGGGCACCAACGTCAAGCTGACAGGCCTGTAATTTCCCGGATCATCCTTCAGACCCTTCTTATATATGGGCGTCACATTGGCCACTTTCCAATCTGTCGGTATCTTCCCGGTCAGTCAGGTAAATGATGGAAAGCGGCTTGGCGAGCACCCCAGCCAGCTCCTTCAGCACCCTCGGGTGTATCCCATCCGGTCCCATAGACTTGTGTGTGTCTATGTGATGCAGTAGGTCACTGACGATCTCCTCCTGTATTGCGGGGAGTTCGTTTTCCCAGTCTCTGTCTTCTGGCTGAGGAGACTGGATTCCCTCAGTACAACTGGTCTTGTTATTAAAGACTGAGGCAAAGAAGGCATTAAGGACCTCAGCCTTCTCCTCATCACTTGTTACCATGTTTCCTCCTGCGTCTAGCAGGGGATGGAGACTCTCCCTGGTCTTTCTTTTGCTACTGACATACTTATAGAAACATTTCTTGTTGTCTTTGATTGCTGAAGTCAGATTAATTTCCAGCTGGGCTTTAGACCTCCTGATTTCCACCCTGCATAGCCTCACAGCCTCTTTGTAATCACTGTGAGTGGCTAGTCCCTTCTTCCAAAGGCTGTAAACTTTCTTTTTCTCCCTGAGTTGCAGCCAAAGCTCCCTGTTCAGCCAGGGTGGTCTTCTCTGTCGCTGGCTTCTCTTACAGCACCTGGGGACCGCCTGCTCCTGAGCCATTAAGACTTCCTTCTTGAAGAGTGCCCAGCCTTTCTGGACCCCTATGCCCTTCAGGACCATCTCCCAAGGGATCCTTTCAAGCAGGTGCCCAAACAAGACAAAGTCAGCCCTTTGGAAGTCCAAGATGTCAGTTCTGCTTCCCCCTCTCCTGGCCTCTCTAAGAATAGAGAACTCTATTATTTCAAGATCGCTGTGCCCTAGTCAGCCTCCAACTGCCACATCATCCACCAGTCCTTCTCTGTTCACAAAGAGGAGATCCAGCAGGGCACCTTCTCTGGTTGGTTCTCTCACCAGCTGTGTCAGGAAGTTATCTCCCTTGCATTCCAGGAATCTCTGGGACTGGTCCCGCTCTGCTGTGTTGTATTTCACAACATCATTTTCCAGACCTTATTCTCTCTCTTTTTTTTTTTTTTTCTCCGCACTTTCCTTTTAAAGCTTTTTCTTAGGCCTTATAAAAGGTCTTCCAGTTAAAATATCATCTATAACTTCTATTTCTAACATACCTTTTTTTACAACTGGTTTTGTTTCAATTTCCCTTTTGTTTGGCATAAATAAATTGTAGTCTGAAAAGACCTTATGATTAGCTATGGGTTGAAGGACATTCTTAGAGAAAGAAAGAAATTAAATAACTCTAGTAATGCATAACGGAAAGAAAGGGGACCTGAGGGGCGGAAACCAGTTGTGCAGAGAGGCTGACTGAGGAACTCTGCTGTCCCCTAAAGCAGCACTAGCACCGTCTGTGAAGATTACAGCTACCCGGTTTGTAATGTCCTTCCCTATAGGAAGCACTCAAAGTGAAACAGAGTATCTGAACTTTGAATGCAGACTGCAGAGAAGCATAAACAGGCAATCAAATCCAGCTATAAAAACATGACATGATCTATACATAATACATTTGAACTCTAGCATATTGGATGCTTTTTATTATAGTTATTAAGAAGAGTCCATGAGATCTGAAAAATAGCCTGATCCTAAAGGGAGAGAAAATGACACTCTTTATTTGAAACCATTACTTACTGTACCACTTTGGGGGGTTTAACTGCATTGTGTAGCATGCATCATCTTGGCACACTATTTCTTCACAGGGGAATTCACTTATGTAATTCACTGTTTTTGGTACTTACTGGAGTTACATGCTCTATAGAGGGGAACACAATATGGACTTCTGTGCTTCACGTACTTAGTAATAAGCATATGGAACAAATTACGAAGGAAAAGCAATTTGAAATAAAGAATACAAATGGGTCAAGTTTGTTTCTGTGGAAGGAAGAAGCAGAGGCTTGTAATCCAACAGCAGAAAGCCTGGGACTGAGACAAACTGGAAATGGGCAGGTAAGAGCAGGCTACCCTTTTTTAATCTTGTAACTGTACGTATTTGAAGCTCTCATATGTGCCTTTCATATTAAACACCACATTTGTGGGCATAATTACTTAGTTGTACTTTCATATGTCATTTTCAGATTCTTTAACCTCAGTGTTCTGAGTCTACAATCATTTCCCAATTAATCACTGCAAATTGCCTGACAGTCTTTAACAGTCACTGTGATGAAGCGGGAATGAATCTATACGTTCAATTCCAAGGGACATGTTTCAAACCCCCTCTACTTTTAGCAGATGAAGGCAATAAAGATGGTGTGACAACTTGCTAAGACACCGTTTCTTCACTGTTACTAAAATGTTAACTTTTGTGGCCAGAAAGTATCACAGCTGCCTACAGGCAACGTTGAGAGCTCTCATGACTTATGGGAAAAAGACACAAAATAAGAAGCAGGCCTTGCTGTTCTGTGGGAGGAAGATGAGTGACTGGGTTTAAGGAAGTGTCTTAGGTAAAATTTAGTAGGAAGTGCTGATGGAAGGAGGCTAGTGTTGCTAGAAGAAAATATCAGTGACTTGGTGAGTCTAATTGTGAGTAAAAGACTCAAGAGATTTGTTACCTCCTAATAAATCTGTGAAGAAAAAATGCTGTGGTGCAATGATATCCAGAAATATGAAGAAAGAGAAACTGAACTTAACAGCAGTGTGTGGAGTAAACCCATCTGCCTGTACATAAATTTTGTACTGTCCTGCTCCTTAGATGGAATTTGCATGTCATGCAAGCTTGAACTTAGCTCTTTCTATAGGTTTGATTTTCATCTACTGTTTGTGCTTCTGGTAGATTTTAACATGTGGTGTTAGGAAACATAGTAAAGATTCTGTGATCAAAATACTGTAGTACTTGGTGAGGCACTCTTGCCAGCGTAGGCAAGAACAGCATTATTTTGAAGGCTCCTCTTGATACCAGACAATGGAAGAGACTGAGATTGTCCTTCTGAAAGAGGAACTAAACCAACAAAATAATTGGTTTTATATTTGTCCCTCCTCAAACTCTGAGCAATCAGAAGATCTTACTGACTTCAGCATACTTGCTGAAAGAATTGTATTTCCTACAGAAGGAAAGGGTTTTTTTTTGAGGTTCTGTCAATAATGTAAATTACTTCTTACTGATTTTCAAATATTTATCTCCTTGCTTTTAATTAAGGTGAGGAAATAGTGTGATAGCTAAGATACGCAAACTCACAAATGGTTGGTATTCAAAACCTGTAAGAAATGCTTTTAATAGTGATAGGATTACAAAACTACAACCATAAAATACAATTATATGGCATGTTATTTTGGATCCCACTTGTGTTTATTATTCTTCAATCATTTTATTTTTTAAAACTGTGTAAAGATGCTACATATTCTTATGGGAAATCACATTTTAAAATATGGGGAAATTTAATTTTTCTGACATTTAAAGTGAGATTTTTTTTCAAGGCTGTCGATGGTCTTTGGACATGCAGGGAGCCCTAGAATTCAAATTCCATACAGGGACTGAAAATGTCAGCCTAGAGGCAATGTTAGAAAACACAATAGGTCAAATTCTTTCTTTAAGAAAACTGTCCAGTGCTATCAATAGAATATTACTCTGTTTCCTCAGCAGAGAATTTGTTTCAATATGTGCCAGATGCTACGAAAAATATTTAGAGACGTTATTCTCTGCATGAGCTACAAAGTCAGCCAGACTCTCAACATTTGTTATGTTTCTGCTGCCTGGCTGCACACATGTCAAGGAACATTCTCAGCTAATGTTACTTACTAAAAAATGTTTCTTTCACAGAAATGCCCAATCCCACAAGCTCCTGTGGTGTCTCTCAGCTTTTACTGGGTATTCATTTTGTTGCCCTTGAGAATTATAAGAAGATGCTGAGCATCTGTGTTGCTGGTCCTAAGGCTTTGCGTACTGTTACCGTGTAGTTATCCTTAATGTGAAACATCCCGTGGCAAAAAACAAATGAGGAAACAGAAAAACTCTAAATATAGAAAACACTATTACAGGCACTTTAGAATCAGATGAACTGAGAAAGAAAACACATACATACACATGCTATCCTCATCTCTATCTGTATGTCAAATTATTCTCTGTCTATGAGAAAGACAGAATCTGTTAACAACTGACCTGTTGCTCAGCTAGCTATAAAGAAATCATTAACCTATTATGATGCACACATGCTGTTCCACCTGGCAGGAAGATGTTTCAATAGTAGTTTTTGACAAAGATTTCAAGAAACACAGCATGCTGAACAGGAGAAAAATCAACTGAGAATGGTGTTGAACTCTGTGATTTTTTTTTTTTGAAGGATCATTAAAGGGATCTTTAATGAAAGCAGCTGAATAAAGTGTCACAGAAAGAAATATACTCATGGAGGACCTTGAGTACATTTGAGGGGAGAACAATGACATCCTTATGTTTCAAAATGAAGTAAGAATATGAGGAGGCTGGACTGAGAATGCTAGGATAATAAGGCTATATGAGGAGGGCTGTTTTGTCCCAGAGCAACCTTTTCCCTCTCCCTGGAAAAGCTTAGGGCAGCAAGAGGTATATAACACATCCCTCCATCCTGTGGCAAGCAAGTATTGTTCAAGGAAGGATCTCCTTTGCCTTATTGCTGAAGTGCTTTGTATTCATTTTCTCAAAATCCTGTTGGTCCCTCTTGATCTTTTCTAGTTAGGTTAATCCTTCCCTTGTGTTTGCAGATGATACGAAACTGGGAGGAGTGAGTGATACATCAGAGGGTTGTGCTGCCTTTCAGAGGACAGGTGGATAATGAGGCCAACAGAACCTCATGGAGTTCAACCATGGGAAATGAGTCCTTCCTCTGGGAAGGGGTAACCAACCCCATGCACCAGTATGGACTGGGAAGCGACTGTCTGGAAAGCAGCTCTGCAGAGAAGGACCTGGGGGTCATGGCAGACAACAAGTTGAACATGAGCCACCAACATGTCCTTGCAGCAAAGAGGCCCAATGGTATCCTGAGCTGCATTAGGCAGAGCATTGCCATCAGGTTGAAGGTGGTGAACCTCCCCCTCTACTCAGCACTGGTGAGACTAATCCGGAGTGCTGGGTCCAGTGTTTGACTTGCTAGTACAAGAGAAATGTGGACCATATTCAGTGAAGGACCATGAAGATGATGAAGAGACAGAAACATCTATTAAGGAAGTCTGAGAGAGCTGTGACTGTTCAGCCTGGAGAAGAGAAGGCTCAGTGGGATCTCATCAATGTATGTAAATACCTGAAGGATGGGTGTGCTGGGTTTGTGTGGTGGGTTTTTTGGTAGCTGGGGAGGGGGCTACAGCTGTGGCCCTTGTGAGAAGTTTCCCAAAGTTCCCCTGCCTCCAAGTAAGACCCACCTCTGGCCAAGGCCAAGCCAATCAGCAATGGTGGCAGTGCCTCTGTGATAATTTATTTGAGAAACAAAATGGGAGAGGGGGTTGGGACCTGTGAGAAAGAGTTATGAGAATGAAACCTATGTGAACACCAAGGTCAGTGAAAGGAAGGAGGAGGAAGGGGGGGAGATGTGCTTGAGCAGAGACTCCCCTGCAGCCCATGGTGAGACAGCAGGGTTGCCCTCCCTGCCAACCATGGAGGTCACCGTTGGAGCAGAGGTTCACTTGGGGCCTGTGGAACAGGTGGCTGAGCCCAAAAAAGGCTGGGACTTTATGGGAAAAAGCTCACACTGTTGTAGTTTGGTGCTGGGAGGACTGTAACACACAGGGGTGATCCACACTGGAGCAGCCTGGGAATGGCTGCAGCCCGTGGGAAGAACTCACACTGGAGAAAGTTCATGGAGGACTGCCTCCCATGAAAGGGCAGCCACGTGGAGCAGGGGGAAGAATGCAGAGGAGTGCTTTCCCCCTCCTTGGAGGAAGAAAAGGCAAACATACTGCATCCCCTATCCCTGCCCCTGTGCCGCCGCTGGAGGAGGAGGTCGAATTATTGCTAACAAAACTGAGTCCAAGATGAAGAGATGGGTGGGGGGAGGTGTTTTAAAGATATGGTAACACTTCTCACTGTCCCATTCTGTCTGTTAAGTGTTGTTGTTGTCAGTGTTTTGAATTAAAGTGATGTTCTTTTTCTTCCACTAATGAGTATTTCTTTGCCTGTGATGGCTAATGGGTGAGTGACCCCTCCCTGTCCTTAACTCAATTCCTGAGACTTTTGATTCATTTTCTCGTTCCCAGAGCTGGGGGAGAAGGGAAGAGTGATCAGCTGTGTGGTGGTCAGTTGCCCTCTGGGCTCAAACCACGACAAGGGAGTAAAGAAGACAGAGCCACAGTCTTCCCAGTGGGGCCCAGGTACAGGACAAGAGGTAATGGACACAACATTGAAATGCATGAAATTATTCTTGACCATAAAGAAAGACTTTTTTTTACTATGAGGGTGGCTGAACATGGGAAAAGGTTTTCCAGAGACATTGCAGAGCTTCCATTCTTGGAGATATTGCAAACCCATTTGGACATGGCCTTGGGAAACCTGCTCTAGGGTACTTTGCTCGAGCAGGAGAGTTGGACTACATGATCTTGAGAGTTTCCTTCCAGCTTCATCCATTCTGTGGTTCTGTGATTCTGCTATTGTAAAATTCTTGATAGGTTAATGTGTTTGGATAACACATAATTAAAACAACTCAAGAAAAAAATGTTTGACCTCAGTATGGATTACTTAAATTTAGAATAAAAATAGAAAATGAAGAAAGTATAGGTGATATATAGACGTTGTTTTGTATGTGGTATGTGAAAAAGAGTTGTCCTAATCATGGAATTGAGCTGTGGATTTCCCTAGCACAATAAGAAGCAGTGCTGTATTCATTTAAAAATTCTGAAATGAAAGTTGTATGAATTGTTTCATGTATCAGAAGGATTGAGAAGTCCCATATTTTTGTTGGAATATCAGAGGAATATTTTATATGGATAATTGGATAACTTTCACAGTGACAGCAGACAAAGCAAGCTTGGTTCTGTCAATCACTTTTGAGATCTACTGAAATAATTAGTTTCTAAAATCCAACCCCATGGACAAAAAATGATGTTATACCATTTTTATATTTGATTTATCACCATAATTAAGTCTTTAAGAAATGGTACAAAACTAATATGGTCCTTAATGTAAGAAGTAAGAAGTGAGGGGAGGAGCATCAGATTGTCTGATCTGAGCCATTAGTTTGGTGATGTACAGAAGCTGCCACCACATAGTGCATATTGGTCAGAACTTGGGAAAATAGAGAAACAAACCATTTTATTAAAAGCATAAATGATTTGGAACAAAGCGAAATGAGTGCATAATCTAAGAAGCTGAAAGGATCTCTGGGACACAATTATAGAAGGATAAAAGTAATTAATTTTCTACCTACAAACTATAGGTGCACCAGAAAAAGAGTCCACAGGTAGCTGTACTTCTGACTCAGGAGCCCTCTGTGTCATCTTGCACAGAAAGCTGGGCTGTGAAGCTAAAGGAATTATGCATACCTCATTCAACAGAAAAAGTATGGGTCTTTTAAACAAAATTTGAGTGATAAAACCCCCACTTATTTTAAGCCTGAAATCTTTAACTGTAAGACAGGAGAAGGTACCTGGTAAAATGCAGAATTTTGTTGTGAACTAAACTGTCTTGGTGTTGGATTAACTGTATGAACAAATAGTCTGGCAAATAAACTGAAACAGTATGATTACAAAATAACATGGTTCAGAAGCTATATATGATAACTTAAAAAAGATGTCAACTTTCAGTCTCAAGAAAAGATGTGAAGAGGATTTGAAGTAATTTATTAAGGGTAGGGATATTCTTAGTAAACTACACAACAGAGTTAAAAAACCCCAACTAGTCCATTATTCATGCCAAAAAAGTACTCCATTCACATGAAGGCAGAAGTTAAAGAGGGTAACTTGTAAGGTTCAATGCAAATAGGACCAAGTATGCACTCTTGCTAGTATTGAATGTATAACCTTTGCATATGCAGGGACCCCAAAGAACTAAATAACTGTATTAGAAGGAAACATTTTCCACTACCTACAATGGGAAAAGTTCTGGAAAAGATGTTTAATTCAAAGTCTTTCATTAAGCTTGATTGATAACAAGGTTTTGGCAGGGGTCATTAGAAAAAACAAGTTTGCATCTTTGCATGTTCAACCCTTGTTTAAAGAGATGTTATTTTTCAGACTTTTTGGTTATGCTTTACTCCTGAGGTGTGTCACTAAAATGTGCTGTAAGAAAGTTTGATGTCACAACAGCTATTAAGTCTGATGGCATTTTACACTATGGGAAAACAGTTCAAAGTGTGATAAGAATGAATGAACAACTTTGGAAATAGTCAGAGTGTAGGCTAAGACTTTGGAAATAAAAATTTAAAAATCTATATAATAGAAACAACATACCTGGGAGAGAAGTTAACATAGCAAAGACTGAGGTCTCAAAGATGCTTGTTCTCAAACATAAGAGTGGCAAGAAAAGATTTCTTTGAAGTAGTGAACTATGGAGGATGACATGTGCTTAATTTGACTGCTAGCAATCTGTGAGTGCTCTGGTGCAAAAATGTCTAACAGATATTAGGTAAGTGTCTTAATAAAGAACATATGGAACTAGAGGCATCATTTCTGCAATAGTTGGAGACTAAATTAAAGAACTAACTCTCTATAGGCATATGTATTACGATGCCTGATACAGTTCTTTGAGAAAATGTGGTTCAAAAAGAAAGAACAAGGAAATTCTTCCACATAATGAGCTATCACTGAAATTGTTTGTCAGTATGCTCAGATAAAGAAAGAAGCTTTGGTTTTAGTCCACTGGGATAAAAGATCTCATGCCTTTTTAATGGGAATTCCATGTAAGTGAACACAACCCAATTACTTGAATTGTCAGGTAAATAACAGAGTAAGGTTGTAGAGATTTATTTATTTTTTAACTGCATATGTATGATTTTCAAACTGAATACTAATCTGGAAGAGAAGAGGCATTGTAAAAGCATGCTCCAGAGAATTTTGTGTAAAAGGACAGCTGAGATAGATTATATACATGTCAGTCTATCACAACAAATTCCATGAAATATGGAATACTATTACTAGAAATATTGCAAGGCATGAGACATACTAAAGAAACTATTTAAGTCATAGGTTGTGGAGAGCAGCACAGTCATAGACTCTCTTATCAATTAAAAAGTAATATCAGATTTTTTTTGGAGGCGACTGGGTTCCTAAAATACTCAAGTAAAGAAAACTTTGTCACTGTAGAGACGGTCAAAGAGACACACACACACACTCACATGGGTGAATAAGCGGCTAGTATTTTTTATTACTAAAAGCATGCATTTTTATATATTTCAGGTGCCAGAGTGTCACAATATAATTGGTCAAAAAGTTGGTTTTAACATTCTCATTGGATAACCTTTATCAGTTTCCTCCCTGCTTACTTCATCCTGCTGTGTAGTCTGCAGCTCCTTGAAAGTTATTTGCTTGAAGCAAAGCTTCCCTATCTCAAGGGTACACCAGAATCTTGTCAAGGTCAAACTCCTCTTCAATCAGGTTGTTGGCAGACCAGCTGCCTTCCCCGACAAAACATTACTTTTATTTTTTATTTCTATTGAGAGAATAATTGAAGTTTTACAGTGAAGGAACAAGGATGCTCTACATCCCCACAGTGTGATGCCTAGGCTAGTACAAATTGATTGGGATTGACCTGGCATAACAACCTTTATCTGCATGTCCCAAGGGAAATTCCTGTGCTTTTGTTTTCCCTTGGGATTTAGAAACAACGTGCAAGAGAAGAGACTGAATGTCTTCCGTGCAAGACAGAGGATATTATTCATTATAAAACCTTCTCAAGCTATTAGCTGTACTCAGCAGCCTGACTGAACAGTGGGACATAAGGGCCACCGTTCTCCTTGTCTTCCTAGTCCTCCTGCAGACGACAAAGCTCTCCAATATACAATTCAGTATCAGGAAGACTACTCTGCATTTCGTTTGTGGTAGGTTAACCTTGTCTTGCTGCCAGGTGCTCACCAAACCACTTTCTCCATTCCCTCTCCTTCTTCACTGAACTTGGTGACTGCATGGTTATTTCTTTCATGTTTTCTCACTCCTCTCTCTCACAGTTGCTGCACAGCATTTTTTACCATTTTTAAAATATGTTATCACAGAAGTGCTATCTGTGTCACTAATGGGCTCAGCTTTGGCCAGCGGTAAATCCACCTTGGAGCCAACTGGAACTGATTCTGTCCAACATGGGGGTAGCTCTTGGTATCATCTCACAGAAGCCACTCCTGCAGCCTCCCTGCTACCAAAACCTTGCCAGCTGCACACAATAGACTGTTCTTTCTACATATCTCACAATTCTTTAAGACTCTCAAATAGATGTCAGTTCTGAGGCTTATTTATAGAAGACAAAAATCTAGGCTGAGGCAAATGAAGGAACATAAACTGTTGGTCCAGCAAAATGTTATCTCAAATCAATATATCTCTGATTGTTTATTAGCCAAAAAAAGTATCCAGAATCTTAAATAAAATGTTGCTTCTCTGAACCAACCTTATGTGAGACTTGCACTGCTAAAGAAGAAATCAGTGCAGGTTAATTCATCTCAAGTAGTGATATATGTCATACCTAACACAGCAATATCTAACAGAGAAGTACTCTTTAGTCATTGGAAGCAGAACACTTGCAGAGAAACATGAGCAAAGAAGCTTGCTGTTTGTGCTGCTGCAAACATGTTTGAATTTGTAATGACTCTTCTGCAGTTGAATTAATAAGGTGCCTGAAGAAGGAGCCAGACTTAGAAGATGTTCGTTGTTGTTGTATTATAGCACCAATAGAAGGAAACCTGGACTGTGTCACCTGCTGACATTTTGTTTAAGAGAAAAGTGAAACCAAGTAGACCCTTCAGGGGAACACTCTTAGGTTGCGAGTCCCTCTGAGCAGAAATTGTAATTTGAGTTTGTGTAGTGCTTGTAAGACACTGATCTCTACATAGTGCCACTGTAGTTTTCATCTCAATGAATAATATCTTTTTTCCCCCTGAAATCCAGGAAAATAAAAAAATGATAAAAAGAATACTTAGCACTGACATGAAAACAAGCTTCATCATTTCCACTTCATGTCCTAGATCATTAATCTGGCCCCAGAGAGTAACACAAAGAGTAATGTCAGGTAACACTAGTTCTTTTTAGAAAGGATAGTATCTTAACAAAATTCTGTAGAGTACAAATGGGTCATCTCCTGGAGAGGAAACTTTTATTCCTTGTCATTACCTTAATCTTAAAGAGGATATTTCTTTTATTTTCTGTTCATTTTCATGTGCAACAATAACATTGCTTGTCAGCTTTTCCTATATAATCAATGCCTTCAGCCAGAGAATATTAAAGATGGTAATAGAGAATAAGATAGGCCTCCTGAAGGAGTTTCCTTAGTCTTTAAACTGCAGGTTTAACTCATACCAAGCTGTAATTTTTGCCTGAAATCTTTGCTGCAGTACACTTTTGTTATGGCAATAAGTTTGGGTATCTTATATTACAGTTTC